>NC_052047.1:68681820-69025987 GCF_903992535.2 Arvicola amphibius | reverse complement strand
GAGACAGATTATAGATTAGTGGTTGCTCAGGACTCAGAAAGTGAATGGGAGTTTAGGGGTATTTTAGCTTTAGGATATGAAGTTTCTTCTTGAAGTGATGAAAATGTTCTTGAAGCAGAAGGTTAGAGTGTACTCAGCATGTGTAAGGCTCTAGATTCCATTCCCAGTGCTGAAAAACAAATAAGATCTCAAAATTACTATGGGCAATATGTAATATGGCAGCTGGGAGCCAAGGAATACCACAACAAACTTCACACAAGAAATTTATTGGTAGAAAAACAAAAACAAAAACAAAAACAGTAGGGTGGCTGCTATTGCTGTTTTTTTCTTTTTTTAATTAATATTTATTGAGCTCTACATTTTTCTCTGCTCCCCTCCCTGCCTCTCCCTTTCCCCATTCAACCTTCCCCCAAGGTCTCCATGCTCCCAATTTACTCAGGAGATCTTGTCTTTTTCTACTTTCTACTTCCCATGTAATTAGATCTATGTAAGTCTCACTTAGTGTCCTCATTTTTGTCTGGGTTCTCTGGGATTGTGGTTTGTAGGCTGGCTTTCTTTGCTTTATGTTTAAAAACCACCTATGAGTGAGTACATGTGATAATTGTCTTTCTGTGTCTGGGTTACTCACTCAAAATAATGTTTTCTAGTTCCATCCATTTTCCTGCAAAATTCAAGCTGTCGTTATTTTTTTCTGCTATGTAGTACTCCATTGTGTAAATGTACCACATTTTTCTTCTCCATTCTTCGATCGAGGGGCATTTAGGTTGTTTCCAGGTTCTGGCTATTGGCAAACAAAGCTGCTATGAACATAGTTGAGCACATGTCCTTGTGGCACGATTGAGCATCCTCTGGATATATACCCAAAAGTGGTATTACTGGGTCTTGAGGTAGGTTGTTTCCTAATTTTCTGAGAAATCGCCACACTGACATCCAAAGGGGTTGTACCAGTTTGCATTCTCACCAGCAATGCAGAAGTGTTCCCTTTTCCCCACAACCTCTCCAGCATAAGTTGTCATCAGTGTTTTTGATCTTGGCCATTCTTACAGGTGTAAGATGGAATCTCAGAGTTGTTTTGATTTGCATTTCTCTGATGATGACTAAGGATGTTGAACATTTCCTTAAGTGTCTTTCAGCCATTTTAGATTCCTCTGTTGAGAGTTCTCTGTTTAGGTCTGTACTCCATTTTTTTATTGGATTATGTGATCTTTTGGTGTTCAATTTCTTGAGTTCTTTGTATATTTTAGAGATCAGACCTCTGTCTGATGTGGGGTTAGTGAAGATCTTTTCCCATTCTGTAGGCTGTTGTTTTGTCTTGTCGTTTGCTTTACAGAAGCTTTTCAGTTTCAGGAGGTCCCATTTATTGTTTCTTTCAGTGTCTGTGCTGCTGGGTTTATATTTAGGAAGTGGTCTCTTGTGCCAATGCGTTTAAGTGTACTTCCCACTTTGTCTTCTATAAGGTTCAGTGGGCTGGCTTTATGTTGAGGTCTTTGATCCATTTGGACCTGAGTTTTGTGCATGGTGATAGATATGGGTCTATTTTCATTTTTTTACATGTTGATATCCAGTTATGCCAGCACCACTTGTTAAATATGCTTTCTTTTTTCCATTTGATATTTTTTGTTTCTTTATCAAATATCAGGTGTTCGAAGATGTGTGGATTGATATCCGGGTCTTCTATTCGGTTCCATTGGTCCTCCTGTCTGTTCTTATGCCAGTACCAGGCTGTTTTCAGTACTGTAGCTCTGTAGTAGAGTTTGAAGTCAGGGATTGTGATGCCTCCAGAAGTTCTTTTATCGCCCTTGGGTTATGGGGGTAGGGGGGATTAAGAGATGTTAGAGATAATAAACGTGGGTAGATCTTCAGGATGGAGAGAAACCTGAGATGCCCTTCCATGATGATGGTGTAAGCTGTGTCTGGTTATTTCTCGCGCCTCCATACCGGTCCAGTTAGGGAAAATAGTTTTCTATGTTGGGGCCCACGGGCCCTGACAGGCTATTCTGGGTTTTTTGCTTTTCCAAATGAAGTTGAATACCGTTCTTTCGAGGCCTTTGAAGAATTTTGCTGGGATTTTGATGGGCATTGTGTTGAATCTGTATATTGTTGGGTTTTTTTACTCTTTATTCTTTTGGGACACCTGCCACCCAGCTCCCAAATAAATATACATGGAGGCTTACTCTTTCTTTTAAATGCCTGGCCTTAGCTTGGCTTGTTTCTAGCCTCCTTTCCTTTCCTTTCCTTTCCTTTCCTTTCCTTTCCTTTCCTTTCCTTTCCTTTCCTTTCCTTTCCTTTCCTTTCTCCTCTCCCCTCCCCTCCCCTCCCCTCCCCTCCCTTTCTTCTTCCTTTTCTTGTTTTTTTCTTTTGAGACAGGGTTTCTCTGTGTAGCTTTTGGAGCCTGGCCTGTAACTCTCTGTAGACCAGGCTGGCCTTGAACTCACAGAGATCCACCTGCCTCTGCCTCCTGAGTGCTGGGATTAAGTCATGCACCACCACCACCACCTGTTAGCCAGCTTTTCTTTTTTTAAAATATTTATTTATTTATTATGTATACAATATCTGTCTGTGTGTATGCCTGCAGGCCAGAAGAGGGCACCGTACCCCATTACAGATGGTTGTGAGCCACCATGTGGTTGCTGGGAATTGAACTCAGGACCTTTGGAAGAGCAGGTGGTGCTCTTAACCACTGAGCCATATCTCCAGCCCCCAGGAAAACCTTTTTTTAGAGGTGTGTGGCACTGAGGATTTAACTTCATGTCTAGCAGGCAACTGTTATACCACTTTCTTTTGGGGGAGGGAAGCAGACCAAGGTTTCATATAGCCCAGTTGGCCTTGAACTTGGGTGTGTAACTGCAGGTAACCTTGAATTACCTGTTATCTGCCTCTGTCTCCCAAGTGCTTGGTTATAGGCAGGTGTCTTCATGTCCAGCTAGAAAGATGGCTCAGTGGTTAAGAGCATGTACTGGCTGGGCACAGTGGTGCACACCATTAATCCAAGCACTCGGGAGGCAGAGTGGATCTCTGAGTTTGAGACTGCTTGGTCTACATAGTAAATTCCAGGACAGCCAGAGCTACATATTAAGACCCAGCCTTGAAAGAAAAACAAAATCAACAACAACAGAAACAGAGCATATACTGTTGCAATTTGCAGAAGACTTGAATTTTGTTCCTAGCACCCATGTCAGGATCATCTTTAACTCCAACTCCAGAGAGATCTTAGGCCTCTAGCCTCCATGTGCACTTGGATTCTCATATGCACATACCTACACATAGACTCCTACATACACACATAATTAAAAATAGTAAAAATAAATCTTTAAAAAATGATCTGTAGATCCAAAAATAAATAATAGGTAGCATTATCAACTAGGGTGTAGTTTCTCAGATTTGGCACTGTTGATGTTTGGACGGGGAAATCTTTTGTATGGATAGCATTCCTGTACACTGTAGGATTCTTTTTGTTGTTGTTGTTTTGTATTTTTGAAAGAGTTTTCTATGTAGGCCTGGCTGACCTGGAATTTGCTATGTAGTCTAGACTGTAAACTTGTAGCCTCAAGCTTGTAGTGACTTTACTCCATGTGTGGATTATAGGCTTGGGCTACCAGGTCTAGAGGCACTGGAGGATTTTTATCAAGTTCTCTAGCCTCTGATCCTGGCTGTATTCATCTAGCTATCTCCAGTTGTGACAAAAATATATTCAAACATTAACTATCCCTGGTGTAGTGTTTCCCCCAACATTGAGAACCTAGTGCAAATCTGTAGAAAGGGATACTAGTAGTGGCAGTCAGAGAGGCATAATGGTTTAGTAGGACAGTTTCCAAATGACACAGAGGGGTTTTGTTTATTTGTTTGTTTGGTTTGGATTTTTTGTTTGTTTTGGTTTTGTTTTTTTGAGATGGAGGTTTCTCTGTGTAGCTTTGGAGCCTGTCCTGGAACTAGCTCTGTAGACCAGACTGGCCTCGAACTCATAGAAATCTGCCTGCCTCTGCCTCCCAAGTGCTGGGATTAAAGGCATGTGCCATCACTGCCCAGTGATGTGGAGATGTTAATAAAACCTGGGTAGATTCTGATCTAGGAATTCTGTAGTGGAACTAAGAAATCTATTTCTCATTAGCTGTCAGATGATGCCAGTGGTGCTAGCCCAGTGACCACAATTTAAGTAGCAAAGCAGCAATAGAAAGCACATGAACTTTGAAATAAAACAGACTAAGTCTCAAAGTTCTGCCTCTTTTCCTAGCCACTTCTGCTTAGGATGTGATATTTACGCTCTATTGGCTGTTTCCACACCGGTAAAGTGGGACTGATAGTGTTGGCCCTGCACACTTGTTTCAAGATTGTATGATGCTTAGTGCCTAAGGAAGAAGGAGCAGAAAGGGCTATAACTGGCCTGAACAAGGAGGCTTGCATCACCTTAGGCACTGTCTTCTTGTGGTTTTTGTTAAGTCATTGCATCTCCCTGGACATCAAATTATAGTTGAAACACCACTTATAAATGATGTTTGAATATTCTATTAAAAGTAATAATAGTTTGTTCTATGGTGATAGAGAGAGCTTGGAGAAGCAAATAGTCTCACTCTCTGCCATGGTTTTGTGCCAAGCTTATGCAGGGAGATGCAGATATGCCTCCAGTGAAAAGAGAAAGCCAATACTTGTGGTCCGATGGTAATGACCTTCCAAGAAGGACTCGATTTTAGAACCAGTGGGAACTGGCATATGAGTCAGGTTACCTTATGGCAATAAGTTCAGGATTTTTGCTGCAGAGATGGGGTGGACTCTCTTTCTTGCTCAGTTTGCTGCATTGCACAATTGGCTCGATGCTCTAGAAAATTTTTCCACTTGAGAGATTTGATATTTGTCATCTTGAGAAAGTGGGTGCCGAATGTAATTTGCCAGGAGGCTAAATGGTTATGTTATTTCTTATCTAGGCTGGAATTTTGCTCTAATAATTCAATCTATCAGTAAGATAGCCAAATTTGAAAAATGTCTCAAAATTGAGTTGTGGGAGATTCTAATACTGTATTACATAGGAAACAAAGCTTTCTCATGTTATTTGACATTTTAAATGTTTTCACCACAACCAATGTGTTTATGATCAATTGAATGCCAGCATTACAGGTTATTACACCATATAAGAAGTAGACATGGTTTTTCAATAACAGAAAGAACCTTCAATGGGAGAGCAGAAGGAATAATTTTGGTAATTTTAGTAAGATATTTATTCCTATACTTTCCAAAATGTTAGCAAATAACACCTGGAAGTGTGGTTGTGACTATTTTGTAGGCTGTATAGGATGTTAGGACTGCATGTGTGTGCACTAAGGAATTTCTTATTCCAGAAGAAAGGCTGTCATCATCCTCTTTTACTATCTGTGTTCTATGGATATAGGCAGTGCCTTTGAATGATCTGTGGTCTGTGATGTGGGCAGGATAGTGAAGGATGACCTAGTGGAGAGACAGGGATCATGCTGGTTTAGTGCCATTGTTCCATGAATCCCGTGTCTGGTCTTTATGGGAGGAATGCCTAGGGAATAGCAATGACTGTGTGTCATGTATAATGTTCAGTGCTTTAAATGCATGATTCCATTTGGTACAACAGGGCTTCATTTATTTATTCAGGAGATACTGAGTTCCCACATGGTCGAGGCAGCCAGCATCACCTAGTTATGATCAACACAATTTTGGACATGAGTATTGTTTACTTTGTTTCTGGGTGGGGGAGGGGATTAGACAGAGTAAATAGCTTACCTAATGTCTCAGTGGAACCACTATCCATTTAAGAAGAGAGGGATGGGCACATCATTAAAATCACTAGCCATATGATGTTTCAATCAACACTCCATTGCATGATGGTAGTGTCCCTATAAGTTTATAACAGAACTGGAAAATTTCTATTGCCTAACGTTTTTTGTTTAGTTTTATTTATATTTGATTTTAATTTTTTGTTTTGTTTTCTTTTTGAAACAGAATTTCACTATGTAGTCTTGGTTGTCCTAGAACTTGCTTTGTAGACCAGGCTAGCCTTGAACTCACAGAGATCCACCAGCCTCTGTCTCCCAAGTGCTGAGATTAAAGGTGTGCACCACCTAGCTAGTTTTTTAATTTTAATTAAACTAAAAAAAATTACTGGGGTGAAAGGGCATGCACATGGACTGCTTTTGTGGACTCAGCTCTTTCCTTCCACCTTTATAAGGTGGAACTCAGATGTCCCAAGATGGCCTTGAACTCGCTGTGTAGAAGAGGATGACCTTGAGTCATAGAGTTAGAGGGTGCTGCCTCTGTGGAACTGAGTTCTTTTACCTCTCACTTGTATCACCTGTAAGATAGAAGTTGTCGAGCGCTGGAGAGAGAGCTCAGCAGTTAAAGGCACTGACTCTTCTGCCAGAGGACCTGGGTTCAATTCCCAGCACCCAAATGGCAACTAACAACAGTGTGTAACTCTAAGATCTGACAGCCTCACACAGACATGAATGGAGGTGAAGCATCAATTCATATAAAATAAAAATAAATAAATTATTTAAAGGAAACAATGAGAGTTGTCATGATTCTTCTTGTATCATTATTGGCAAAATACTTAGGCCAATACCTGGCACAAAGTAGAACTATGTAAGGGCTTTTGCATAAGTGGAAATATGCCCTGAGCCCCTTACCATTTCTCAGCTCCTTTCAGCCTCTCCTATACACGTCCTCTTGTCCCATTTACTTTCCCAGTCTCTGTTCACAGAGCGTTTGTTATGGGCCAGCCCAGTGACTCTAATGCCTTCCTCACTTGTTTCCTGGTACAGAGCTATTACTGATTCTAAATTAATTAGTAATTAATTCTACAATTAATTACTGATTCTAAATATTACTAGTTTAGGTTGCAGTTCAAGCTTGCTTTTTGTGCTGGGTGTCACATTGCTGCTTAAAGGTGGGCCTGGGATTTGAATCCAGGAAACCTGTCTTTCAAGCCAGCCCTCTCTCCACCATATATGACACTCAGTAGGAATCTCCACACAGAAAGAAGGAAATGTTAAACCCCCCCCCCCAGACTTCTGAGAATTTAAGTATTTGGTAAATAGTTTAAAAAGTGGGAATCTTTTTTTATCTTTCTTTCTTTTTTTTTTTTTCTCCCCTAGATAGGGTTTCTCTGAGTACCTCTGGGTGTCCTGGAACTCACTCTGTAGACCACCTGGCCTCAAACTCAGAGATCCTCTCCCTCTGCCTAGGATTAAAGGTGTGCACCACCTTTAATAATGTGACAACTTATTTGTCTTTTTTTTGGTTTTTACAAATATTGTTTATTTTAATGAAGCTGGTACAGACGATGTCCCTTGAAAACCCATGTCCCAGGCCAAAAACTACAAACAGAATCAAAAGGAGCAGTGTCTGTTGCGTATACTTCTGCAAGAGTAACTTCCCTACTAACTGCTGATAGAAACCACAGCTTTCCTGGGATCTTCAGACAGCCTGCCTTATGCCTTACTCTGCTCTCGGGTGAAGCCATCCTGGAGTTAGCTGTCACTCTCACTGCGTCTGTCATCTTGACTACAAACGTGATGCTCTTCTTTTGGTCCAGACCCTCAGATTTTAAAAGTAGCTTCAAGCTGAGGAAAGGTCATTTTCCCACAGTTCAGGTCTCTGAAGACCTTCCATCTCCCACTGAAAACCATGGTCCAGGCGTGAAGCAACTGCATGCTGGAACTTCAGGGCCACTGGAAGGTCATAGGAAAGCTCCCACTGGTCCATCTTTTTATCACCACAAACTTGAAAATGCACAGTCCTGAAAAGGGTGGCCTCTCTGTGCACATATGAAATTGTTTAAAATAAGAAGGGCAATATTAAGGGAGCTGAGGTCTGATCACCAAAAATCAGCTCAACAAAAACAACCAATAATGAATATTGAACACTAGAATTCAGATTACCAAATGTTCTAAAGAGATGGAGTGCCAGTATTCAATTTTCATTTTGAACACCACATTACAAAAGAACTATTTTTAAAAATAAAAAAGGATTAAGGGAAAAGGGAAAAAAATAAAAAGAATTATCTAAACCCTTGAATGACCCCCCCTGTTTGTTCCTGATAAACTTCAATCACATCTTCTTCCTCCATTCCCAGTTCTTTTGGAGTATGGTTATCAGCAATTCTCTGACCTTCAAATAGAAACCTGAGTGAATTCATTGGAACTCCCTGTCTTTGACAGTACGACTCCTTGAGTTTCTTGAGTTGTTTGTCATTTTCACTTTGAAATGTATCTCACTGCTATCCTGTCCAATAACTTTGAGCTTAATGTATTCGCCTTCCTTCTTATCCCCTAAGTCCTCAGTTGAAGGTTTTGCCTCCTGGTCAGACATGGTGACGGTGGCTTCCCCGGGGGTCTCCGCACCGCAGCGGCCTCCGGCAGGCTCAACCTCACTCTCCAACTTATTTGTCTTTGTCATTATTTTATTTTATTTATTGCACTTGGTGTAAGATTCTATCTCAAAAGCATTTTGCAGACTCGCCAGTGGGCTTACGTTTTGCTGGGTAGTGGCATGACTAACAGCCCTGCTGCATTGCCTGGACATCTAGTTTGTCCTTGGGGTCACCTGAAAATTTTTTGTAAGTGAATCTTTTTCAGTTGCCCATGATCAGCTTGGAATTCAAGCTTTTGGCCTAAAGTAAAGTTTATTTCACAGTAGTTAAGTATTTTCTAGTTGAATATTTCACATTCCTTATGGTTCGAGTGGTTCTCTGTATTCAGCCAGTCCTTCCAAGACTTTTTGTGTGCCCACATAGACATCAACTGGTTACCTTGTTTCCTTTTCTTTGTGTGGTGGGGTTGGAACCTGGGCTTGCAGCATGCCAGACAAGCTCTCTATCAAGGAGCTACATCCCCAGTCTTGTTTTAATTTTCTTTAATTTTTTAGAAGTTCACCTCTCCCTTTCCTCCATTTGTGTCTATAGTTCACTTTTAGAGGAGCCCAAATCAAGATCATCAGAGCACAGTTTTGGACAGTAAGAGGAAAGGGACTACAAGCATATTACAGTTGCATGACTTTTTCAGTTTCAGAATAGCTCCTCTGTGTGTGTGTGTGTGTGTGTGTGTGTGTGTGTGTGTGAGAGAGAGAGAGAGAGAGAGAGAGAGAGACAGAGACAGAGACAGAGACAGAGACAGACAGACAGAGACAGACAGAAAGAGAGAAACCAAGGAAAGGTACTGACTTTCTTTCTAAGGTGTTCATGGTCTAGTTGGAGATGCAAAACATATATGAAAAGATATTGTAAAAAGTTTCTGTGTATATACACATATACACCCCAAACATTTTGTACTTGGAATCATATTGAAATTGGGATAGAAGTCGTACTGTGGCATGTGTGCCTGTAGTCTCAGCTACTTAGGAGGTTGAGGTGGGAGAATTACTTGAGCCCAAGAGTATAGGACCATCCTGGGCAATGTAATGAGATTTTTGTCTCTTTAAAAAACAAAAAACACCACCACCACCACCAAAAAAAAAAAAAAAAAAAAAGCAAAAACTTTTTAGAAACATGTATAGCAGCGGGTGCTGGAACAAAACCAGGCAGATGTAAGGGTCTATTGAGTGTAAGAAAAAAGGGTCTTCTACCAAATATGAATAGTTCCCAAGATTAAGGGTGAGAACCAAGGCCTGCGGTGGGAGGGAGTTCACTGGGCAAACTTGACTAGAGTTGGGCTCTGGTCTACACACCTTCTCTGTATGTGGCTCTCTATCACTTGTTTAAAATCATCGATAGCCTGGAGCTAGGCTCTGAAGACCTGATTTCTAGGCTGAGCTCTCTTGGGCATGTTAAACACCTTCCCTAGTTGTTCATCTGCACAATGAAGGAAGAAGTCACATTTCAAAGGTCTTCAGCTTCTGCCTTAGAAGAATGATTCCCGCCTTCTGTTTTTGTGAGACAGAATCTCAGTGTGTAGACTCAGCTGGCTTCTTTCTGGATCCTTCTACCTTAGCCTCCTGTGTGCTGGTATTAGAGGCATACATCACCCTTCCCAACCTTTTTCTTGGTTTTTGATGACTTCCCCAATGATTTGTGCTAGTTTTATATTACTGTCTGAGAATATTTTTTGGCACTTGCTTAGTTTTAATTTCAGAGTTTAAAGCATTTGAGACTTAGAAAACCCAGAACTGCATTTTCTCAGAGCTACTGATAGGTCTAGCTAGCTAGTAACAAGGCTTCTCTGTTTTGTTACAGGATGATGTATTCTGTCCTGCGTGTGCTTTGTCTAATTTAGTCTAAATCCACGTCTTAGGATACTTTTAGCACGCGGAAACTTGTAAAGTAATGTAACAGTAAAGTAATGCTGGTTTTCAAGAAGAAAGTTTGTTTTTATTGTGTTGGAGATAGATTCTATCAATGGCCCTAAGCAAGCCCTCTTTTACTGAGGGATGTCCCCAGGTCTTAAACTTTAAACAATAGCAGATTCTGAGAGGCTCAAGCTTCTTGTCCTAGTTCAAGAATCACTGATACCACTAGGTGGCGACAGAACTCAGTATTTTCTAAGTCACTGGGCTTTTTAAACTCTTCTTCAGCTCTTTAACTCCAATTTCTGTTTTCTCTTTTGGCAAATTTGGGCCTAGATTTGGAAATTCACAGAAAGCCTTTATTCATTTGTTGCTATGGTCTTTTGTTTCAGTAGTTTGTTAGTTTGACTTTCAGATAAAACTGAATCTTGAGTAATTGTAGAACTTATCTGTACTGATCTGTGGTTTTAAATTCCTCAGCAGTGTCTTTAGCTGCTATCTTACTCTTGTTGATTTTCAGATTAAGTTGGTCTCGTAAATTCGCTTTTTAAAAGGTCTTCAGACCTCAGTAGTTCTCATCCATCCACAGAACTTCCCACTCCTATAACTTACTGTTTTGTCGGTGTTAAATCTTAGACAGAATGTTTATATTTTCTGGGTGCTGCATGAACTGGTTTGCATTCTCTGGTTTTATTATACAGGATTTGTTTTGTTTTTTGGGGGGAGGGAGTGCTTGGTTTGGACCCATGCTTCCCTAGCCTTTGCTATTCTACTGAGTTTTGTCCCCAGTACCACTGAGAGGTTAGTTGGGTTTATGCACTAGAGATTGCGCCCAGGGCTTTGAGTATGCTAGGTAAGTGCTCTACCACTGACCTATATCTCTAGTCCATTATTTATTTACTTTACTATTTATTAGGAGACACGGTATCAATAGATTGTTCAAGTTAACCTTAAACTTATAATCTTCCTCCTCAGCCTCCCGAATATTTCTAATCATGAACCTGTGTCACTAGTCTGGTTAGGAGCTTAAAAAAAACAATACCTAGGACATAAATAATCATTTAGATAATATTCTGCTGGGGTTGTGTTTGATAATCTCCTAGTTTGCCTAATGTTGAGGCTTGAAATTTAGCATTGTTGGAGCTGGAGAGAAGTTTCTGTGATTAGGAGTGCTGGATACTCTTCCAGAGGACTCTGATTTAATTCCCAGCAGCCACATGGTGGTTCACAACCATCTGTAACTCCAGTTCCAGGGGATCTGATACACCAGGAATACAGGCAGGCAATATAATATTACATATAATTTATAATTTTTCTTTTCTTTTCTTTTTTTTTTTTTGAGACAAAGTTTCTCTGTGTAACTGTTCTGACCATCCTGGAACTCACTTTGTAGACCAGGCTGGCCACAAACTCACAAAGATCCTCCTGATTTGCCTCCCGAGTTCTGGGATTAAAGGCATGAACCACCATTGCCTGGATTTTCTTTTTTCATTTGCAGGGAAGATCCTAACGATACACATAATTTTTGTTTTGTTTTGTTTTTTGAGACAGGGACACATTTTTTTTTGAAGACAGGGTTTTTCTGTGTAACAACAGCTCTAGGTGTCCTAAAACTCTCTCTGTAGATCAGGCTAGCCTCAAACTCAGAGATATGCCTGCCTCTGTCTCCCAATTTTTTAAAAAAATTAAATTTGATGTAAAAAAATCAGCTTTGTATCTTTTTTCTGTTTGTTTTTTGAGACAATATCTTTAGCTCAGGCTGGCTTCAAACTCTCAGCTGTCTTCCTGCCTCAGGCTCCTGAGTGTTGGGAATACAGGCATCATCTACCATTTCTGGCTTAGCTTCATTTCTTATCCCTACCAAACAATTCTTACTATTGTTTCTGGAGAATTGTTATTTTCGGTATGTCAAGTATTGTAATCATTGCTAATTGCATATTATCCACAGCATGCTATCTGCTAAAATCTTACTTTTCAGCAGTATTTATAATTACCATTTTTGTTGCATTGGAGAGTTCATAATATATCTATTCAGTCAACTTTTGTTTTTCCTTTTGAGAATGTGTCTTCTATATCCCAGACTGGCTTTGTAGCTAAGGTTGGCTCAAACTCTTGATTCCATTGTCTGTACTTCCCAAGTTCTGGGATTACAGATATACAATACCATTCTGGCTATATAGTCTAATTATGATTGTGAGGCATAAGGACCATACTAGAAGAACCCAGAATAAGGGAAAATATTGTATAAAGTACACATAAATGAAATACTAGTATTTGTTACATTCCTAGAAATGATTTTAAGATAACAGAATGGTTTGTTAAATAATTGACAGAAAATTATTACAGCAATGAAAAAAGTGCTATATGATTTATACAAAGCCCTCTCAAGCTCATGGACTCAGGGGGTGACCACTTCTTGACTACAGCAGTCAAGCCCCCAGAAAGGTTAAGTGACTTATACAACACAGCAGGTTGAGGTGTTTGTGGCTGTGTGACAGAGCTATGATTGCTCTCATGTTGTGAGCTAAATTCTGCAAATGATACTGTCTTCTTGGCTTTTGGAGGACAGACTCTATCTTGCTTTTATAACACTGTAATTGTTTCTTTTTTGCTTGGTCATCTATCAGCTGATTTGCTCCAACACAAAATCTGGAGGTTACACAGGGCATAGGGGAATTAGGGATGAAAACACTGGAGCCTATTTGAACTATGGTTCACCAAACTCACAGGCTTGTTAGTGGTGATTGAAGAAGGGGTCTGGAACATTGATTTCTTCTCTGGACTCACTGCTGATCTGATAGTCACTATCTACTTCAGTAGGGAAGATGCCAGAAACTGCAGTCATCAGGACTTTTGCTCCCTAAAACACAGTAATTTATTCTGCTTTGAAAGACTAAAGACTTAACCAGAGTTTAAAACCTACATTTTGTGGCTTCCCAAATTGCTGTGATTTGTTTCTTCCTAGTATCTTTTGTTCTGTGGAAAATTTTCTTCTTGGTTCTTTGAGGTTTAGATTTCTTTGCCAAGATATTTTTAGAAAGAGAGAATCAGTATGTGTCACCAAAGGGGGAAATATGTATCTTAAGACCTAGTTATGCAATTAGAATTTTAATAAGGAGTGTCATAAATTCTTACTTCATTGCAATCATTACTTAGGAGTGTTCTGCTCAGAAGCCTCATCTAGCTATCATCATCATTATCATCAACATCACCAGCCAACCACAAGCACTTATCAGAGTGTCCACAGATTGTGCAGCACTTGCCTGTATTCTGAGAGACTTAAAGTATGTGTGTATATCCATGCAGACTGTGTGTGTGTGTGTGTGTGTGTGTGTGTGTTGTGTCCTTGGCTTCAAGGAATGGTTTTCTGTAGCACTGGAGAAAAGACAGGAATCTTGGGGAAGATAAACTCATTTTTCCATATATGTGAACTACATGCTGATTCTTGATGATATTGGGTGAATAGTGAAGAGTTAAAGGAATAGTTCTTAGAAAGGTCTAGAAGCACGTAGCTCTGCTGAGTGTGTAGACTGGGTTGTAATAAGGTCGGGTAATTGGTTGAAGGAGAGAAGAAGCAATTGGTGGAAAACCTTGAAACTAATAATTTATATAGATTGGGCACAATAACAGATGATTGGAGGACTGGGGACTTGAAGAGGAAAATTAATTGCTGTAGTTGATTATGGCAGAAACTGACAGGGTAGGAAATTGGAGGATTTTTAATTTTTTTTTCTGCCAAGAGGAAGCTTCAGCTTGTGATGAGTGATATAGGCTTCAGGACTGACAGAGCAGCAAACACAAATAGAATTTTCTGCTATCTTCTTGTTTCTATTTGGAGGATCCCTTTTTCCCTATACTGAGTAGTAATGCCCACTTGCAACAGATATATCTCTTAATTGCAAGACCAAAAAGCTGACTGTTTTTGCAGTTTAAGTTCAAGAGATAGAAAAGCTTGCTTTTGTTATATGGTCTTACTCCTTGCTTTTTAAATTTTCTTTGATTAGTTGGATTTTAATGGCGTTCATTATTCACTTGTCACACAGCAAAGTTATGTATATAGATGTTTAGGAGCAGGTTGCTGGGGATTGAATACGTTAGGCAAGTATTATGCCACTGAGTTGCATTCCCAGCCTCTAATAACTCTTTCCATTGTGTTTTTTCTTTGTTTTGGCATTTGATATTTTGAGACAGGGTGTCACTCTGTAGTTTTGGCTGGCCTATAACCAGCTATGTCTAACAAATAGGCTTTGAACTTTTGGTAATCTTCCTACATCTACCTCATAAGAATTACAAGGAGTGCACCACCTGCCTACCCTGGCTGTTAAAGCTGAAATATTTGCTATATCTCTGTCTGTCTCTGTCTGTCTCTCTCTCTTTCTCTCTCTCTCTCTCTCTCTCTCTCTCTCTCTCTCTCTCTCTCTCTCTGTGTGTGTGTGTGTGTGTGTGTGTGTGTGTTCTGGCTTGAAACACTATGCAGACCAGGCTGGCCTTGAGCTCATAAAGAGCTGCCTGGCTCTCTGCCTACATATACTGAGATTCAAGCTCTGTACCAACTTGCCTGTTGATATCTCCTTTTTCAAAACAGGTAAATAAATAAAAATTGTATTTAGGTTTGAATCTTTTATACAAACATCTTAAATTCAGACGTCTGCTATAAGTTTGTTCTCATAGACCAGCTATGACTGCAAATATCAGTTGTAGATAAACATTGAAAGGGAAATGTCAGTCATCTTGAGTTTTCCATGTTTGAATAATGGTACACATGGGGCACAGGCCTTGAGCCAGGGAAGCATAGTCCTGTCACTCTGTCTGTAAGGATTCTAACCTTTCTACAGTTTTTATGGTAAATGCTGGAGCAGCTTGTGAGATAATTAGAAGGACATGATAAGCAGATGGGGTTTTCTGGTTCTCCTTTTTGGAGTCAGTAGCGAAACATCACCGTTGTGTGACCGCTGGTTGGGGACCTGCCTCTGTCTCTGAGAAAAGCCTGTCTTGGCTCTTCCAATTGTGAGTTGGGTGTAATGCCTAAGTTCTTCTGTGGGCTCTACTTCTTAGACATTTTATATCTAGCTTCAAATTTGGGTTTAGTTTCTTCTAGAGAGTGGACCTTGTCTTGCTGTGGCCTTTCCCTAGCCTGTGGCCAGTTTCCTCTCAATTGGCAATGTAGTGTCGGCATGTACAAGGGGTTTGATTGTTAAAGGCTTGCTACAGAGACAGAAAAAAATGCAGTGTGAAGACTGGCAAAGTCAAAAAACAAATGGCAGTTTCAGGATTTCATGAAACCCTGGCCAACTAGTAAGATGACTGTTCCAAGCTAATAGACTCCAATCAACCCCACGGGTTATTGGTGGCATTTGCTTCCTATAACTGAAAAGTGCTGCATTTTAGCTATATTCCCGCAGTGGAGGGTAAGTGTTCAGTGCTATTTACTTAAAACATCCTAAAGTTGATAAATGACAAGTACTTCACTCTGGGTAAAGCTTGTAAATCTAGCCTATAAAAAATAACAAGCTGACAGCACTTAGTCCTGTTTATAAAGTTCATACGCATCTGTCTTTGATACAGGCGCAATATATATCCATGACATCACACTGCAGCCTGTTAAAGTAACAGGAAAGCAAGCACAACCACAGAGCCAAGCAGCTTCCAGAGGTCCGCCCTATAGCCTCTCTGTCTGAAGGGCACTTTGAGGACAGGAGGCCTGCAGAGGGGATGCTTCACCTAATAGAGGCTGAATTTCCACTGCTTCATGCATTTCTTTCCGCAAACCACCCTCTTTCCTTCTGCAAAATGAACACCTGCCTCTTAGCCTCTCCTGTTCTTTAAGCTAAGACCAGGGAAGAGGGCTGCAGAAGTGAGTAGAACAGTAGACTACTTTGGCCAGTTGGAAAGAGATGGGTTTAAATCTGCACTTCATCAAAAAATGGAGACAAATTCTATTTTGACAAACTGTTTGGAAAAGACTATAAGCCTAACCAAAAAAAAAAAAAAAAAAAAACGCCTACAGATATCATATACTACACAGCTTGGCTCCTTGACTTGACTAGGGGCAGTGAGGGAATGAGGAAAGGACAGGCACTAAAGAAACAACCAAGATACGTGGAAAAACTGGGGTTGAATGGGCTGTGTGTGCTCTGATGGACAAACTCTAAATGCAACAAATTGCATATTTGTTATGTACAGCAGAGTGTGGGTGGCTACTCTTGGTAGGAGGCACCTGTAGACAAGAAGTCTCAGGCTGTCAGTATCCTTGAGAAGAAACTACAGTTGCTAGGTTTTGCACATGCTGGTCAATCATTTGTAAACACTGACATTTGGACTGGATGGAGGCTTTGCAATTTTAAGCCTCCCCACAGTTAAATTCCAGTGGTTCTGAGGCATTGATCCTTAACATGGACATGGCCTTGTCAATGATACACACTGACTCAGGAGTTCATCCACTATTTACATATTCACTCAGTTCTGACATCCTTGACTCCCCACATACAGGGCTGGCAAGAAGACTCAGTGGGTAGAGGTGTGTGTTGACCTGATTTTTTTTAAGATTTATTAATTTCTATTTTGTGTGTATGTATGTTTTGCTTGTATGTGTACTGCATATGTTTATGGTGTCCCAGATCCAGAAAAGGGTGTCAGGATCTCTTGGAATTAAGGACAGTTACGGACTGGCATGTGGGTGCTGATAACAGAACCTGTATCCTTTGCAAGAACAGCAAGTATTCTTAACTGCTGAGCCTAAATTTGGTCTGCAGGATCCACATGGTGGAGAGAGAACCAACTCCCTCAAGCTGTCCTCTGACCTTCACATGTGTGTATGCACCCTGCCCCCAATAAATGCAGTTTTAAAGATTATTTTAAAGGTCTGTAGGGCCATCTCATGCCATAAGATAATTTGGCAGGTAAAGGCTCTTGCCACCAAGCATGATGACCTCAATTAAAAACTCTGGGACCCACATGGTAGAACAAGAAAACTAACTTTCACAGATTGTCCTCTGACTACATATAGTTACACACACATACACTCAAATAATCAAAAATAAAACAAAAGTGTTAAAGTTGTATCATAGTGTAAATGTAGATCTGAAAGGCCTAAGTATCAGAAACACTTTTCTCTCCTTAGGCAAGATCTTGTTCCACAGTTCAAGCTAGCTCAGAATTTGTGTCCATTCTCCAGAGGGCCACAATTAAGGACTTGGACCATCAAGGGTATGAATGTTTTAATAGGACAATAAATAGACTCATCCCACTCATCCTGGCTTCTACTCCTACAGATATTATTGTAGGATGTGTTGATCCAGTGCCCTGATGCAGCCTGGTCCCAGACCGATTGTGCAGAATGAGAATTGTCACGTACCAGGCCAAAGCTACATATTCATTCCTGCATTGAACATTCAGTACCGCAGATTGGAAATCATGCTGTTTGTCAGATCCTAGAAAAGTGCAGAGAACATTCCTTTACTTTGCAACAGCTTGGACCCAAGTGAAGACACGTTGTTCCTGCAGGCTGGCATGACCTTCCTCTTGTCAGTCCTCTCCCCACAAGACCCAGCTCAGACAGTGTCTCCTCAGTGTAGCCCCTTCTCCCCAAGTCTCCCGGGCACCCTTGTGTTCCCACAACAGCCTATTCTGTTAGCACTTAGCAATTTGTTTTTCCTTATCCATTTACTACCTGTCTTCCTTGTCAGACATGCACAGGGACCATGTGTTGTCCTGAAGTCATCATTCATCTCCTGTGCTGAGCACAAAGACTAGGACATAGTGGGTGCTCAATAAATGTTTGTCAAATGAGTGATAGGATGGTTAGCTCGATGAGAATTGATGGTGCCCTTTCCCACCTGTCATCCATCATTGTGATATGAAGTGGGGCTGGGAGGGTTTAAGCAGCACCACTTGAGAATCAAGGCAGGGAGATGGAGTGGGAATTAACAATAACTACGCCTTATTTGTTCTGGGTCCAACACTGTCTTAGTCTCTTTAAATGTATTAATGCACTTAATCCTTGGATCAATCTGCTGAGACAGGTTCTGCTCATTATCCTTGTTAAAGCATGAGGAAGTTCAATAACTTGCCCAAGGTCACACAGTAACAGTACTGAGATATACTGGTGGCAGATAACTCACTACCTATGCCTTTCCTGGAAAGAAGCCCTGATATCTTGAGGCATCTATCTTGTGTAATGATTTAACTTGCCTTTTGTGTGTCTAGAATGGTACCAGTTGTGTTCTATCCTTAGGAGACTGGAGAAAATAGTCACCAGATTAGTTTCTGGGTTCTGTGGTTAGATGCCACAAGTAAAATTAGACAGCTGACAAAACATTGTGTTTAGATGCTAGGGATTTTATTGTTGTTTTGTTGGTTTTTTGAGACATGGTTCATTATGTAGTCTTGACTGGACTGGAATTCACTTTGTAGACCAGCCTGGCCTCAAACTCATAGAGATCCACCTGCCTCTGCCTCCCGAGTGCTGGGATTAAAGTTGTGGGCTGCTACACCAGTGCCTGTCCCTTGTTTTTGTTTTTTGAGAGAGTCTTGCTATATAACTCAGACTGACATTGAACTCTCCCAGTCATCCTGCTTCAGCCTTTTGAGTGCTAGGATCACAGGTGTGTGATACCATGTGTGACCATAGATGTGATTCTCATTGTGTGTGTGTGTGTGTGTGTGTGTGTGTGTGTGTATGAGAGAGAGAGAGAGAGAGAGAGAGAGAGAGAGAGAGAGAGAGAGAGAGAGAGAGAGAACGCGCTTGTATAGTTGTGTAGGACAGAGAATTTAGAAAAGTACAAAGAACATTCCTTTTGCAGCTCCTTGGACCCAAGTCCGGACATGCTGTTTCTTCTTTTGTCCTTTCTCCACAAGACCCCAGCTCATTCTGTGTCTCCTCAGTAAAGCTCCCTTCCCCCAAGTCTCCTGGACTCACTTGTGCTGAGGAAATGGGAAATTTCTTTTCTCTTGCCATCAATGGGTCCTGAGTATCAAATTAGGCTTGGTGGCAGGGTCTCTTTACCTCTGAACTGTTTCACAGGCTCCGTTTGGTTCTTTTGTAAATTCAGATGTAATTTTCAATCAAACTAAAATATTTTGATTCCCCTAAGGACCCTTTTTGCTCTAGACCTTTGCATACAGTATTCTCTCAGCCTGCAACACCCTTCTCTGCTTTCTCCTCCAAACCCAGTCTTCACTTGGCTTCTCTTTTCCAGAGTCAATTTAGATGTCTTTCTGTGAGAAGGGGACTTTCTTTCTCAGGAGGTCCCACAGTCCCTGGGTATCCCTGTCAAAAACACAAGTGTTTCTGTGCTGAAACCCTTACCTGTGATGATCATCGCTTGTTGACTGATGTGTGTTCAAAACATTGAAGACTTGTCCCTTGTTCCCCAATGAACCTCTGTGTATTGGGCTGTACTTGAACACAGTTGTGCTCACTGTACATTTGTAGGAGTGGATGCATAGGCTGTGTGCTAAGTCTCTGGGCCTTGGGTTTTAAAGTCATCTAGTCCATCATATTAGACAGCTGCTGTGGAGTGTGTCTGTGTACTCTGTATACTCTATATTGGTCACTGGGGATGATGTCTAATGCTTCTCCTAGTTAGAGGTGCCTGCAGTCTCGAGAGACCTTAAGATGCCATTGAGTCACTTCAAAGCATCAACATAACTTAAAACAAATAATCATGTTCAGGCAAGCCATCTTGTACCAAGAAAGCCCAGCCTCCCTTCCACAGGAACTTGAAAACTCTCTAGAGCACCCATGGTTAACAGTTCTTGTTTATAGAGAAGCAAAAACTCAAATAAGGAAGACAAAGGATGTGCATTTGAAGAAGAACATGTTTTAAAGCACAACCATTTTTTTCTTTTTGCTTTGTTTTTTTTTTGTTTGTTTTGTTTTGTTTTGTTTTTCGAGACAGGGTTTCTCCGCAGTTTTAGAGCCTGTCCTGGAGCTAGCTCTTGTAGACCAGGCTGGTCTCGAACTCACAGAGATCCGCCTGCCTCTGCCTCCCGAGTGCTGGGATTAAAGGCGTGCGCCACCACCGCCCGGCTTGCTTTGTTTTTTTAATTGATATTTATTGAGCTCTACATTTTTCTCTGCTCCCCTCCCTGCCTCTCCCTTTCCCCCTTCAGCCCTCCCCCAAGGTCTCCATGCTCCCAATTTACTCAGGAGATCTTGTCTTTTTCTACTTTCTACTTCCCATGTAGATTAGATCTATGTAAGTCTCTCTTAGTGTCCTCATTGTTGTCTAAGTTCTCTGGGATTGTGGTTTGTAGGATGGCTTTCTTTGCTTTATGTTTTAAAACCACCTATGAGTGAGTACATGTGATAATTGTCTTTCTGTGTCTGGGTTACCTCACTCAAAATAATGTTTTCTAGCTCCATCCATTTTCCTGCAAAATTCAAGCTGTCGTTATTTTTTTCTGCTATGTAGTACTCCATTGTGTAAATGTACCACATTTTTCTTCTCCATTCTTTGATCGAGGGGCATTTAGGTTGTTTCCAGGTTCTGGCTATGACAAACAAAGCTGCTATGAACATAGTTGAGCACATGTCCTTGTGGCACGATTGAGCATCCTTTGGATATATACCCAAAAGTGGTATTACTGGGTCTTGAGGAAGGTTGTTTCCTAATTTTCTGAGAAATCGCCACACTGACATCCAAAGGGGTTGTACCAGCTTGCATTCCCACCAGCAATGCAGAAGTGTTCCCTTTTCCCCACAACCTCTCCAGCATAAGTTGTCATCAGTGGTTTTGATCTTGGCCATTCTTACAGGTGTAAAATGGAATCTCAGAGTTGTTCTGATTTGTGTTTCTCTAATGACTAAGGATGTTGAACATTTCCTTAAGTGTCTTTCAGCCATTTTAGATTCCTCTGTTGAGAGTTCTCTGTTTAGGTCTGTACTCCATTATTTTTCATGGTTTATTTTTTTATATTTAAAAATTTCCATCTCTTCCCCTCTTCCTCCCCCTTCCCTCCCCTCCCCTCCATCCATACCCCGCCTCCCTCCCTCTCCAGGCCAAGGAGCCATCAGGGTTCCCTACTCTATGTTAAGACCAAGGTCCTCCCAACTCCCCCCAGGTCCAGGAAGGTGATCGACCAAGCTGAGAAGGCTCCCACACAGCCTGTCCATGCAGAAGAATCAAAGCCCAGTGCCAATGTCCTTGGCTTCTCAGTCAGCCTCCCCCGTCAGCCACATTCAGAGAGTCCGGTTTGTTCGCATGTTCCATCAGTCCCATTCCAACTGGAGTTGGTGATCTCCTGTTAGTTCTGTCCCACCGTCTCCATGGGTGAACGCACCCCTCACGGTCCTGACTTTCTTTTATTGGATTATGTGATCTTTTGGTGTTCAATTTCTTGAGTTCTTTGTATATTTTGGAGAACAGACCTCTGTCTGATGTGGGGTTAGTGAAGATCTTTTCCCATTCTGTAGGCTGTCGTTTTGTCTTGTTGACCATGTCCTTTGCTTTACAGAAGCTTTTCAGTTTCAGGAGGTCCCATTTATTGTTTCTCTCAGTGTCTTTGCTGCTGGGGTTATATTTAGGAAGTGGTTCCTTGTGCCATTGCATTTAAGTGTACTTCCCACTTTGTCTTCTATAAGGTTCAGTGGGCTGGCTTTATGTTGAGGTCTTTGATCCATTTGGATTTGAGTTTTGAAAGAACAACCTTTTACAGGTAACATGGAGATTAAATTTAACCAAACAAAACTTCTCAGTTTACTTACTTAGTTTTACAACAAGAGCATGGATTCACAGTAGGTGACTCTGGAGGCTCCTTTCCAGCTCTAGTAGTTAGTAGTACTTTGCACCAATGTTAAGATATAAGTAGGGAAAATAATGTAAGTAGGGCATTCTGGATTATTTGGAGAATTGTCTCCTCTCTTTATTGCAAGCTCCATGGGGCAATGACATTGTCTTTTTGTGTTTAACAAAAAAATAGGCCCGCATTTTAAAAACAAAGAATTGGGAGGGGTACAGGAAAGCTGCAGTAATACTGTATTACATTGAGATTTTCAGCTCTCCAGTATGGAAGTTCACTTTCCTTCCAGGGCTCTACTCACCCTGCTTTCTGACAGCCAAGGCCAGGCCTGGCGGTGCCTGTGAGTTATGGTGAATTGGGAGTGATATCCTGATCCTCTTGGTCCTTGGGTGTTTAACTTCCTGGAGTTAAAATGCCTGTTCTTTAGTGGCACATTATCTTGTGGCAAGGTAGGCATTTATAATTTATATACTGTGTGCTGCTTAAAATAGAGACAAGAGGATAATCAGCATCCTGAATCTTCCAGTTCTCCAAAATAACATTTCTTCAGTTAAGTCTGCCTGTAGGAATTAAGATCTTCAAAGAATTAAAAAACTCTCAGTCCAGTTGTCAAGTGGGTGTGTCTATTATTTAGCCTTATAAAAGGGGGAAAGTAATTATATTTTAAAAATAAAACTGAGCTGGGTGGTGGTGGCGCACGCCTTTAATCCCAGCACTCGGGAGGCAGAGGCAGGCGGATCTTTGTGAGTTTGAGGCCAGCCTGGTCTACAAGAGCTAATTCCAGGACAGGCTCCAAAGCTACAAAGAAACCCTGTCTCGAAAAACCACTAAATAAATAAATACCTTTTTCCTACTCAAAAATCTCAAGATTTCCATCTTTGCAGTATTCAAGGAACCTGATTATAGTCAGAGAGGGTTTGGGCCAAGGTTGCAGGACAGATAGGAGAAATGCCTTGCTTGGTAAAGGACCAAAGCCAATATGCCACTTGTGTGCTGTGATCTTGGTGTCCAACCATTTGAGTTGATGACTCTGGCTGCAAACACACAGAGAGTTGGCTTTTCCTGTTGAGTATTGGAATAAGACTCTACATTCACATCTATTAAAGCTGGAAGTATGGTTCAATAGTAGGATACTTGCCTAAGAAGTGCAAGATCCTGAGGTTGATCCCTAGCACTTGGAGTGGGGGGAATGATAAAGGGATGGGCAAGATGGCTAGTTGGTAAAAACACTTACTGTACAAACCTGTCTCCAAGAGTTTGGTCCCCAGAGCCATATAGCTCCACATATTCATTTCATATACCCTACACAAACATTGAGGTCAACCATTGAGGTCGGCCTCTGGTTCCTCAGGAGCCATTCACCTTGTTCATGTTTATTTATTGGGGGTGTGTGTGATGTGAATGCCATGGTGTGTGGGTGGAGGGAGACAGGGTTTCTCTATGTAGTCCTGATTGTTCTGGAACTTGCTCTGTAGACCAGGCTGGCCTTGAACTTGGAGATCCTCCTGCCTCTGCTTCTGAAGTGCTGGGATGAAAGAACTGCACCACCATAGCTTTATACTCACTGGGACCTGGGTTCCTTTATTAGGCTGGTTGGCACCCCCACCCCCAAGATTACAAGCATGGGCCACCACAACCAACTTTTTTTTGTGTGTAGGTGTTTCAAGAGGGTTTCACTGTGTAACCCAGGCTGTCTTGGAACTCATTCTGTAGACCAGGCTGGTCTCAAGTTTACAGAGATCTGCCTCCTGAGTGCTAGAATTAAAGGCATATGCTACCACCGCTAGGCTCACATCCAGCTTTTTACATGGGTGCTGGGTTCCAACTCAGGTTCTCAGGCTTAAGTGACAAGCATTTTACTGAGCTGTCTCCTAGGAGGGTAGAGGTTTCCTGGTGAGGATGGGAGAAGAGCAGATACTTCTGTAGTCAGGTGATCTTATTATTCCCTTACATTCGCGTCTCAGGATTGCTCTTGCATATTTTTCATATGTTCATAACTCTATTCGAGTGTTTATTTGAATGTTTATTTGATACATGGGATGGCTGGGGTGGATATCCAGTAAGCAGTAGCTAAGAGGTAATATAGGAAAAACCTAATTGACTGAAATCCACTAGGTGGCAACATTTACTCAGCTGCCCTGCATTCTCTTTTCCTATGAAGATGTTTGAACTTGCTTTTTCCACCTTCACCATTGAATAGCAGAGAAAAAGAAAATGGTTTAGCAGCGATTTAAGTGTTTTTGAAAGTGAGGCTATGGAATAAACATGTCATAGTTAATTTGTATATTCATCACATGGGTTGGACACTGAGCATTTGGAATTGCTTTTTGTGCCTGTGGGCAAGTTGCTTCTGCTTGGCCCAACCAGGCATCCTGATAGAGACCTGCAACTGGCCTATCTGGTCTCTCATGGTTCTTCTGCTCTACAACTTGTGGCTTTGGTTATAATATCCGTATTTTTTTTCCTGGTAAGACTAGTCTTTAAGTTAAAAAGAGAACACTTAACCTTTTATCAAACAGCAGAGTCATGATTTAAAAAAAAAAAAAAAAAACCTCAAGCCTCGTGGTGATGGTGCATGCCTTTAATCCCAGCACTCGGAAGGCAGAGGCAGGCAGATCTCTGTGAGTTTGAGGACAGCCTGCTCTACAAGAGCTAGTTCCAGTTCCAGGACAGGCTCTAAAACTACAGCGAAACCCTGTCTCAAAAAAAAAAAATCTCAAGGGAGGTAGTGTTTCTAGCCATCTTCCTGGGCTAATTTAGGATGCTTGACTCTCCTCAATGAGGCTGCTTACTTACCAGGTTTGCTAAACTCGCAGCTTCAGGGATATTGCGATCTGTACAGAACTGTCCAAGGAGGTATTGTGTGTGCTCCGCAGCAATTGAGCCATTAAGCTCTAATTGGTATTTTCCCACTCATGGTTTTGTGTGGGAAGCTTTGAAATTATTTAGGAATTTAGTGCTCATCAGCCATTTTGGTGACAGTAGAGAGTGCTGAGAACAGTTTTGTGTATGAACTGATTATGATTTTTGCTTATAACGTCCTTCCCTGTTGGTTTGTTATATTGCAGATGAAATGGAAAGGGAAGGACCTGTTTGATTTGGTGTGCCGGACACTGGGGCTTCGGGAAACCTGGTTTTTTGGACTGCAGTACACAATCAAGGACACTGTGGCCTGGCTCAAAATGGACAAGAAGGTTGGGCTAGATCTCCATGAAACCAGTGGGGGAGGCTTGTACTTTCCAGTTGTTTTGCTTTTGTTGTTGTTTTGTTTGGTTTCTTCCTGAGCATGCACTTAGCTCATTTGCTTATTGTTGGGGTATCACAAGGACATAGTAAAGAAGGGGGCAATTTTTAATATTAAATCATATATTTAGGAAACAGGTCCTACAGGCATTTCTGCTCTCCATAGACTCTCCCAGACAAGCAGGATTCACCATGTCTAAACCTTGACCAGCTTTTCTACCCATTGTCACTACCCTGTCTGCTTTTTGGCATTATGCCCTTCCGTTATTGAACCACTAGTCAGGTTTTATGGATAACATTACTATTACCTTTCTATACTTTAAAAAAAAAAACAAAAAAACCAATTTATGTCTTTGAGAGATTCTCCTAGGGCTCATGTTCATGTTCATTTTTTTTTATTATTATTTTAAATGAGTCTTTGAGAACACCAAGACCCAACTGACTTAATCATTAACAAGACTTAAGGAATAAAGAGCCCGAGGTGACGGAGCAATGCCCATTTCCTCCTCAGAATTCTCTGGGGTTTCTTAAGCACATGAAATCTAGGTTTCTAGTAATTTGAAGGTGGCTTGGAAATGGCTATGGCTCAGGGAGGCTGCCCATTTATGGGTTCATATATTCACACAAAGACATGCCTGTCTATTTTCCTGACTACCTAACAGTGAACACAGCTGGAGAACATGGCCAAAAGACCTCTGGTTCCCAAAGTGACTCCATGTCCAATTCTGACCCTAAATGGTGCCACTGTCAATTGCCCCTAAAGTTATCTCCTGCATAATGTGATAACCAGCAAAGTCTCATCTTACTAGTGTTAAGTGAGATATTCAAATTGTGTTCACAGCATGTATGTGGTGATTGCCTTCATGCTTAGAACTCCTGATGGTTGTTAGTTTCCGTGGTCAGTCCCAATGATTAGAAACTCCAGCTGCCACAAAGAGCCAGTGCTGAGGAGGGCAACTAGATTAGACTTATTTTGAGTCCCTTGGGACTGCCACTGGAATTCAGGCAAGGCATATGGAGAATTCTGAAACACAGCAAAGCTTTCTGTGTCTTTTTATGATTCTCAGCAAAGTGAATTTTAAATCATACCTGAATGTTAGCCAAATGGATATTAGATTGGGGGCATCAGGAGTCATAGAACCTGCTGCTCAAAGGAAATAAATTATGACACATGTTAATGGAGCCTGATAGCATGTTTATGTCCTGAAATGAAATTCACTCTGGAGAGCAGATGGTCCAATCTTTTCAGAGGGTGGCGGGATTGTTAGAAGATTAAAGATAGTGGTTTACTTACTGCATGGCAAGCATTTTGTGACCATCTCTGAAAGATTCCAGGAACAAAGCATTGCCATGATGGCCATGTTTTACTTGTAGTATTCATAACATATAAATGATGTCACAAAGATCTAGTTTATTGTGTTTAAGTTGTATTCCAGGGGAACCTATTAGAGTGGTCAGAAAAAAAAAGGAATAAAGGAAGATGTTACTATTTCAGAATAAATCTTCAGTCTTTCATAAAGGATAATGCCCAAGATCTTTGAGTTATACATTCTAGTTTTATAGCTATTTTCTGTGGCTTTGACACTGCTGCTGTCTCTGTAGCTCTGTTCACCCCTTGAGTTTATTGATTGGTTTGGTTCAGAACCCCCTGTGCGAAGTGGAGATTATCTCTTGCTATGGATGGCTCTGTGAATCCTTCCAATTGTAGAAACACAACCTTTGGGAAATGGGATGCTTGTAACAAGGGAAGGGATTTCATACCTTCCCTGCAAAGCATACTCTGATGATAGTACGTGAAGAAGAGGAGCCAGCACAGCATGTCTTTTGTCTGAAATTCTGCAGGTGTTGGATCATGATGTTTCGAAGGAAGAACCGGTTACCTTTCATTTCCTGGCCAAATTTTATCCTGAGAATGCTGAGGAGGAGCTAGTTCAAGAGATCACGCAACACTTATTTTTCTTACAGGTATACTGGCTCATGCTATCTCCCCCAGTACTAAGAGGACCAATTTGAGTATGTTTACAGAAGCAGCCCAGGCCAACCCCTTGGAGTTGACCACAAATGCTTCTAAACTGCAGAAAATATTCTGCCTCCAAATAGTCAGTCCTTTTTGTTCAGTAATGGAAAATGATGAGAATTGGTGTCAGCTGGAACTGCAGAGGTGTGATGATGCAGCAGACAGAAGCAGGTTATAAACCTCCATGACCAGGGAGCCCAGTTTCTTCTAGCTAACTTGAAAGCACTCTGAGGTTATAAAGAAAAGCTTCAAAGGCTTAGCTTAGTTCCTTTAACTGCCAGCATCAAGGCAGTTCTTCTGAATGGCAGTGACTCTGGTCTGACCCTTGCCTAAGGCATTTCAGACAGCCTGCTCTGTGCTACTCTGGGTGTATATTGTCATTTCCTCCTTCACTGGAGTGCAGGCCCCTTAAAGATAGGCTCATTGAATATACAGTTGGTATTCTTAAATAATTCTTCAACCAAACTGAAGAAATTGGGTGTTCCAGAATTACAAATTGACCATCTAGGGACACAGGGAGTTGCTTCATTTAAGGATGGAAACCTTACTTTGTCAGAGAGCCTCCTCAGTTTTATGGCTATCTGTGGTGATTGATGCTGAAACTGCTTATGTGCCCCAAGGTGGCCCACTGTCTGTGATGTGTCAGATTGTAACAGCGCATTAAATGCATTGACTTCCCTGAAGTACACCTGTGATTTTTCACACAGTCCTTGTAATATGGAGCGTCTGTATTGTGTTCAGGATATAGATTGTGAACTGTGACATTACTCTGTATAATGCTGTGTTGTGTTGTATGTGTTGTTAAGAGGATCTCACTCCATAGTAAAGGCTCATATGCCTCAGCCTCTAGAATGCTGGAATGTGTGCCCCATGCCTGGCTAACTAGTTTCTTTTACAAAGGAGTTTCGTGCATGCATGCATGTGTGTTTTAGGTCAAAAGGTAGCCCTTTCAGATTTTTTGTATTTTGGTTTCTTTTTTATCTCTTTGTAAAGAAACTAGGAGATCTGAAGGCTTCGCTGCTTTAGAACATCTCAGCTTTCATTTTCACTTAGTTTAAAACCTGGGGAGAACTGAATGTGTGAATAAAGCCACATGAAGTTTCTTTGGGGTTGGGAATATAGCTCTATAGAATGCTTGCCTTGTATTCATGAAGCCTTGAGCATAGTGAGCTTTTGTAATCCATAGGAGGATCAGAAGTTCAGGGTCATCTTCAGTTACATAGAGAGCTCATGACCACCTTAAGCTACATGAGACCAGACTACCTAGTACTATAGGAATGACTTTCCTGTGAGTCCTTGAGGCAGCACCTGTCCTCCTGTGACTTTTGCTTGATTTTCCTTCATACTGAGATGTTAGATTGTTTTTGTGAGTAAGCAAGGCAACGTCTACTACTAGGAATCTGTGAAAAGAGTTGGCTTTCCTTAATGCGCCCCCACTTCATGTGGCTTTCTTGTCCTTGTGTCTTGGAACATCATACACTGCACCACTGTATAGAATTAGGTGCAGTGAGATATGTTAATTCAATATTATGGCTTAGGAATTATATTTCCTGAACCTCATGTGTACTTAAAAGTTGAATCGATCAAATTTTATTGCTTCCTTTTTCCTTAGAGCAGCACATTGAAAGAGATGACTTTTTTCTACAGTCATAATCAGTGGCCTTGGTGCCTTTTGTCTTGTATGAAGATTTGAAAGTAGCTTCCATCTCTTCTAGGACTGTGTGTGCTCCATAGGGCCCAAGACTGAGACAGAGTGCAGCCACCTTAGCCATAGCCCCCTCAGTCTCTGCTGTAATCAAGCAGATCGCATTTACTCTTCAGCCTCGACTCTGAGGAGAAGAGATGAGGGCTTTTGTGCAGCAAGCTTACTGGTAACTTCTTAGTGGCTGAACTCTCAACTGGTCTGCAACACTTAAAAAAAAAGTCTCATTTGTCAGAAAATCATTAATAGGCTGCTTTGGCAGCCCTCATTTAGAATACCCTGCAGCCGTCTGCTGTGGCCAGGCGGCACTGCTGTCTTCCAAACATGCCAACATGCCATCTCATAGTCTTCTCTCTCTCTCTCTCTCTCTCTCTCTCTCTCTCTCTCTCTCTCTCTCTCTCTCTCTCTCTCTCTCTGTCTCTCTCTCTCTCTCTCTCTCTCTCTCTCTCTCTCTCTCTCTCTCTCTCTCTCTCTCTCTCTCTCTCTCTCTCTCTTTCTCATTGCCCCTTTCAGGTGAAGAAACAGATTTTGGATGAAAAGATCTACTGCCCTCCTGAGGCTTCAGTGCTCTTGGCTTCCTATGCTGTCCAGGCCAAGGTGGGTCCAAAGAAAGAAAAATGCTGGGGCTGGAGAGATGGCTCAGAGGTTAAGAGCACTAGCTGCTCTTCCAGAGGTCCTGAGTTCAATTCCCAGCAACCACATGGTGGCTCACAACCATCTATAATGAGATCTGGTGCCTCTTCTGGTGTATATATGTTAACAGAACATTGTATGCATAATAAATAAATAAATAAATCTTTAAAAAATTCTCTTAAAAAAAAGAAAGAAAAATGCATTCTTCCTCAACATTAACGTGTCACAGCATGGCTCCAATTTTCCATTTTTTTGGATTTTGGAGACTTCAGAACAACTTGCCCGTGAAAATGAGATGTCATGAGAGTTGGGTATCTACTGTTGCTGCCTCAACTTCTGCATATTTTGTATATATGTATATTGTGTATACAAGTGACAAGCATATCGTTCTAATGACTTACAATTCATTCTAAGTGAATTCATTCAAAAAGATGAATTTTCTATGTAATCTCATTATGCGCATGTGGTTCATTACATTCATTGCATCAGCTTCATTTTATTAGTCAGGGAAAGTGAATTTATGGTCTCTAATTATGATCAAATGAGGCCTTTAGGTGAGCAGGACCCAGATTCTCTATCCAAACTCATCTTTCTAGAGAATACATTCTTAGAAGCCACACTCCTGGTGAGGCCCCAGTAAGTATACTTTGTGCATGTGGCTAGGAGCTGGGTCTGCTGAGCCTGCTGGGCCCATTGGTACTGTCTCATCAGCCTAAAGTCATTTATTCTTGTTTAGACAGAAGACCAGGAGTGGTGAGAGAGGAGTATCACTGAGTTTCTGTCCCATGTATAAGGCCTACTAGAGTGTTTCATGACCCTTGAGTTTCCCATCTCAATCACATTTTCAGATCAAAGCCAGGAATGACTTGTTTGCCATTTGGAATGGGAAAAGGGCTTCAAAGTGTGTATGCTGGTCAGGCCAGTAGAAGCACAGAGTCAGTTTAATCATTTGATGACTCATTAGTGTCTGCTGAGTAGTCACAAGGCTTGAGACATGAGGCTTGTTAACTGTCCGATGCAGGCACTAGAGCAAGTTCTGCCCTCAGTGATTCTCCAAGGTCTTTGGCACCTTCATGGGTGAGGCTAGAGACAGAATCTATGGCTTTGGAGTTATATTTTATACCTTCCTTGAGAAAGGAATAATTGAGAAAACAGAAAATGGGCTGTGGTTCAAGTAAAGCATATGCCCCTTTTATGCTTTGATCAAGAATATTAGTAACAGGAAAAATATATCCTTTCAGTCCTAACAGTGACAAAGCAGTCATCATTACTTTCATTAAATCCATGTACTTCTTGGCTCAGAGTTGAGCTCCCTTTTTGCATGTTTTCTTCTATTTGAAACCCAACCAAGCTCTCAAGGATATTACCTTAGTCTCAAAGGCTATGGGTTTTGGGTCACAAATTCAAAGGCCACTTATTTCGGAGCAGAGGGGTGGGATCGTTTTCAAGGAACCAGCAGATGTTTGCTTGAACAGATTTCACTGCAGGAAAGCCCTACTTATTTGGCTTCTGCCAATTTGGAGATGAAAGTGATTCACAGACAACATATGTGGTTCATATGGAGGTGGGTGCTCGAACTATTTTTTCCGGTGTTAAATTTAGGAATCTTACAAATACAGGTAATCTCTAGCTTTTAAAGTCTGTATTCAGGCTAGGTGTGGTAGTGCACACCTTTAGTACTAGACAGGGCAGTCAGATCCCTGTGAGTTCCAGGCCAGCAAGGGCTGTATAGTGAGGCCCTGTTTGCATTCAGGAAATCGTGGTACCAGCTTCTCAGACTGCTGGTTAATAGTGAGCAGATATGTAGGATGAGCCTTATCTATAATGTTTATCAAAGTGTTCAACAGACTATTTTACAAGATACCTCATGTAGTATTTTTTGGAAGCCAAAGCTTATGCTTGTTTTCCTGCTTACAGAATTAAAGGTTAGAAAAGATGAATGAGCTGGGCGTAGTGGTACACACCTTTAATCCCACCACTTGGGAGGCAGAGGCAGGAGGATCTCTGTAAATTCAAGGCCAGCCTGGACTATAATAGTGAGTTCCAGGACAGCCAGAGCTACACAGAAAAACCCGTCTTGAAGAAAAACAAAACAAACAAAAAAGATTAGTGTTTTGTTCAGGGTCACAATGCTTTTATGTTATTTCTATACTTATGAAATGTACAAGCCACTTGTTTTGTTGTGTTTTATTTTCTTGGTACAGGGGACAAAACCCAAAGCCCAACATGTGAGGCAAGTGCTCTACCATACATGCCTCTTCGTGAAGATTAAAACAGTGGGGTGAAGGGTGGAGCCAGGCTGGAAACCCAGGTGTCCAGGCTGCCTGACCCAGCACTCTGTCCCTGCCCCTTCACTGTCTAGTGAAGTTTGTGGAGGTCAGACGTGAACTCACTAAATTCTAGTTTCATTTACAAGATGATCACTGGGACTGGAGAGATGGCTCAGTGGGTAAAAGCATTGTCTGCTCTTACAGAGGACCCAAGTTCAATTTCTAACATCCACACACAGCTCACCATTGTCTGTAGCTCTAACTCCAGGGGATCTTACACCTTCACACAGACATACATGAAGACAAAGTACCAGTGCACTTAAAATATAAACAAACAAATAAAAACAACTTGATGGTAGGATGCTCATTATTAATATATTAATTTTACCAATTCATAAGCAGATCTTCCTATTCACTGATGTCTTTTTTTTCTTTTTCTTTTCTTTTTTTTTTTATTTTGGTGTTTTGAGACAGGGTTTCTCTGTAGTTTTGGAGCCTGTCCTGGAACTAGTTCTTGTAGACCAGGCTGGCCTTGAACTCACAGTGATCTGCCTGCCTCTGCCTCACAAGTGCTGGGATTAAAAGCGTGCGCCGCCACCACCCAGCATCACTGATACCTTCTTAAATGTTTTAAGTTTTTATAATGTAAATATTTCACTTGTTTGGCTAGAGTTACACCAGGATATTTTACATGATTTGTGACTACTGCAAAAGCTGTCATTTTACTGATTTCCTTCTTGGTCCATTTGCATATAGGGTTGTGAGTTAACATTGTATTCATCTACTTGAATAAAAGTTTTTATCAGTAGGAGTTTCCTGGTGGAATGTTTAGGGTCATAATGTATACTATCATGTCATTTTCAAATAAATACACTTTGACTTCTTACTTTGCAAAAACAAACAAACAAACAAAAACCCAACTTGAACTTTTAGGTAATCCAGACTTGTTCCTTTCATTATGTACAGTTTGTTTTCTTCCTAGCCATTCTGAAACAGAAAGAAACTCTAGAAATCTGGAGAAGTGAAACTGAGCTCATTAACACATGGAACATAATTGTGTGCAAATGTATTCATTACAGTATTTCAGCTGTTGGGATGATATAGACACACTTAATCCCACAGCATAAAGAAACAATTAACTTCAAAATATAAATACAAATATTAATCACATGGTTCAGTCAACAAGAACCATATTTCTTGGTTCTTGTTTGAGTTATGCTAGAATCAAAAGAATAGATCAGTCACATGACAAGCAAAGCCATCTTGCAGTTTTTAAGCTACCTGTTGATTTTATATGTACGATTTAGTGTTTCAAGTGTGTTTTTCTTTCTTTCTGAAATATGTTTGTACTGAAAATTACTAGGAGAGAATAAGGTATCATTCATGAAACTTTGTGCTGCCTGTAGGCTCTTTCCGAAGGAAGAAAAGAGTAGTGTGAGATGGAGCTGGAGCGATGGCTCAACAGCTAAGAGTGCTCACTACTGTTCTTGAGTCAGACCTGGATCTGCTTCTCAGCAGTTTACAGCTTACCTGTAACTCCAGTTCTGGGGCATTCAGTGCCCTCTTCTGGTCTCTGAGGGCTCCTGCACACACGTGGTACACATATGCACACATGTGGTACACATATACTCACACACAAATGCTCACACGCATACACATAAATTAAAAATAAATAAGTCTGCCCAGGCTTTGTGGTGCGTGCCTTTAATCCCAGCACTTGGGAAGCAGAGGCAGGAGAATCTCTGAGTGTTGAGGCCAGCACTTGCCTAGTTTCAGGTCTGCCGGGTCTACATACAGAGACCTTGTCTCAAAAAGAAAACAAACAAAACCAAAAAACCAGTGAGAGAAGCTTAGTGTTTCTTACTCTAAAGAGTCAGGGACAGTGGTTAAATGCAGTTCAGTAAGAAACTGAGTACTTATAAAACACGTACAGTGGCAAGAGCTGAAGACAAAAGCCCTTTAGGGAGCAGATCATGAAAGGTCTTCCCATTAGCCCATGGGTGCTGCTGAGCCAATAAAGGGTTTATATTTTGCACAGAACCTACGCAAAGAACAGATAGATCAGTGCCCAGTGTGACACCACAAGCCTTTAATTCTGGCATTGGGGAGGTAGAGGTAGATGGGTCTGTGAATTTAAGGCCAGCCTGGGCTATATAGAAAATTCTAGACCAGCCAAGGCTACAGAGTGAGACAAGTCTAGAAACAGTGAGGGAGATCTCTAGAAAGTTGTAGTGGTTGTCCTAGTCAGAGACTGTGAGGTTCCCACCTTGGGTAATAATGGATATGTCAAGGAGGTGACTGGAGATGTGGCCTAGTTAGTAGTACTTGCCTAACATGCACCTAGCAACATACGAATGGAAAGTGGTGGTACATGTGTATAATCATGGAGGCAGAGTCCAACTTCCAGAACTGAAGTTCAGACCATCCTCTGTTATATAGGAAGCTGAATTCAAGGTCATCCTGCACTACGTGAGACCCTGTCTCAAAACCAGAACAGTCCAGGCGTAGTGACACATACCTTTAATTCCAGCACTAGCGAGGCCAAGGCAGACTGATCTCTGAGCTCAAGACCTGCCCACCTGGTCTACCTAGTGAATTCTAGGCCAGCCAGAACTACACAGTGGGACCGTGTCAGAAAAACTCAGTAAATTTCATGTAGGTAAATTTTTCCTCAAATAATGCCTCTAGAAGTATGTTCTGATCTAACTTCCAGCAGCAGCATGTGAGAACACCTGCTTTTGTATATCCTTCACAACAATGGAAATGATCAGTCTTCTGAAGTTTCGCTGTCCTGTTTCAGAAAAACAGTGGGTTTTGTTTTTTATTTTTGTTTTTTTAAATGTATTGATTTGCAATGGGACTAAGCATCTCCAGGGTTAACTGGCCATTTGTTCTTTTTTACTCTGCAGTGACTGTTTATGACTTGCCCCTTTTCTGCTATGTTCTTGTCTTTGTCTTATTGATTTATAGGAGCTCATCTATGGAGATGGCAACCTTTGTCTGCTATTCTGTGTCAGTCTTGAGAATGACTTCACCAACCACTATTGTTCCCACCCTCTCTTGCCTGGTACTTTTATGGATTTTTGTTTATAGGTTTATATCCTTGATTCATATGGAATTTAGTGACTATATGTAATAGATATCTATTTTACACAGATGGTTACAATGAAAAGAAGAGAAAATATATAAACTGGGCATGGTGGCACACGCCCTCAATCCCAGCACTCAGGAGTTTGAGGCCAGCCTGGTTTACATAGTGAGCTCTAGGACAGCCAGGGTTACACAGAGAAACCATGTTTCAAAAAAAAAAATAGAAAGAAAAGAGGGAGGGAGGGAGGGGGAGGAGAGAGAGAGAGAGAGAGAGAGAGAGAGAGAGAGAGAGAGAGAGAGAGAGAAGAAATGTCAAACTTTTGTTTATTAGAACCCATTTAGAACATTTGGTCTGATTTTTCCATTGCATACAGAGATGAAATCAATACCCAGAAAGACTCCTTTTAGCTTAGGCTTTTCAGATGACTTGGCCCTAGCTCCTTGGGAGTCTGAGGCAGAAGAATTGCTCAAACTCAGGAGTTTGAGGCTAGCCTGGGCAACATAGGAGAAGATACCCACACACCTAGAAGTTGATATTTTAAAAGAATTAATTAGGTATTTATGTATTATTGTGTGTGTGCCTGCCATAGCGCGCATATGGAGGTCAGAGGACTACTCAGAAGAGTCAGTTCTCTCCGCTGCACCATGTGGGTCCTGGGACTTGAACTCAGGTCGTCAGACTCAACAATAGGCACGTTTACCTGTTGAGGCATCTCACAGACGCATGATGGTTTTTGTTTTTTTGTTTGTTTGTTTTTTCAATATTTAAAAATTACATTTATTTTTTTCATTTGGCAGGGGTGAGGGTGTGATGAGATGCAACTCTTAGCAAGACGTGGATGTAGAGGTCCTCTAGAGGACAACTTCCATGAGTTAGTTCTCTCCTTCCATCATGGGTTCCTGGGATAGAACTTAGGTCATTAGACTCAGCAGCAAGAATTTAACTGCTGAGCTATATCACAAGCCCTTGGAGGCAGGGTTTCTCTGTGTAGCTTTGAAACCTGTCCTGGCACTAGCTCTTATAGACCAGACTGGCCTCAAACTCACAGAGATCCGCCTGCCTCTGCCTCCCGAGTGCTGGGATTTAAGGCGTGCGCCACCGCTGCCCGGCTGAAAATTTTTTTAATTAGTTATTTTTATGTGTATGGGTATTTTACCTGCATGTATGTCTATGTACCATGTGCATGCAATGTCCAAGGAGACCAGAAGAGGGCATCAGATATCCTGAAACTGGAGTTATAGATGGTTATCATTCACTATATGGGTGCTAAGAATCAAACCCAGGTCTTGTACAAGAACAGCAATTTTATCTTAATTGTCAGTTTTTCAAAGTGATGATATTTTCTTGATTTGTTTTAATTCTAAAAATTGAACATGGGTCTCTTGCATGCTAAGCTACATCACTGATCTACATCCCCAGTCTTCCCTTTCTTGCATTTAAATTTAAGATGTTTATAAGGGGCAGTATAAAAACAGGTTTTGTAGGCTCTGAAATTTAGGCAATTTAGGAGTTTTTCTTTAATACAGGAATACCAAATGATGAATATAAGATTGCGTACACACCCACAAAGCTACAGAGCTTTGAGACTTCAGCTTTCTTACTTTCACAGTAATTTCACCTTGATCTTATCATAATGCTTCTGTTATATAAAAAAATGAGGCATAAGCTGGGCGGTGGTGGCGCACGCCTTTAATCCCAGCACTCGGGAGGCAGAGGCAGGCGGATCTCTGTGAGTTCAAGGTCAGCCTGGTCTACAAGAGCTAGGTCCAGGACAGGCTCAAAAAAAAAAAAAAAAAAAAAAAAAACTGCAGAGAAACCCTGTCTTGAAAGAAAAAAAAATGAGGCATAGTTATTTCCGTCTGTAGTGTGATATGGCTTTCTCCTACATTTACTGTCACAACACCAGCATTTTCCCCTTTGTTTTTTAAATAGACATTTAGATAGACACCAAGGTAGCTTTAATACTGTGAGTGGCATTAGTTCAGTGAAGGAGCTCTTGCAGCAGAATCTTCACTGCCTTTGCATTGCTCAGATGTAATATATTTGATCAGTGTAGTAGCTGGGAGCTTGGTATAATTTAATAATGGGGGTCGTTAATCTTGCAAGCTTCTGAGACCTGAATTTACAGCTTTAACTTTGCATATATGCTTAGTTTTGTATTAAAATTTGGTTGGCAAGTGTTGAAAAGCTTGCAAATACAACTAACATGGCTTTCAGTCATCTCTATGAAGTCTTCAGAAACAAAGGTCGCCATAATGCTCATGCCTGACGTTCACCAGGGTCCAGCACCACCGCAGAATGCTCACCTGGGTTTCTTTACAGTTTGTTCCTTGCTTTCCAGGTGAGGATGCTGTGGCTTAAGAAAGGATGCCTTGTTTAAAGACCTCTGTAGCAGCCCTCTAGTGGTCTCTTCAGGGTACTCCAGGACCAGTGCTCTCATTTAAGAAAACTTAGACTTGGAGAGATTTGATCTTTTCTCTTTTAAATTTTTTATAAAAAATTATTTGTTCTTAGCTGGGCAGTGGTGGCACACACCTTTAATCCGGCACTTGGGAGGCAGAGGCAGGTGGATCTCTGTGAGTTAGAAAACAGCCTGATCTACAGAGCAAGTTCCAGCACAGGCTCCTAAAAGCTACACACAGAAACCTTGTCTCAAAAACAAACAAACAAAAACATAAACAAACAAACAAACAAATGGTTCTTAATTTATTTGTATGAATGTTTTACGTTGTGTATATATGTGTATTGTGTGCATGCCTGGTCCCACAGAGGCCAGTATAGGGAGCTAACTTCCCTGGAGCTGTTGTTGCAGATGAACCAGGCTTGAGTCTCAGTACCCATGTGGTGGCTCACAGCCAGCTGTAACTCCAGTTCCCAGGGATCTGATGTCTTCTTTTGACCTCTAAAGACAGCAAGCACACACATGGGACATAGACATACAATGTGCAGGTGAAACACTAATACACATAAAATGAAATAAAACTTTTAATTAAAGAAAAGAGAGCTATAAAACACTGGACTGCTGAGGTGGTTCATTGGGTAAAGGTACTTGCTGCCAAACCTTCCAACCTGAGCTGGACTGCTGGAATTCACATGGTGGAACGAAAGGACTGACTCCACATGAGCACTGAGGTATTGTAGTCTCGCCCAAATAAGTAGATGTAAAAGAGAGAGAACCCATTGATTGCTGACTGCTAAAAGATAGATTTTGTGCATATATTTCTGTCTCTCGCATATTTATTTTTATTTTACTTTGAGGCAATGTCTCACTATGTAACCCTGACTGACCTCAAACTCATAGCTGCCTCTGCCTCTCAAGGGCTGGGACTAAAGGTGTGCACCACCGTGCTTAACCACAGTCTCTTTTTATACTTGGGACTGGGGCTTAAACCTAGGGCTTTGCTGGGCGGTGGTGGCGCACGCCTTTAATCCCAGCACTCGGGAGGTAGAGGCAGGCGGATCTCTGAGTTCGAGGCCAGCCTGGTCTACTAGAGCTAGTTCCAGGACAGGCTCTAGAAACTACAGGGAAACCCTGTCTCGAAAAAACCAAAAAAAAACAACAACAAAAAAAAAAAACCTAGGGCTTTATGCATACTAGGCAAGTGTTGGGCCACTGAGCATCATCCCCACCCCGTTCTTTGATTTGGGATGATTCTCTGGTCTGACCTAAGTTTTCTAGAAAACAAAGGAGTATTTTTTTAAAAAAGAGAATAAATATCTAAGTTGTTTCCCCTGGAGGAGAAATGTAGATTGCAAGCCCCACTAGTTCCCAGCTCTATAGCTTTGGCTGTATCAGTTTTTTTTTCTTTGTGCAGTAGGAATGACAGAGAATATTGATAGCAGATCTTCCAAAAGCAATTTTCAGAGCCTTGAGCAAAAATACTAAAAATATTGCCTGCAGTATTCCCTGGTCCCACCTAGCAATTGGCTCCAATTACCAGTCACTTAGAGGCATTTGTAGGTAAGGCTCTTATCACACACTGCTAATCACAATTACCAGTCACTTAGAGGCATTTGTAGGTAAGGCTCTTATCACACACTGCTAATCACAACTTTGACAGTTGCATTTTGTTGTTTCCATTCCAACGCTAATATTTGGAAATGACTGCTTTCTTTGAGGGTTAGGAAACAGACTATTTCCATACAAATGTCACATTCTTATTAGCACATCAGCCATCCATCCCTTATGAGATTTTGCAACTCTGTTCATAGATATAATCAGCTTTGTATTTTCATTCAAGGATAACAAACTGGCAAGGTTGAAATCTTGTCATCAGAATTGAATTGCTCCCTGGAACTGGAAGGAGAGACCAACTGAGTTGAGCCTTGTTCAGAAATGACAATAGTCTTTAGAATCTTGATCACACGATCTCTTTTCTTTTCCTTCCAGTATGGTGACTATGACCCCTCTGTGCATAAACGAGGATTTTTAGCCCAAGAGGAATTGCTTCCAAAAAGGGTAAGAAATCAGTTTCTCTTTGGGAAAACAGCAAATGTGGCTGGATGAAAGCCTCTGAATGACTTGAAGGAGTGTTGGAAGTACAAAGCCAGCTAATTTACATAGTTCATAATCTTGAAAAGAGCATGGACTCTTGGTTAAGCATATTTACTTGTTAGTGTGTGTGTTGTGTTGTGCGTGCCTGTGAGTATGCAGGTATATGAGTCTTTTAACACATGCAGAGGCCAGAGCAGGACTTCAGGTGTCTTCCTCTATTTATTCTCTCTTTGTTATGTCATGAGACAAGGTCTCTCAGCTGGAAGCTTCCATTTAACTAAACTGGCCAGGCAGTGAACATTCCAGATCTACCTGTCTCTACCCCTTAGTGCTTTGGTTACAGGCATGTAGTTACAATCATGCCTGCCCTTTTTATGTTTTTTTTTATGTTTTTATTTTTTGATGGTTTTTTGTTTGTTTGTTTCAAGACAGGGCTTCTTTGTGTAATAGCTTTGGCTGTCCTGGAACTTGCTCTGTAGACCAAGCTGTTCTGGAACTCACAGAGATCCACCTGCCTCTGCCTCCTGAGTGCTGGGACTAAAGGCATGTACCACCACCACCCAGCTTATTCCTTAAAATTTTTGTTTTTGTTTTTTGGGACAGGGTTTCTCTGTGTTACAGCCTTGGCTGTCCTGGAACTCACTTTGTAGACTAGGCTGGCCTTGAACTCACTGAAATCCACCTGCCTCTGCCTCCCGTGGAATTAAAGGTGTGCACCACCACCACCACCCAGCTCCTTGAGAATTTTATGCAATATATTTTGATCATATTCTTTCTCCTCCCCCACCTCCTCCTATATCCCTCCACTTCCCTGCACAGCCAACTTTATGTTTTTTTCCCTCTCTTAAACAACAACAGAAACCACTAAAAGTAGTGGATTCCAATTTGTGTTAGCCATCTACTCCTGAGTGTGCTGCCTGGGGTGTGGTCGACATATCCTGTGGTCATTCTACTTGAAGAAAATTGATTTTCCTTCTCCCAGGAGCTATCAATTCCTAATATCTTCTCCTGTCATTACTGGGGATTCAAACTCAAGTCCACATGTTTGCAGAGCAAGCACTTTTACCTACTGAGCTTTCTTTCTAGCTCCTATTATTATTTTTTGAGACAGGCTCCTGTTCTGTAGTCCAGGCTGGTCTTGAACTCACTACCCTCTGCCTCAGTCTCCGAGAACTAGATTTACAGGTGTATATACCACTGCACTTGATCAAGCATATGAAAAGCAAAAGATGCTGCTGCACATATGGTTCATGCCTGAACTCCCAGTCGTTAAGAGGCAGAGAGAGGCAAGAGAATCATAAGGTTAAGGCCGGCTTGAACTACAGAGTGAGATTCAGTCTCAAAATGAGAAAATGCAAGAGTTTGTGGAATTAATGTCGAATTGCTAGGAAGTGTGTGGCAGATAGATTATTTTTATGGTGTGGCAATTTCTAAAGGTGGTTGAGTGGCATTGACTTAAAGGAGCCTTGAGATCTTGTGTTCTCTGCAGAATTGAGCTGTTTGGGATGGAGAAGATGAGGTAGAGGGGGCTTTTAATCCTCTTGTTCATCTCATTAGACACAGAAGCAGCCTTTGGCTGCTTCCCTTCTTAAAGCCCTGCTTATCATCTGTCACTGGGTAATAAAGGCTTCCCCAACCCTTCCCTGCCTTTACCTCTCCCTGATGGCTTCTCTGCAGTTGAAGGCCAGCGTGAGTAAGCACTGCTTTACTGTCAGAGGTGGTCCCTGAGATGAACACCCTGGCAGCCCAGGAGTGCAGTTAGGATTGAGGAATGCTGCAGCTTGCAGGTTGATCCTCCAGTGGAATGGTGCTTGTGTATACACCCACTTCTGTGTGTGACTCTTCCTGCATGCAGCTTTTTAAAAATAGCTTTGCTGTTTTGTAAAAATGAACCATAATTATAAAAATGGCAAACAATATCCAGACTTGCTTTGCATGTGGATTTTCTCTTGCTGTCTTTTTGGTAGGTGATAAATCTATATCAGATGACTCCGGAAATGTGGGAGGAGAGAATTACTGCTTGGTACGCGGAGCACCGGGGCAGAGCCAGGTAAAGCTGCTTCATCCTTGTTTACATTTCTTCATACCTTCCCCCCTTTAAAGAACTATAAAACTAGGACATGCTTGTAGGACAAAATGCAGTTCTGAAGTATATAAAAAGAAAAGCGAGAACTGGGAATAATGTTGGTCTTCAGTTTCATGTGCATCCTTGTTGTTGTACTATAAAAATGACATATGATAATCTGGGCATGTAGCTCAGTAGTAGAGTGCTTGCCTAGAATGTGTAAGACTCTGGGTTGAAAAACAAATTTATAATTTAATTAATTAAAAGTGGTCTTGTGCTCTGCCTATCAGGGTATCCAAGTCTGATACATTCACTGGCAGTTTAGTTTAACATTCTGTCTGAAGGCCCTTTGTTTTTATATTCAGGCCTACATTGATGGCATTTATAATATCTGAATGCTTTTCACTTTTACTCTGCAATGTATAATTTTATGTTGTTACATAATTGCATAAGACTTGAGGGTAGATTCTTGGAGGAGAGTTAGTGATCAAAGAACACGAACACTTTGTGTTTTGACAGGTGAAACTAAATTACTTTCTAAATAATTGTAATCGGGCAGGGGTGGCACACACTTTTAATCCCAGCACTCTGGAGGCAGAGAAAGGTGGATCTCTGAGTTTGAGACCAGCCTGGTCTACACAGCGAGTTCCAGGACAGCCATAGCTATTAACACAGTGAAATCCTGTCTTGAAAAACATACAAACAGACAAAATAATAATATGAATAAATAAAAATTTGCGCCTTTTGGCACATGTCCATCACCAGTGTTAGTAAAATGTTCCCACTACCCTAGGTTTCTTTCAGTATTTTTTATTCAACCTACAGTTTTACTAAATTAAAATTAAAATACAAAAATTTGTAGTTTGGGGGCTGGAGAGATGGTTCAGTGATTAAGAGCATTGCCTGCTCTTCCAAAGGTCCTGAGTTCAGTTCCCAGGGACCACATGGTGGCTCACAACCATCTGTAATGGGGTCTGGTGCCCTCTTCTGGCCTGCAGGCATACACACAGACAGAATATTGTATACATAATAGATAAATTAAAAAAATTGTAGTTTGTTTTAAGTATTTCTTTGGTAGCTTTAGATGTTGGTCATCTTTCAGTTAGCCCTCACCCTAATCCTTCAAATCAGCTTCCTACAATATTTTTTGTTTGTTGTGTGTATATGGATGATTCCCTATATGTATGTCAGTGTACCGTGTCCGGTGCCTGGTGTGCATGTCTGGTGCCTTCGGATGCCAGAAGGTGGAGTTACAGATGGTTTGGGGGCACTATGGGTGCTAGGAATTAAACGGGGGTCCCCTAGAAGAGTAGTCAATGCTCTTAACTACTGAGGTATCTCTTTTGTTTATACCCACAAAATGGACAGATCATAAGTATACTGTTTAATCATTTATCACAAAAAGATAAGAAATAGCCCATGACTTTCTCCCCAGAGATAACTAGTTTTCCAGTTTCTTTCTTTCTTTTTTTTTTTTTTAATGGTCAAAGTCTTACTATGTAGCTCTTGCAGTCCTGGAACTTGCTATGTATTTCAGGCTGGCCTACACTCACAGAGGTCCACCTGCCTCTACTCAGTGTTGAAATTAAAGGCTTGTGCCATCACACCTAATTCAGTTTCTCAATTTCTAATTAGTGTTCCCATAGACTAGTGTTGCCCGTTGGGTTTTTTTTTTATTTACCATTGTTATATTTCTAGTCTGTAGTGCTGAGGATCAAGTACAGGGTCTCTCACATGCTGGGCAGCTGATTATTCTATCACTGAGCTGCATCTGTAGTCTACCATCGTCCATTTTAAACTTTAGATAAATGCACCAATTTCTATATTAAGTGGTTTTTTTTCTCAAGATCATCTTGTGAGATTTGAGTACATGGCATGTAGCAATAATTTCCCCATTTTCATGTCTGTGCAGAATTCCAGTATATTAGTATAACAGATTATTTATCCATTCTACTGTTGAAGGACTCTTGAGTTGTTGGGTTGTTTCTTGGTTTTTGCTGTTAGAGGTAATGTTGAACAGTTTCCCAAAGTAATTGAATCAATTTACATCAGCAGTGTGTGTGATTTCTGGTTCTTCCACCTGCTTGCCAACACTTGGCATTCTCTCAGGGTGAATTTTTAAAATCCATCTGAGAGTGTTTTGAGATGAGAGAGAGAGAGAGAGAGAAGGACAAGGACAAGGTCATAGGGAAGCTTGAGTTGAATTACTTCAATACATTTAACTATTGGGGAGTTTTCTGCAAGTCACTGCTGCTTCCAGAGCTTGCTTTAAGTTTGAGTTATAACACAAAATATTCATCCACTGTCCTGGGTTTCATGGCTCAGATAGTTCTTGCCTTAACCTTCAACAGTAACCCCTTTGTCTCTTAACCCCAAGAGACAAAGTCGGGAAAGTAGAAGCTGTCATAGTGTGTAGAAAAGCTTGTTCATTCCTAAAACTTCTAGGTTAAGAAAGTGCACAGAGATAAAGCAGCAGCTTAAATAATTCATCTGAGGTTGAAAATAACACACCATGGCTTTGGTTTTTCTTTTTACTATTGCAAAGGATGAAACTCAGCTGTGCACATGCTGAGTGAGTGCTGTACCACTAAGCTACACTCCCAGCCCCCACATTCTTTTTTTCTAATCACTTGAGACAGATGCCACTATTTACCAAGGGCAGAGTGTGAAATTGAAGCCAAGAGACAGTGTAATGAGTCTGTTTTCTTATTTTCACGGGGATGGGAAATTCTGCTGCTTGTGTTTAATAGACTCTGGATTGGGAAAAGCTCTGCTGGTGTCTGGTCTGTCTCCTATCTTCTGCAGGTGTCGTAAATCCATAGGATAGGCATGCTCAGAATACTTGGCTTGGCAAGTGTCTGTCCTCCACCCTTGTCGCTTAGCCCCAGTGATGGTGTTCTTCCATTCTCCTTACAGGGATGAAGCTGAAATGGAGTATTTGAAGATAGCACAGGACCTGGAGATGTACGGGGTGAACTACTTTGCAATCCGGGTGTGTTGACTCCTCCCCAAGTTTCCTGGCTACCAGATAGACTGAGCCAGGGCCACATAGCCCAGTGGGTTACTTCCTCATTCCAGGGTAGTTAGAGTCTTTTATGGTTCAGTGGTAAAGAAGAAAAAAGAAAGACAGGGATCTAGAGCCTCCTCTTTTATTTGGGGACTTCGAATTAGATCAGAGGTAATTGTCAGTGGTACGTTCTGGGATGTAGGCCTGGTTCTCTTCAGCAAAACTTGTTGGAATGCTGACCATGTAATATTTGATAATTCTGGCCTCTTGTGAGATCCAAGGAGCACCTGGAAATAGTATCTTTCCCTGGGGCCCACGGAAAGTAAGGTTGCTCTTATAGATTGCTGGTTTGTTTGGGTGGAACTCTTATTCTCACTGTGAGGCTAATTAGTTTTCTATTCAGACCATTAATGGTCCCCAGGCCTCTGGGAACCAGTGCTTCTGCAGAGAAAGGCATTTGTGTTCTGCTCAGATCTGGCCCTAGAGTATGCATTTCTCCTGTTGTAGGATTTGGCTTCTGGTTGCAGTGTCTCTATCCATGGCTTCTTCCAACAGAGTCCATGCTGTATACCCAAGCTTTTCTTCCCTGGTGGATGAGTGGTTGTTAAGAAGGCCACAGATGAGTAGTCAGCTGCAGTTATCTTCTGCCTCTATGATTCCAGTTAATCTTTGCTTTCCTTTTTCAGGTTCCTACATCTTTATGTTAACTTGGAGTAAATGGAATTAAGCACATCTCCAGTATAGCTTGCTACTTAATTTGTTTTCTAAATACAGGTTTTGTGGATTTCATTGCATAAAAAACAAAACCGCACACTGAAATGTTCTGCTATAATAAGCAGGTGCCTAAAAAGGTATTTATAGGAATGCAGAAGGTTGCAGGGCTGGAACGATGGCTCTGTAGTTGACAGCACATACTGCTTTTGCATCAGGACCTGAGTTCAGTTACCAGCTCCCAGTTTGGGAGGCTCACATTGCCTGAAACTTCAATTTCAGAGTGAATTTGATGCCTCTTGCCTCCAAGGGCACCTGCACTTATGTGCACAGACATATAAATATATAACTAAAAATAAGAAGAACAAATCTTAAGAATGCAGAACGTTGTTTCTAATGTTTTATGAGTAGTAAATGAGACACTTGCTATCTAGCCTGACGTCCTGACTTCAGTCCATGGAATCTACATGGTCAAAGCAGAGAACTGATTCCTGTACATTGTCCTGAGAGCTTCGCATGTGTGCTATAGCATAAACATGCATGCCCAGACAGAATACATATAAGTAAATAAATATTAAATAATTAAAAGATTCATTCATTTCTACATAACATCCACTTCTTTGAGGTTAGGCCAATTTAGTGGGTTTCTGTGGTTTTGTCAAGCCAACTAACTTCTGTTACCCACCACCACTATTAATTGTATTTTTTTAAAGAAGGAAGGAAGGAAGGAAGGAAGGAAGGAAGGAAGGAAGGAAGGAAGGAAGGAAGAAAGAAAGAAAAGAAGAAAGGAAGAAAGAAAACATTTTGCAGTCCTTAAAAAACCTCTTAGGGCTGGGCGGTGATGGCATATGCTTTTAGCACTTGGGAGGCAGAGGCAGGTGGATCTCCGTGAGTTTGAGGCCAGCCTATTCTATAGAGCAAGTTCCAGGACAGGCTCCAAAACTACAGAGAAACCCTGTCTCAAAAAAACAAGAACAAAAAACAACCCCCTTAGGCTAGGCAGTGATAATGAACACCTTTAATCCCAGCATTCAGGAGGCAAAGATAGGTGGATCTCTGAGTCTGAGGCCAGCATGGTCTACAGAGTGAGTTCCAGGACAGCCAGGGCAACACAGAGAAACAACCTATCTCAAAAATAAAATCAAACAAAAACAACAACAAAACCACTAATATTCCTTATAAATTTATTTTACTTAGAAGAAAAAAATTATATTTATTTATTTATTGTTTCATTTGTTTATCTATTTATTCCTGGTGGTGAGCAGAGAATCATATGCTAGAGTTTTCTTTTACAATGTGGATTCTGGGGGTTAAACTCAGGTCATCAGGTGTGGCAGTAAGCAATTTGACTCACTAAGCTACTCATCAGTCTCCAAACCAGCTGCTGCTTCTTCATAGGAATATTTCTACATGAATCAGATGAGCATGAACTACTTTTTGTGGGTTTTTTTATGTTGAACAATAGACAGAGTTAAAGACATTTTAGTAGTTTTATGTTAGACATCTTAAATTCTATCATTAGGGAAGATAAATGCTTAAAACATTTTATTTTAACTGATAATTAGGTATTTGAACATGTTAATGGGGTACTAGGTGATTAAAACAATCTCAGAGGAGTTATTATGCTACCCTCTCTAGTCTCTAGGCGTGTTATAGTCATAATGATAACAACAGGTGGAATCCTTTCTTTTTTTATTTAAATCATCAGAAACATAAAAGAAATATCTTATTTTCCAAAATGGGGTACATATGTAAGAACACAAGTCTCACTTCTGCTAGCACATCACTTTGAAAAGCTTTGCAGACAAGAAGAACACTTGTGCCTGGGTGGCAGTGCCTGGTTTCAGGTGTTAGAACAAGTAGAGAGATTTATCTTAGAGCACACACCTCCCATTCCAACACCTGCTGTTAGATTGGTACTTCTCGTCACAGCCCAAGCACCTTCTTAGTGTGCAGATCTACTGTCCTACCCTTGAGTCTTGGCTCAATTTCCTTACTGTCAGCAAGGAGTCAGATGCTATAGTGTCCTTGTGTGTGCAGGGAGTTTCTTTCCACTACAAAGGCTAAACAACAACACTGGCAAATTGGTCTGCCTATGAGGATGGAGACAGTGGATCCATAGCTGGGTTAGTAACATGGAACATGAGACACTAAGCCTCTGGTTGTACTAACTGCTGCCCAGGAATCCCCTCAGAGACATAGCATTTATATAACTAACTGGTATTTTAAACAGCTTCATTGAAGTATAATTTGTATACATTTCTTCCAACATTTAATTATCAGGCTTTTGAAACATATGAGAAAATTAAGTTTTCAATGAATGCCGTATATTCCCACCACATAGCTACCCATAAATGCAGTAAACGTTTTACCATATTGGGGTATAGTATAGTAAAACTATGAGACTGCATTGTAACCTAAAATAATGCCATCTAGTTCCTAGACTGATGTGCGATGATGATGATCAAACCTAGGGCTTTGTGTGTGCCAGACAAGAACATTGCCACAAAGTTAACAGTGGCACCACGAAGCTACCATTTTCTATAATGGGAGAAATGTTCAAACATGTGGATTTTGGCCCTCCTCTGATAATCTGGTTATTTAAGTAGTACTCACAGCATTTAAATTACCATTTGTTCAACCACCAAGCCAGTGACAAGAGCCTGAGTCCACAATGACTCAGGGACACACCAATCACAAAATGTTTTGCCTCTGCTTCCCTAAATTCAGAAGCTGGAAGCCTCCTGGGTTAGGAGAGATCTGTGGTTTCTGTTGAGACTTGTTGAAACATGTCAAATATAACAATGTATGCCAAATTCTTTAGAAAGCTGACTAAAATCCCCAGCTGGAAGCTGACAACAGCTGCTCTTTATTGGCTCTGCAGAATAAAAAGGGCACAGAGTTACTGCTTGGTGTGGATGCTCTGGGGCTTCATATCTATGACCCCGAGAACAGACTGACCCCCAAGATCTCCTTCCCGTGGAATGAAATCCGAAACATCTCCTACAGCGACAAGGAGGTAGGACATGTCTATACTACAGGTGCCTCTTGTGGTACAGTAGTCCTACAAAAGGTCCTTTCCTGTTTCTCCTCTTTGCCAAAGCTCCCAATCCAGGCCATTTCCTTGTCAGTGAAAGTCTTTTAATTCCCAGGCTTTAGAACTTTGGTTGTTGATTTTTTAAAACACTTACGGAACAATTTTGGCATCCCTTCTTCAAAGGGCATGGCTAAAGCCCACTATTGACTAACAGGAGAGTGAGCAGCTCAACCTGTCAAGACTAAACCCCAAAGAACAGCAGAAGGAAAAAGGAACATTTCTGATAACTTGACTCTCCATCTCTTTGTATTTTAAGTGTGGTCTATGTTAAGCTTCTCTATGTAATGTGTTTGATACATGTAGTGGAAAAGTGTGTGAGAGGGGGAGAGAGAGAGAGAGAGAGAGAGTGTTGGGGGGGGTCTTTGTCTTAATTTTTTAACAGGGTTTCATTGTGTAGTCCTGGCTGACCTTGAATTTGCTATTTAGACCAGTAGACTAGGCCAGTCTTATACTCTCAGAGATCTGCCTCTGTTTCCTGAATGTTGGGATTAAAGGCGTGAACCACCATGCCAGGTTAACAGTTATGTATTTTGTATTTGTCAAGAGGTGTATTAGTCAAGATTCTTTAAAGAAACAGAACAGGTAGCATGAATATGTATATTAAAAGGGTATTCATTAGATTGGCTTGCAGCACACAGCCCAAGTAGTCCAACAATGGCCGTCTCACTGGAGAGACTGAGAATCCACAAGGCTGGATGTCTCTGCAGTCTTGATGTGTCGAAGGCCTGGGGTTCCTGAGGAGCTTCTGGTTTTTAGTCTGTGTTGTAATCCCATTGAAGTCAGCTCTAATATTGGTAAAGGAATGCTGTAGCACCAGGATAGATAAACTCGCTAGCAAGAGTGAGAGCAGGCAGGCAAGAGCAAAGTTTCCCTATTCTGTGTCCTTTTATGTGGGTTACCACCATAAAAAATGGCCCAGATTTAGGGTGGGTCTTCCTGCTTCATAATCTGGTTAAGAAAATCCCTCACGCCTTTAGTCTCAGCATTTGGGAGGTTTAGGCAGGCGGATCTCTATGAGTTTGAGGCCAGCCTTGTCTACAGAGTAAGTTTTAGTGTAGATAGAACTGTTACACAGAGAAACCCTGTCTGGAAAAACCACACAAACAAAACAAATCAAAAAATAAAAGGGAAAAAGGAAAAAAGAAAGAAAAGCCCTCACAGGAGTGTCTAGCAGCTTGGGTTTTAATTGATTCCTCGATTCTAGGTGCAGTCTCAAATTGACAACCGAGATTAGCCACCAGCGGGTATTTCTCTCAGCACTGACACGAGTAAAGACAGCAGGGGGCCATCGTGTTTAGAAGGGTTGGGGTATAGTTTAAGGAATTTAGATAACATTCATTAGGTTCAAATATTTCTGTGTAGCCCAAAATGACTTGAACTGACAGCAATACTCCTGCCTCAGCCTCTTAAATTCTGAGATTACAGGCATATGCCCAGAGTGGATTCATATATTTCTATAGAAGATGATAGCTTTCTTCAAATGCAGCAGTCCTATGTTTTATGTATTCATTATTATTTTTTAATCTTTACTATACGGTGCTGGGGATCAAACCCAGAGCCTTGCACATGCAAGACCTTTGCTGTCCTACTGAGCATCACCCTGGCTTCCTATCCATTAATTTTAAAGGAATTATTAAACATCTGCTTTGTGCCAGAGAGCAAACAGAAATGAGGAAAGTCCAGCATTAGCCCTCCAGTCAGTAATGGCTTGACTGCTCTAGTACATAAAATACAATGTGGGCTGCTCAGCGAGTAAAGGTACTTGCTATCAAGCCGAACTACCTCTACTTCAATTCCTAAGACCCACATGGTGGAAGAAAAAAGAACTAACTTATACAGGTTGTCTCTGACCTTCACACATCTGCCTGGGCATGTACTCCACCCTTCTATAAGTAAGTAAGTAAATAAATGAATGAGTCAAGTAGGAGGAGCTGATGATGTTGTTGTAGAGGGCCTCTGCTTACAAGTGCATTAACTCTGGCTGTCTTATCGAGTTCTCAGAAGAAATTACTGTAAAGGCAGGGATATGTTTGGTATCCATATCACCAGAAAACAGGTACATTGAGATCTTGTGTCTGATGGGTAGAGTGGCAAGGACTGGGAACCAGAGTGGTTTCTGCTTATCAGGGAGTTCCAGAGTCTGGACCCTGAGAACACAAGACACCGGGCAGAAGCAGGCAGCCTGGCCTGTGCACATCCGCGGCAGAGTAGGCAGTGAGTGACAGTGATGTCTTATGTTGTCTGCGGGTCTTGAAGCAAATTTGTTTATTTTTTAGCAACTCAAGGAAAGCAATACTAGGCCCTTGTTTCCAATCTGTGGTTTAGATTACTCAACCATGCTTGCTGAAGCAAATTGAACTTGCCTCTCCCTCTATTTCTGTCTTTCAGACAGGGTCTTTCTGCATAGCCTGGAACTTAGCACTCCTCTTGTCTCAACACCTCTAAATGCTGGTGTTACAGTTAGGCATTATCACACCGAACTCAAAGTGAGCTGCTTGTTTTACATTTATCTATTTACTTATTGAAGGAAGGGGGTGTAGTATGTGCCAGGGTGAGTGTATAGAATTCAGGGGACAGCTTGTTAGGTGTCGTTTCTCTCCTTAACCATGTTGGCACCAGGGGTCACACTCCATTCTCTTGGAACTCACTTTGTAGACCAGGTTGGCCTTGAACTCACTGAGATCCACCTGCTTCTGCCTTTAAAAATATATTTGATCTAGATATGCTTTTTTAAAAAAGATTTATTTTATTATGTACAGTGTTCTGCCTGCATGTATGCCTGCAGGCCATAAGAGAGCACCAGATTTTATTATAGATGGTTGTGAGCCACCATGTGGTTGCAGGAATTGAATTTAGGACATACGGAAGGGCAGCCAGTGCTCTTAACCTCTGAGCCATCTCTCTAGCCCCATGTTTTGGTTTTGAAGCAGGTCTATGTTGTCCTGCGTGGCCTGGAACTCTTTATATAGAACAGATTGGCTTCGAACTTGTGATCTTCCTCCCTGAGTGCCAGTATGACAGGTGTTTGTTATGTTCAGCTGAGAGTTACATTTCCAGGGGTATTCTTGGAATCTGGGAGCTCTCTGGTCTTCTCAGTTGTTCAGAGTAGCATTTGACTTGCGTGTGTGTGTGTGTGTGTGTGTGTGTCTATGTCTCTGATGTCTGTGTGTTTTAAGTTTCTCTTTCTAAGTTGTCAAAATCCTTTTGATTTCAGGAACTATACTTTTCTCTTTTACATCAATCTATTTTTCTTCACACTATTTTTTCTCTTAGCATCTTTTACCTACTGACCATGTTCAGAAACCCATAGTAACTTGCTGTATTAAGTGTCACCTGTACCAAGCTTTCTTTTTTGGGTCACCAACCAGCTCCCAAATCACAACACGGAGATTTATTATTAGTTAATGGATGCTTGACCTAGCTTAGACTCATTTCTAGACAGCTTTTTAAATTTAAATTAACTTGTTCCTCTTTATCTACCTCCTGTGCTCCTCTTCTCTTCTCAACCTAGATTTCTCCTCATATTTATTCTCTCTGCCCGCCAGCTTTGTCCCTCTCCTGCTTGACTATTGGCCATTTAGCTTTTTACTAGACCAATCAGATGCCTTAGGCAGGCAATGTGAAACAGCAACACATCTTTTAATAACTAAACAGATGCAGCCGAAACAAATGCCACACTCCTTTACAGATAAATACTCCACAGCATAAGCAAATGTAACACATCTTTGCCCAGTTAAAATAATATTCCACAACAGTCACCCCCTCTGAGGTTTTTCTTCTTCACCACCTATTAGCATTCCTATCCATCTAAGCCTGCTGTATCACTGCAAATTACTAAAGAGCTAATATTGTCAATATCCTGCTCGCCATCCCCTCCTCTTCTAATTTTCATTGCTAGATACTGAATTTATTCTTATTACTTGACTTGTCTAGATGCCCCTCCACCCTATCTTTTAGCTATTCTGCCATATACTTCTAAGATCAGCTGTAATGCCTCCCATTTGTGTTATATCTGCTCTAAACCTCTAGGATATTTGTGACATGTCCCACCATGAGACACTGATATATGGTGTTATCTCTTGAGTATTTGGCTGTTGTTGGACTAAGTCCTACTAGGCTGCAAACTTTATGAAGGCAAGGAGCTGTGCCAGTGTGGCTGGGTGCCACTGTCAGTTCCTCATAGCTACCCAAGATGGTTGGGGTTATGAAATTCTGCAGCCCAAATCTTGGGCCCTGTATGCCTCAGACTTACACAAGGCTTTATTCCTGGGCACCAGGAGGCCAGGACTAGAGGCGGTGTAGTTGCTACTTTGTGGATTCCCGGTTGGTGTCATATGAAACTGTACTCCTTTCTTTCAGTTTACTATTAAGCCACTGGATAAGAAAATTGATGTCTTCAAATTTAACTCCTCAAAGCTTCGTGTTAATAAGCTGGTAAGTTGAGACCTGGTTTTCATGACAGAGAACTAACTTTTCTAAGGAATTAAATGATCTCTGTGTATGTATGTATACACACACACACAACACACACACACACACACACACACACACACACATATGCTTCTCTGCCAGGAAGCTGGCCCTAGTTTCTCTTGCTAAGAGCTATAAAATGATATTTGAATACTTTTCTCTTTGGTTTAACTTATACAGTTAACCTTTTTGAGGGGAGGGGAGGTGGGGAATGGAGATAAAATCTGGAGCTTAGTGCATGTCAGTGCATGTCAGAAAACATTCTACCTGAGGTATATCTCAGCTCTCCACTTGCCATGTTGATTTGTATTTTATAATTACTAATGAAGTTACATCTTTATATCTGTTGATCAAATCTAATTTCCTGTTCAGTTTTTGCTTTGGGTCTTTTGGCCACTTTTCTCTTGGGTTGTTTGTTTGTTTTCTTTATTAATTATTATCCTCCTTGTGAGGCTTGTTTTCCTTCTTTATGATGTTATGGCGAGTAAACATTTTCACCTTTCATGTCAACACATAAAATACTCCGTCGTAAACTGGGTGGACAATGGTGGCAATCGCCTTTAGTCCCAGCATTTGAGGGGCAGAGGCAGGCGGATCTCATGCAGATCTCTGTGAGTTCAAGGTCATCCTGGTTTACAAAACGAGTTCCAGAACACCAGAACTACAGAGAAACACTGTCTCGAACCTTGCTCCTCAAAAAAAAAAAAAAAAAAAAAAAAAAAAACTCAATCATTTGTTCTTCTGTGTTTTCCTACTTGACGTCTTATCTTGATTTTAAAAATACTCTGTATTTTCAAATAAAAGTTACCTTTAAAACTGGAATCAGCTTTTTTTTTTTGTTTTTTAAACTTTTAATGATGCAAACAAAAATATATCTAAAAGCGAAGCTTCTGGAAAAACCATTTGTTCTTCCCTGTCTTGTATCGTTCCTCAAATTTGACCTTGGCTTCCCACCTTGCCTTGCGTTTCAGGGCTGGGTCCCTAAAGACATCCTTGTTGACAACAGTTTTGTCCAGGGGGATGTCCACAGAGTACCTTGTGGGCATCAGGTGGTTGTAGTTATAAACCTTCACAAAGGACTTGATCTTGGATCTCTTGGCAACTTTCTTCTTGCCCATAGCAGCTGTCACTTTTCGGGGATAGCGGTCAATTCCAGCCACCAAGGCATGGCTGTAAGGGCGGTCTGAGGTGCCATCATCAATGTTCTTCACGATGACGGCTTTGCGTCCGGAGTAGCGACCAGCCAGGACGAGCACCACTTTCCCGGGTTTCATGAACTTGCCCATTTCGACAGCGAGCCTCCGGTTCCCAGCAGAAAGCGGAATCAGCTTTTTTTGTATGAGGGAGAAAGCCAGCTTATTTCTTTCCATATAAATAACCTTTGATCCAACCCAGTCCTGGTTGATGGTCCCTGATCTGCCATCTGTCTTGCCACATCCTGACTTAGGACACTGTGGTGATGAATGGAGCGTCCTCTATTCACTGGGTGTGCTTCCAGAACTGAGAGCACGGCTTTTGTGTTTTATTCTATCCTTTCTTCCTCAGGTTGCGGCTGTGCCATGGCAGGCTGGTAGACAGCAAAGTAAATTTTTTGTTTGTTTTTGTTTTTTGTTTTTTTTTTGTTTTTTTTTGTTTTGTTTTGTTTTGTTTTTCGAGACAGGGTTTCTCTGCAGCTTTTTTTTTTTTTTTAGAGCCTGTCCTGGAACTAGCTCTTGTAGACCAGGCTGGCCTCAAACGCACATAGATCCGCCTGCCTCTGCCTCCCGAGTGCTGGGATTAAAGGCTTGCGCCATCACCGCCCATCTAAATGGCATTTTTATTTATTTATTTGGTTGGTTGGTTGGTTGGTTGGTTGGTTTGGTTTATCGAGACAGGGTTTCTCGTAGCTTTTGGAGCCTGTCCTATAACTAGCTCTTGTAGACCAGGCTGGCCTTGAACTCATAGAGATCTGCCTGCCTCTGTCTCCCGAGTGCTGCGCAAAGTAAATTTATATACTTACCATATTTCCTCCTATTTCTGTGGCCATAGATTCTCCAGCTATGTATTGGGAACCACGACCTATTTATGAGGAGAAGGAAGGCTGACTCTTTAGAAGTTCAGCAGATGAAAGCCCAGGCCAGGGAGGAGAAGGCTAGGAAGCAGGTGAGTAAGACTTCAGGTTTTGTTTCTTTCATTTGTTTTGTGTATATATGTATTTGTGCACTTGATTTTGGAGGCCAAAGGTCAAATTTGGGTATTATTCCTCAGGAACATCTACTTTGTCTTTTGAGGCAAAGTCTCGTAGTGGCCATGGACTCACTGATAAAGCTTGATAAAGCTTAATAAGCCATCAAGCCCTAGGGCTCTGGCAGTTTCTACATTCCTGGTATGCTACTACCATGCCTGACCTTTTTTGTGAGTGCTAGGGGTCAAACTCAAGTACTCATACTTCCATAGCAAGCACTTTTTTGAAACTGAGTTATCCCTCCAGGCTCTACCTTTTTTTGTTTAAGGCACATTCTTACTATGTAGTCCTGGCTGGCCTGGTACACTCAGTGGAACCAAGTCAGGCCTCAAACGCAAGACAGTTTTCTTGCCTCAGCCTCCCTAATTCTGGGATCATGGACGTGCCACTATGCCCAGCTAAGACACGGTTTCAGGGCTAGCAAGGTGGCTCACCAAGGAAAAGCACCTGCTGTGCAAACCTACACTGTTCATGTGATATCTGAACCTGTGGGAAGATGGAAAGAGAACAGACTCTACAGAGTTGTCCTCTGACATCCACACATGCACCATAGGACATGGGCCACAAACTTCGTCTTCTAATTCATACACATTAATGAATAATAATCATTAAAGATCTTGTGTTGTTTTGGTTTGGTTTAGTTTTTGTTTTGTTTTTTGTTTTTTTGAGATGGGTTTTTCTGTGTAACTGCTCTGGCTGTCCTGGAACTTCCTCTGTAGGCCAGGCTGGCCTCAAACTCACAGAGCTGCCTGCCTCTGCCTCCAGAGTGCTGGGATTAAAGGTGTGTGCCACCACCACCCAACCTAAAGACCTTGTTTTAATTGATGATATTGCTTTTGGTCAGTCTCAGCCTACGAGATAAAGGATGGCTGTTGTCAGCCTGATAAAACACGTACCTGTCTTATTCCATTCCTGTTGGATCTTTTTTAGCTAATGCTCAGATAATGGGTTGTCAACTATGAAACTAAGCACTTGGGCTGGCGAAATGGCTCAGGGGTAAAGGTAATTGCCGCCAAACCTGACAACCTGAGTTTGATGCCTGGCAGTCACATGGTAGAAGGGGAAAACTGACTTCTACAAGTTGTTCTAATAAAAATTTTAAGAGAAATTCATACTAAGTTCCAATAGCATATCTTAAAAAACAAAAACAAAAGCCAAGATCATTAATCATTTCTATACTTATCACAGACTTGGGACAAGTTAACCAGGCATAGTTTTGTCTCCCTGTCTGTCTAGCTGTCCTTCTTTACATCTGTCTTCCCTGCCAAGTCAGTGCCCTTTCTAATTAGATGGTGATAGAATAGAAGATGGCATTTCAGTGCATATTGTGGAATGCTAATTAGGCTCCCGCTACACTCCTTGCTGCAGGTCAGCTGGACACACATGGCTGGCCCTCTGCAGGAGGTGCTGGCAGCACCTATCAGCAGACTGGACTGGCTGCATTGATGTTTTCTACTCACAGACCTTTTCTGCTCACTGAAATCCACAGCTAGTTTGAGCCTTGCTGCTGAGAATTTCAATTGTGGTCTGGGATGAACTGTTTGATAGAGTAGCTACAGCTGCAGTTGGCTCCCCTCAGGACTTGCAAGCTCAGAGGTGTAATAATTAGTCTGTGTGGTGTTCTCTGATTTGGGAACCCCAGAGAGGCTGGCTCCTAGCCCCAGGCTTTAGAGAGAAATACCCAGTGTGAGGCAGTGAGCTGTGAGCTTGCCCTCTGCTCTCTGGAACAGTAGACCATCGGTGTCTTGTTTTGGATGCTTTAGGGATAATGGTATAGGTTCTACTGAACAAAAAAGTGCTACTACTCTAGCAGTAGTGACAACTTTAAGAAGCATACTCGTTGACCTTACTTTCAGCAGAGGAAAGTTTAGAAGTTAGAGACCTAAAGGCATCAAGGAGCAGGACGGCCCCTGGGCCCTGGGAGGGAATGGTGCAAATGCTGCCCAGTGGAGCCGGGCGGTGGTGGTGCACGCCTTTAATCCCAGCACTCGGGAGGCAGAGGCAGGCGGATCTCTGTGAGTTCGAGACCAGCCTGGTCTACAAGAGCTAGCTCCAGGACAGGCTCTAGAAACTACAGGGAAACCCTGTCTCGAAAAACCAAAAAAAAAAAAAAAAAAGAAATGCTGCCCAGTGGAACATGGCAACCTTGCAGCTAAATCTTTTCATCTGTGTGACTCAGTTTTCTCATCTGTCCAGTGGAGCTGGTGCTGCCTCTTTTCAGAGGACGGATTGCATCTGAAAATCTTCATAAGGACAAGAAGTCCTTTATTATTTAGGTGAAGGTCTCATAGAAAGTACAAGGCTGGGAACTGGGGACAGCCTGGTCCTTTTTTTTTTTTCCAAAAGGAGAATAATGGAAATGGAAATTGTATTTTAGTGGAAATTGAAGAACAGATTGCCAACTGTTCACTGAGGTCAAGAGGAAAATCAAAGAACTTACTTTATTGCTTATCTATTTTGCATGATTCTTTCAATTACAGGGCGCTTAGGGAACTTCATATTTAGAAAGGGTGGCCTTGTAGTACTAGAGTTTGGGTGAGATTGAAGCCAGAAAGAGTAATTAAACATGATTTTGTTATCCAAGGCAGAAAATAGTACATTGGCCATTTCTGGCTTCTGCTTTCTGAACTCAGTGCCTGGAATTACAGGGCACTGTGCTGTCTTTAGTCTTGGTCCGCTTACTAAGGTTGGCAGGTGGCCCAGTTAACACTGTGATCCAGAAGGCTAGGGGGTGGCAGTAGAGGCTTTGTACTGTTTCTGTAAGGATGGGGTCTGTGTTCCTGCCTGTCTGTGAGTTGCCTCCACATGGGGCTGTACAAGACCGTGCAAAGCCACTGCAGCTTCCTGCTGTGAAATTCGGAGTGGGAACTATCATTCTCTGTAAGCAGAGGGAGAAGTGGTGCTATTGTGGATGAAATTGTGTGAAGGGGCCATAGGGACTAAAAATGTCAAGATGGCTCATCTGAACAGATAAGAGAGCTGTGTTTTTCTGGGCCACTGTTTTGGGGAGGAGGAACCTGTATGGAAAACTGCCATTCAGAGAACAGAGCCATGTGAGGTTTCCCAAATAACAGAGCTTTGTAAGGTCATATCATATTGTGTACAACAATGCTCTTTTCTCTTCATGTGGTGACTGAATTTGGGTTTTGTAATTTGTACTCACTACTGGAATTTGTTTCAAGAAGTACACCTTTTAATTCTGCAGTTAGTTTAGGACAGAGAACAGCAGACAACAAGAATGACCCAGGCTACCTCAAGTGAAGACACTGGAAAGAAGCCCAGAGGAGCGTGAGGCTCCAGAAACTGCCCGTTCTTGGGTTTCTGCAGCACTATGACTTGGAACTGTTCTTTGACCCCCAGATGGAGCGTCAGCGGCTGGCTCGAGAGAAGCAGATGCGGGAGGAGGCCGAGCGCACGAGGGATGAGTTAGAGAGGAGGCTTCTGCAGATGAAAGAAGAAGCGACAATGGCCAACGAAGCTCTGGTGATTTCTGAGGGTTAGGGCTCTTGGGGGTGACATGGGACTTGTGAAATTAGGCCTTCTGTGGACCGTGAATTTATTTCACTTTTTAAAACACCAGTACTTTTTCTTTTTGGAAAATTTAGGTTCAGTTATTTTGCAGTCAGACTCCACTTTTATAACTGACTTGCCTCTGAGTCAAGGTTCTTGGCCTTGGCGCTACCAACTTTTGGAAAGTAGTACCAACCAAAATCTGGTACTACTAACAGAGTGGTTCTCTGCATTGAAGGATATTTGTTATGTCCTTACCTCTACCTGCTAGCTGCCAGTAATACCGTTCCAGTCTAAAAATACCCTAGGAATGAGATATGGCTCAGAGGCAGACCTATTTTCTAGCATGCTCAAGACTTTATGTGGAGTGTTTTTCGGTTTGGTTTGGTTTGGTTTGTTTTGGTTTGGTTTTTCGAGACAGGGTTTCACTGTTAGCTCTGACTGTCCTGGAACTCACTTTGTAGACCAAGCTGGCCTCGAACTCACAGGGATCTGCCTGCCTCTGCCTCCCGAGAGCTGGGATTAAAGGTGTGTGCCACCACCACCTGGCCCCAAGGCTCTACGTTTTTATTCATTTTTATGTATTCAGTTTGGCGGTGTGATGAGTTGGAAGACAAGTTTCAGGTGCCCTGGACTGGACTTTGAATTCATTATAAAGCCAAGGAAAACTATGTACTCTTGATCCTGATTGAAGGAGAGGCATACCTGCCATGCCCAGCCTACCTTACATTTGATTCCCCAGCACTGCAGGAAAATAATCTCCAGACATTTGTTCAGGAGTAGGCAGTGGGCATGACTCCTACTTTTGAATCACTTACTGAAAGGGACAGAACAGAGCTTAAATTGTTTATTCCCCCACAAACATAAGCTTCTGCTGAAATGCATTCTCTATATAGGATGATTTTTCTTTTTCCTGTGGTGGAGCCTGCAAGGCCTGCAGGGCTGAATCATTAGTGTGACAGACTGGGAGTCTCTCAGTGGGAAGACATAGGGAGATTAAGACTGGTTCCTGGAGGTTGGAGAGATGGCTTAGTGGTTAGCAGCACTGGCTCCTCTCTCTTCCAGAGGACCTAGATTTGAGTCCCAGCACCCACATGGCAGCTCACAACTTTCTGTAACTCAAGCCCCAAGTGATATGTTGGCCCCTCTGGCTTCCAAAGACACTGCATGTACAGGTGCACAAACATGTATGCAGGCAAAACACCTATACATATAAAAATAAAAGTTTTTTTTTTTAAAGCCTGGTTCTTGTTGCTGTGTTGGGGAGTCCGTGGGGAGATAAGCATCTATACTATCTGAGAACACTTTCCTTCCCAGATGCGATCTGAGGAAACAGCTGACCTGTTGGCCGAAAAGGCACAAATCACAGAGGAGGAGGCCAAACTTCTGGCACAAAAGGCTGCAGAGGCTGAACAAGAGATGCAGCGAATCAAGGCCACAGCCATTCGGACAGAGGAGGAGAAGCGCCTGATGGAGCAGAAGGTGCTGGAGGCTGAAGTGCTGGCACTGAAGATGGCTGAGGAGTCAGAGAGGAGGTGAGTGGTTGTCCTCGGCACTGGAGCCTTGTAAAAGGTTGCTTACTTGGTTCCAAACCTTCTTCTCTGTTGTGGAAACAGGACTATATGACTCCTTCCTTGACAGGCTGGTAGGATGGAAGTACTGGGATAGTACATGGTTATTTTGCCTAGGGAACCTGTCTGTCATGCTTCTACATCTTCTAATAGTGAACAGTTTGCAGGAAAAAAAACATTTCAACATATCCATAGACTGTTGTTAGCCAAAGAATTGAGAAGAGACTTTTTTACATTTAAAAAAGGGGGGAAGGACTGGAGAGATGGCTCAGTGGTTAAGAGCACTGACTGTTCTTCTAGAGGACCCGGGTTCAATTCCCAGCACCCACATGACAACTCACAACTGTCTGAAGATCCAGTTGCAGGGGATCTGACACCTTCACATCAATGCACATAAAATAAAGTTAAATAAACCATAAAAATATTTTAAAAAAATAAAAAAAAGAGGGAGGAAGCAGTGTGCTGGAGAGATGGCTCACAGGTTACAAACACTAGCTACTCTCCAGAGAACCTGGTTTGATTCTCAACACCCACATGGTGACTTAAAACCATTTATAATTCCAGTTCCAGGGGACGCAACCCCCTCTCTTGCCTCCATGGACATCAGGCATGCACATGGCACACAAACATACATGCAGGCAGAACACCCATACACATAATAAAATAATTTTTTTTAGGGTTTTTGTATAATTTTTTTAAAGGGGAAGTGGAGCCAGGGAGATGGCCTAATCAATAAAGTGCCTGCTACACAAGCATGAGGAGACCTGTGTTTGTATCCCAACGCTCATGTAAAACCTAAGCACAGTGACATTTATCCATAGCCTCGACACCGAAGTTAGGAGTGAAAGCAAAGACAGGCGGATCCCTGGAACTCACTGAGCGGCCAGTCCAATTGAATTAATGAGCTGCTGCTTTAGTAAAAGACTCCACTAAGGTGGAGAGCAGTAGAGGAATATATCCCACACTAACCTCTGCACCTGCCCACACCCACATACACCCACAAAATTAGCTTGCTTCTCTTTCCTTTTGATGCAGATCAATGGCAATTATTTACTTCAAAACAGAAACTAAGTGTCATTTCCCTACAGTTTTTCAGGTAGTTAGATAGGGGAGCAGAGCTGCTGTGTGTTTTGTGACCAGGTTGCCCCAGCTTGTGGCCAGGTTGAAGGATAGAACTGTTGTCTGTAGCCTTTAGACTGTTCTAGGCTCTGGATTGTTCTACTCCTGTAGCCTTCAGATAAACACTGGCACATTCCCCACAGCATCTGGCTCTTAGTTTAGAGTACTTGAATTTGGCTCTTAGCTACTAAAGTACATTCACTACAGTTTTTCTCACCCCCCCCCTTTTTTTTAATGTGCACTGGTGTTTTACCTGCATGTATGTCTGTGTGAGGCTGTCAGATCTTGGAGTTAGAGTTGTGAACTGCCATGTGGGTGCTGGGAATTGAACCTCTGGAAGAGCAGCCAGTGCTCCTAACAGCTGTTCCATCTCCCCAGCTCCTCTCACCACTTTGGCATGTCATTATGAGAATATGATTCCTTGATGCCTGCCCACCTCAGGCCCCTTTCTGCACATGGATCCATATCTCTAGGACTGGACTCCTGTACAAGACTTCCATACTACTCATAGAGCAGGGTTCCACACCAAGACTCAGGGGCAGGACTTCTTCCTGCCCAAGAAAAGTGAACAGTTGACCTACAAATGTCTTGTTTTGCTTATGAGATTTCTTTATTTATTTATTACATATACAACATTCTGCCTCCATGTATGTTTGCACACCAGAAGAGGTCACCAGATCTCATTATAGATGGTTGTGAACCATCATGTGGTTACTGGGAATTGAACTCAGGGCCTCTGGAAGAGCAGTCAGTGCTCTTAAACTCTGAGCCATCTCTCCAGCCCAGCCTACAAGTGTTTTACTGGGGACATGAAGAAACAATTCTTTCACACTCATCCCTTTGTGGCCCCAGTGTAAGGCTTGTGATGATGCCCTCCTTTGCTCCGCCCACTCTTCACCCAGAAATAAGCATAGTGTCTCTGGGCCCTTCCCACTCTCTCTTCTCTCAACCTGTTTCAGAGGTGGGTTGGTTTCGTTGTTGATGTTGTTTGTTTCTTTGTTTTAAAACAGGGTTTTTTACTATGTAGCCCTTGCTGGCCTAGAATCCACTATTGTAGACTAGGCTGACCTCAAACTCAGAAATCTGCTTTGTAGCAGGATTAATAAAAACCCAGAGATAGAAATGGGGTTCAACCTGAAGGTCAGAAAAGCAAAATAGCCAGCCACTGGCTCTTATCTCTACCTCAATCTGAGATGGCGATCCTGCCTCCAGGAATCTCAGAATAAGACTGTGTCTGAGAGCTGTCTCCCCCATCTTATATTCTTCTTTAGTGCTGGGATTAAAAGCATGCACCACTGGAATTAAAGGCATGCACCGCCCGATTTCTGTGGCAACTAGTGTGGCTACTGGGATTAAAGGTGTGTGTCACTACTACCTGGTCTATAAGACTGACCAATGGGGCTATCTTACTCTCTGATCTTCAGGCAAGCTTTATTTATTTAAAATACAAATGAAATAACTCTACACTGCCTTCTCTGCCTCATAGTGCTGGAGTTTAAGGCATGGGCTACCACACTAGTTTTTTTGTTTTTCGTTTTTTTTTTTCTTATTTTGAGATTGCATCTGCCTATGGACTCCAACTCCTGGCCTTACACGATTCCCCTGCCTCAGCCTTTGGGGTAGCTGGCACCATAGGTACAAACCACTGTACTTTTGCTGGCTTGCAAAACTGCCACTTTGGTTGTTTCCCAACAGCTACCCCATATTACAATCTAGCTTTACCATTGAGATGAACAGTGCCCAGGAATACTGTTCTTACTTTGGAAGTTCTGGTTTCCTGTAAATGTCCCTGTCACGTGTCCTTGTTCACCTTGTTAGGTGCCATGTACGGGGTTAAGTTAGGTTCTTGCTCTAGATGTAAGGATAATGTCTACATGTTCTCCCTAATGTGGAGCTAACATCTCTTCTTTCTTTGCAGAGCCAAAGAGGCTGATCAGTTAAAGCAAGACCTGCAGGAAGCCCGAGAAGCAGAGCGAAGAGCCAAGCAGAAGCTCTTGGAAATCGCCACCAAGCCTACATATCCAGTGAGCCTGGGCTGAGTCTAGCAGCCTTTGGCTGCTTTGGTCTAGCAACTTCCTTAAGCCCCACAGCCCTTTAGTTCACCTCATAGTGCCTTCAGGGTGATAAAGCAAAGCAAATAGAGAGCCTGGATAGAACCCTCCTAGTCTGCCATTTAGCCTGGACTGGCTAGTCAGTTATTACTCTTGTTACTTAGGTAACAGACCATAGGGCCATTTCCAGCTCTGGAATGTTTATTACTACTCTAGTCTCTACCTTCAAGAGAGTTTGCTGTCTAGATCCATAGTGTCAAGCTAAATGTAATCTTCAGCTCTCAGTATAAACTAGGTACCATAATATAGTTCTGTGAAGGGACCGACTACACCTCAGAGTGAGACACTGCTATGCCAGAACCAGCTGCCAACCTCAGTTTTGGGACTAGGAGAATGACTTGTACTAAATGGGGTCATAAAATAAGTAGACATCACTTCCCTTCCTTTCCTCTGCTCATTCCACTCTGCAAAGGTTTTGCTCACTTGTTCTCTATTCATATAATATCACCAATTGGAAATCTCTATCCTGATGGATATGCACAGGTGCCCAGATTACAGCCCAGCTCTGGAGACAGGAAAGACTCGGTGTGACTGTATTTTGCAAAGGAACTGGATTCCCTGCTGAGCCGGGAAAAGAGGATGGAATATTCTAGGCAAGGACACAATGTATTCACAGCACAAACACATAACCCATTATCACATATGCTACACACACTGCACAGTCATGTGCATGACAAACACATTTGTGTACGTGGTACATTCACATATTGCACAGATGCATTCAGGACGCAGAGACATAAGTGCCTAGGGTATGAGTTGGAGAAATGCGAGTAGTTTGTATTGCCATGTGTCCTTGTTATCTACTCCTGAATAACAGATAACCCCAAGCAACCATTTATTTGTCTCTTGGGCATGGTATGTTAATCAGACTCATGTCTTCTCTCAAGATCTCTCAGATGGTCACATTCATGTGACAGCTGGGACTGTGACAGTCTGAGGGCTCAGCTAGGCTATGTACCTGAAATATATGTGTCTAAACATCTATTGAAACAAATTTTATAAATTACTATCCCTTTGCTCTTTCTTTTAGTAATGTGTCCGGGAGGAGAAAACACCAATTCCTTAATGACATCATGTCCTCTGGGTGGATTATAACTCAGCTAGATGAGTATTCAGTATGATTTCTATAGCAGTTTTTAATACAACTGCACTGACCATCCCTAAATACAAATCTTTGCACATGTATTTGACAGTATTGGTAGAATCAGTTCTCATAAATAGAACTGTGAGGTCAGGTGCTCAATTGTGATACCAAAGAGGTTTCTGTTCTCACCAGAAGGGTGACAGCTAGTGCTTTTCTTTTCTGGGAATTTTTTTGAAGTGTAAGATAAATAGATGCACCTAAATTATAGCTATCCAGCCTGATGGATTTTCACAAGCCAGACTCCCTCATATATCCAGCATTCATTCCTGAAAACAGAGTATGTGTAGCACCGAGATGTCCCTGCTCAGAGCCACATTTGACATTTGCCACTTTCCCTGCCTTAGACCTCATTGCCGTAAATGAAAGCTCAGAGGTTCCTTCCACACACTGTTCCATACTAGGAAAAGATCCAAGGATGAAAAAGACAGTGCCCTCAGAAAGTTTGTAGACATAGAGAGAAAAAGACATAAAAGGAGGGAACTTTGCAGTGTGGGCTGAGGGAAAGGCCTGGAGCAGCACTGTGCTCCATGCTGAAGAGCTGCAAAGGGAGAAAGCAGCCATGTTGCCAAGAGGGGTCTTGAAGAGCTTTGGTGAGAACTGAAGGAGTTGAGAACCTTGAACAAGGAATGGAGAACTTGCTAGAAATGATGACATACACCTGTAATCCTAGTGCTCCAGAGGCTCAGACAGAAGTCTCACCAGTTTGAGACCAGCTTGGGATATGTGGTGAGATCCTATCTCAAAAACAACAAAAGGACTGGGGAGATAGCTTAGTGGTAGAGTGTTTACCTAACGTGCACATCCCTAGTACCATGGAAAAAGACAAGGAAAGAGGAAGAGAGAGGAGAGCAGCAGGGAGGGAAAGAAAGAAGGAAACATACAGAAGTACACAGATGGGAAAACGGCCATGCCCTGAGGGATAAAAAGTAGTACTGTTTATAATTTAACAGGACAAATTATGGGGACACTTGAGCAGTAGATAGGAGCTATATATTAGGTGATGTTTTATTCTGGAATGAAAAGGTCCTGAAAACAAATCTAATGACTTCATCTTACTTTAAGCCCTCCTCTGGCTCTGTCTTCTGAATCTAAGCCCCTAACATATGTGCAAAAACCTTTTGGTCCAAAGCCAGTCTCTTACCAGCCTCCCTACAGGGCACTACAGATGCCTAGGGCTCCTGTTGGACACACTCCACCCCATCTACAACCGTGCTGCTGTTCCCACCCTGACTCCTGTTCACCTTACTGAACTGTGAGGATTTGCAGACATCTGCTTCCTGAACAAGACTTTTATGTGCTTAGAGCCAGGGAATGTATCTTCTCTCTGTCCAGCTTGTAGCCCCGTGCCTGGGAGTTTCTTACCCGAAAAGCTGAGTGCAAGTTTGTATTTGATTGAAGTGATCGTGGAAATGATGAGGTTTGAGAAGAGAAGAGTGACTTCTCTGAATGTGGGTGCTTTGGGACCCTTACCTAGCAGTATTAAGTGTAGAGGACTTTGTCCTGTGTATTTTAACCTCCTAATCTGAGCTTTCTCACTGACAGCCCGTGAACCCAATCCCAGCGCCACTTCCTCCTGACATACCGAGCTTCAACATCATTGGTGACAGCCTGTCATTTGATTTCAAGGATACTGACATGAAGCGACTTTCCATGGAGATAGAGAAAGAAAAGTACGTACCCTCTGTAGCCTGCTTGCGGCAGTCATGCACATGAGAGTGGATTTGGCCTAGGGACACAGAGGTCACCACAGCAGCCAGATATTACCTCTGCAAAGGTTTGATCTGTTGTCACCCACTAGAGAACAAATTTCCTAATTAGAAATTAAAGATAACAGATCAAGACAGCAGTCAGTGTCCCAGGATAAAAATAACACTTGATTGGTGGCCTGGAATTTATAGCGGTTCAAACTTGACTAAAGAGTAGGACTGGGTCCTGTCCCCTCAGTTGGACTGTTGTTTGCATAGTACTCGACTAGTTTTCTTCTAATCATGTCCTTCAGCAGTGCTTCCTAAGTCTAGAACAAAGGTGAAGAAAAAGGAAAAAAACACGGTTTCTAGGCTGAGCAAAGCCTGGGTCCAGGTGAAACTAGTTTCTCTATGCTGGCAACTAGCCAGACCACAGCCACTTCCGTCAAGTGCCTCCACCTCCACTTTGTGGTCATAAGTGGAACAGAGATGGAGAGGAGTTCTGTTGTAGATAAAATCTAAGTAAGATCCCTCTCATTCCTTGAGCCAGAAGTAAATTGGTTAATAGTGCCACAGCTGGCAGAGAACAATCACAGAGGCCCTATGGATTAAGTGCCTGTGAGTCTGGGCTTTTTAGTATTTGTCTCATTTAATTCATACTAATTAACAAACATCCCACTGGCATCAAAGGCGGGTTTTAGGGACTGGGGATATGGCTTAGTTGGTAGAGTGCTTGCCTAACATACGTAAAGGCCTGAGTTCAGTCTCCGGCACAGCATAGGTCAGGCATGGTAGCCTACACCAGTACTTAGTACTCAGGAAGTAGAGATAGCAGGACCAGAACTGCAAGATTATCTTTGGCTACATAGCAAATTTAAGTCTGGCCTGGGCTACATGAGGCCCTATCTCCAAAAAAACTGTAGTGTTCCGATCATATAAAATAGACTAGATTTAGTTTAATGAGTCACCCAGCATCACATAGATGATGGGGAGCAGGTCAAGGACTGAAACCCGTACTCACTGTGGTACTCAGAATAGCGCTCTGCAGTCCAGCATGAACCGTCATGAACCAGGCTATCCTCCTGTGATCCCTCTACTGAGGACAGCTAAGGAGCTGTGATCCCTAGCTGCTGCTGCTAGCATCAGACTGAGTCCCTTTCTCATTGTCCAGATGGACATGTTTATGTGGTTGTGATCAGCATAAGGCCACATCCTGTCCTGTGTCTTGGTTTTTTATAGTTTGTATTTTCTTACTGTCTTAGTGTGTTTGGCTGTTATAACAAAATACCAGAGGCTGGAAAGCTTATAAACAACAGAAATTTACTTCTCATAGTTCTGGAGGCTTAGAAATCCAAGATCAAGGCATTGCCAACCCAGAGTTCAATGAGTTTTCTTCCTGGTTCATAGATAGTACCTTGCTGTGTGCTCATGTGTATCAGGATCTCTCTAGGGGTCTTTTTTTTTTTTTAAGGACATAAATCACTGCCCAGGGCCTCACCTCCTAACACATTGGTGAGTTGGCCACAGCATATAAATGGGACAACACTACATTCAGCCCATAGCACTTATTTTCTACACAGGCTCCAGAGCCCATCAACTGGCTACAGAAATCTGTTCAGAATGTTCTTATGTTTTCTGTTCATGCTTATAGTTAAACACTTTAACCTCGTCAGGTGAAAATGGCAACCTATTTCTTCTTGGTGTTGGCTAAGTGGAATGTCTGCCATCTTTTCCTAAAGGTCTCGAGATACGTGGGAGAATAGATGTGGCCTACTGGACAAGGTCACCGGTTAACTGCTTTAGGAAGGGTGGAAGCAGAAGAGTGGGGTTCAGGAGCCTTGTCTGATGTGACTTTTCTTTTTTTTTTCTTAGTATATTATGTATATAGTGTTCTGGGCACCAGATCTCATTATAGATAGGTGTGTATCGTGTGGTTGCTGGGAATTGAACTCAGGACCTCTGGAACAGCAGTCAGTTCTCTTAACCTCTGAGCTATCTCTCCAGCCCTGATATGACTTTTCATACAGAACTGAAAGCGCTCTGTGGCGGGGTTATTTGGAGAGCACTCCAAAAGTTTATATGGAGCTTTATTTCTTCCTGCCTGGAGGCCCTGTAATTATTTTCCCAACTGCACTGATGTGGAAAGAGATTCATAGCAGTTTAGTGGGTAACCCAAGCTTCCTTCACTTCTGAGTGGCCAGGTTCAGGTATGAACCCCAGGCTGCTCCTGAAAACTTGTGAGTCATGGCAAGTCTCTTCTATATCTCAATGTCTGCCCAGTTCTGATGCATGGTTTCGTCTTGACAGAGTGGAGTACATGGAGAAGAGCAAGCATCTTCAAGAGCAGCTCAATGAACTCAAGACAGAAATCGAGGCCTTGAAACTCAAAGAGAGGGAGACAGCCTTGGATATTCTACACAACGAGAACTCAGACAGGGGCGGCTCCAGTAGCAAGCACAATACCATTAAAAAGGTACCCGAGTCTCCTGGGTTTTGCTGAACAGGATGCTTATTAATGAAATGTGAAGTTGGCATCTAGTCTCCTCAAGAGCTCAGTCATTAGCCTTCTTTCTTTACTTTCTTTCTTTTTAAAACATGTACTTAGTTGAGGGAGTTCTTCAACTCCTGACAGAAAAAGAATTTAAAGTTGCCAGTGACCATGAACCCATTGGCTTGATGGAAGTAGAGCTTGTGTTAAAAGCTCTGATGAGATGAATCCCTGTTTGAGGATGGGTTTTGATCTATCACTGAGCACTAAAGCAATTCTGTCTTTAAAGCCAGTGGGACTTATGCTCAAGGAAGCTGCCTTACTTAATGAGAGAGCACAATGAATTAAAGGCTGTTGAATGGAGTCCCCTCTAGTCTTTGTGTATGACCATGTTCTAAATCTCCAACTTTTTCATACTTAAAAGGAAGTATATAGGAGAGCCTTAATGTTTGATAAGATGAGACTTCATTTATGAGGCTCACAGAATCCCATCTGTCTCTCCTGATATTTAGAGTGCTCATTATTGTAGGGATTTAGGAGTTACTCAGTCCTCCTTATCAGCACAAGAATGTATATATCTCTTATTTGGGCAAATTAATGCTCTGCTTTTATCTGATCGCCCCTGTAAGACAGACGTTAGAAAGTGATTGCTGTGGTAGCACACAGTTATAACCCTAGCATTTAGGAGGGAGAGGCTGGAGGATTGCAAGTTCAAGGCCAGCCTGGTCTACAGAATAAGACCCTGTCTCCTTTTCCTTGAGTTTGGATAACTGATGTGGTTAAGTTTCACTCTTTATTTCAGTTGGTAAAGCAGTCCCCAGCTTAAGGACTGTCTCTGTTTTCAATGATTAAGTTGTTACTGAAAATTTGGAGAAACCTATGTCTCCCTGCCATCACTGGTGTGATGTGTATATCTATATCCATATCTATCTGTATGTATATATATCATCACTGGTATGTAGGTAGGTACGTAGGTGGATAGATAGACAGACAGACAGTGTTACAGTGGACAACAAGTAGAGAACCACTGCAGTCACATGACCTACCAGGGAGGCATTGCATCCTCCACACCCTCTTTCCTACAGCCCCTGTTGTTTTCTGGATTTCTCCTTCCAAACAAAATTATTAAAAGCCAAAGGGAAGTTAAAACCAGGCATGGTGGCACACAGAACTCAGGAGGAAGAGGCAGGAAAATTGAAGATCATTTTGGCTACATAGAAAATTCATGTCCAGTGCTGGGTGGTAGTGGTGCACGCCTTTAATCCTAGCACTCGGGAGGCAGAGACAGGTGGATCTCTGTGAGTTCGAGGCCAACCTGGTCTACAGAGCAAGTTCCAGGACAGGCTCCAAAGCTACACAGAGAAACCCTGTCTCAAAAAACCAAAACAGGAAAAAGGGAAAAGAAAGAAATTCATGTCCAGCCTGTCCTATATAAGACCCTGTGTTATAAAGGGAGGGGAATAAAAAGGTAAAAAGGAAGCCTCTACCCTTAAGCCAAAACAGCCCTGAGGGAGCAACCTCAGACCCTCATCATGCCTCCTTGTCTTTTGGATACCTGTGTTCCCGCTCAGTGGTGAGCTGGCCTCTGAGCCACAAGAGCCTGGAGTACTGGAAACCAGAGAGGCCAGTGTTCAAGCCATGAAAGTACATGAAGTCACTTGTCTCAGTTTCTAAGCATTTTGCAAATAACACATGTGGCATTTTGATTTCACAGGGTATATCTTTGTTTTTTTTTTTTTTTTTCATTTTATTTTGCTGGTTTAGCCTCAAGCCCAAGGCAGAAGACCTATCTGCATTTGAGTCCTCAAAGTAGGTTATTCTCAGGTATTCTGTCTGTGGTGATGGTCCTGCCGTCTGTGATACTAACCCATGCATGAGCTTGCCTGTCTCTGTTCTCGGGCCACGTGAGCCCTCCCGAGGGCAGGTGAAGCCTGGGGCCTGGCCACAGCATGCTTTAAGGGTGAGAGCAGGTGTCCACCCTGAGGGGCCCAGACCAGCCTCCGGGGCCCAGAAAGCTGCCTCATTCTGAAGAGCATGTCACGGGGCTGCAGGACCCGTTGCTTTGTCTATCTCGTGTCACTGTTGGGCTGCGGAAGGTCATGGCTTCCTGTCCAATCAGATCTGTCTCTAAGTCCTTTGTCTTCTTAGTTGTGTACTCCTTTGATAGATAACTCTAGCATGGAGTGGGGTCAATTCTGATGCTTTTAAGACTGGTGTCTCTCGTCCAAGATCACTCCTACTCTGTGGTGGTGCACTCCTCAGACTTATCACAGCTGATGGCTTCTGGGCGTGGGTCACTCATTCTCATTTTTCTCTTAAGCTTCCCATTCTTTGCACACCCCTTTTCTTCCAGCAAACCCAGAGCACTGTGCATCTTTGAGCCAGTTGCCATGAGCTGGCTGTCCCATGGCCACTCTAAGGCCACTTTGGTTTCCACCCCCAACTGCAGCATGGAGGGAGCTGCACATGGACAGTCCTATTGCAGATACCCAGGAGATGAGCAAGCAATATTTGTGTTGAGTCAATTAATCAAAGCATTCTTTCAACATGCCTAGGCAGTAGAAGGAATTTATTTTGCCTAGTGTTAAACTGTCACCCTACCTCTGCTATCGCCTAATTAAGTCCCAGTCATCCCAGTCATACCCATAGCCACTGTGCCTCTGACACTTTGTGACAGAAGTATAGGCTCTGTCCCTTAGCAGCCTCACTGTAGTCAAGCAGGAGAAACTCTGAACCTTGTGCCCAGGAGATTCATATTTGCTCATTGTCCCAGAAAAAGAGGTATTGAAGTTCCAGGTAGATCTTTCATCAGGTGGATAGGAGCTTACAAAGTCCCAAGAACCCATGACCTGAACACAATTTTGAGTGTCATTTGAGCCTGACAGTGAATAGATTCTTATTTTTTCAGCTTCATATGTCCACTTTGGTGTTGTTACCCTGACACCATGTAGTGTGTGTTTTGAGCAGGCCATCAGAACAGGCGGACAGGTGGATCTCTGCCTAAGTGGTGACCTCATGGCACTAGGGTACAAGTGGATCTGTGGTGGTTCACGAACTCTGGTTAATACAGGGCAAGCAGAAAATCCTGATTTGTTTTTACCTAGCATCAGATGTTCCCTGCATATAATTAACCAGTTTCATGTGAATGTGGGTTTATCTTTTTTATGATATAGCATATTTACATTCTTCAAGGTCCTAGTTTTGCTCATCAGTTCTGAGTTGTTATAGACAAAGGAAGTTTCCCTTTTAGTCAGCTTTGTATTATTTTTAAACATATAGCCATAGTGACATTTAGCTAATGACAGACCAAATAGACAGTGGTGGTTGTGTAAGTTTGAATTTGACTGCATTGCAGCCATTTTGGTCTGTAACATGATTAATAAAAACCCAGAGACAGATATTGGGGTTCAACCTGAGGACCAGAAAAGCTAAACAGCCAGGCACTGGCTCTTACCTCTGCCTCAGTCTGAAAATGGCGACCCTGCCTCCAGGAATCCCAGAACACACCCTGTGATTTTCCCTAGTGAGGAGACCATCTAATGGCACATTTCTCACTGCATGGCCCAGTCATCAAGCAGCAAGTGACTGTGTATGGACACGTTCGTTCATTCACATGAATGTCTAATGTGAAGTTGTTTTCAAAACAGGTTGCTAGGCCCTATTTAATTGAAAATTCTGATTAACCAGGGGCTACTAAAAGCAAGAACTTGGCTTTCAATATGATGTAAGTTCTTTCAGCAATTTTAAACTAAATGCTGCTAGGTTTCGCTGTACAGGAAGTCTGAGGAATGTTTCATAGGTATTAGCAAAGGCTCATGGTTGATGGGCACCTGCCTGTGCAGACGTGGCTCACAAGTCATTCCCACTACCGTCTGAACCAATGCTAACCTAGCAGAAAAGTAAACCTTCTGACTTTGGTACTGTGAGTACCTACATGTCAAGGGAAGAGCTCTGGGGATGAGAGATTGTCTTAGTCGGGGTTTCTTTTGCTGTGAAGAGACACCATGACTATGGTAGCTCTTAGGAAGCATTTAATTGAAGCTTGCTTTTACCTTCAGAAGCATAATAGCATACAGGCAGACATGGTGCTGGAGAGGAGATGAGAGTTCTACATCTCAGCAGGCAATAGGAAGAGAGAGACTGGCCTGACTTGAGCATTTGAAACCCCAAAACCTCAGTGACATATTTCCTTTAACAAGGCCACACTTCTTCCAACAAGGCCATACCTGCTGATCCCTGTCAAGCAATGCCACTCCCTAATGACCAGGCATCCAAATATATGAGCCTGTGGGGGCTATTCCTATTCAAACCACCATAGAACTATAAAGGCTGATAGTGAGCCTATTATCCTGTATCCAAACTAGCCAACACTGACTTTTGTTCTGTTTTCATGAGTTTTGATCATAGGTTTCTTCAAGGAGTAGGTTTCTCACTGTAATCCAGAGGTGGTTCTTTCACTATTCTGCTTCACCAAGAAGCTGTTTTGGACATGGTCCATGGAGGTTCTGTGGAGGCTATGAAAGGCCAAAGCTAACTCAAGGGCTGGGTTTCTTAGTGTATAAAGTGAGGACATGACCACTCCAAGGTATGGTTGAGGAGGTTTTTATTGTAGATATGAGAAAGTGTGAAGCCAGGGCATCTGGAAGAGTCCAGAGCAGGGAGAGAAAGAAGTAGACTGACCATGACCAGCAGACTGGACTGGGCCATGAGAGGAGGTGGGGGAAAGCAAGAAGGGAAGGAAGAGTATGGGCAAAGGAGACCATGAGAGAGGGAGGGGCCAAGAGAACACATGGCTGAAATGTCGGGGTTATACAGGGATCAGGAGCAGGGGGAAGAGAAGCCCATGAGCTGGAGAAGTTTAGGATAGGGAGGTGGGGTGAGAAGAGCTGAAAAGGGCCACGGGTGCTGAGTGTTCCTGTGGGCCAGCTCATCCTTTGTATGCTAATGGACGCCACAGCTAGCCATTTGTTCTAAGTTCTTCTGGACCTGACACTCAGAATGTCAAGTAGTGGGACTCTCATCCTTTCTCAGTAGCTTTTACATTTTTTTTAAGATTTTTTTTATGTGTATAAATATTTTGCCTGCATGTATGTCTGTATGATATTTGTGTTCCTGGTGTCCACAGAGGCCAGAATATGGCATCAGATCCTCTGTAACTGGAGTTACGGATGATTGTGAGCTACCATGTGGATGCTGGGAATTGAATTCTGGATGAGCAGCAAGTACTCTTAACCACTGAGTCATCACTCCAGTTTTTAAAAGATAGAATCCTTATCTGTGAAAGATAAATGAAGCCCAGTAGTGGTTCATACTCATAAACCAGCTTCTTAAAAGACTGAGGCAGGAGAATCAGAAGTTCAAGGACAGTTCAATAATTAAGCAAGATATTGTCTCAAAGAAAAAGGACAATGGAAGAATACTTGCTAGCATGTATGAAGCCCTGTGTTAGATCCCAGTAGCACAGAGATCATGAAAATAATCCACCAGGTATTGTGTCACACACCTTTCATCCCAGGCCAAGCAGAACTACACAGTGAGACCCTGCCTCAGAGCACCATCATCATCGTCGTCCTCCGCCTTCCCCCATCCCTAGGGTTGTTCTGAGGTCAAATGAGAAAAGTCACATGAAGCACTTCCTGCACAGTGAGGGCTTAAAGCATGAAAAGGAACATCTGCTTGCAGACTAGCCAGTCTACACTGGTGGTGAGCAGTAGGTGTGTTAACTGACATATGATAGAGGTGAAAAACTTCTAGAGCCAGAATTGGTTTTTCTGGCTCCTTTTCTAGTTTGCTTTGGGACTACAAGGTTGCAATTTTTTTCTCCTCCTTCTAATCTTATGTCCCCACATCTTCCACCTTTTCCGACTGATGATCAGAGCAACTGATGTGGCATTTGCATCTGAGTCAACAAGCTGCCCTGGGGAACCAGGATTCATTTCACTCTCAGAGAGACAGAGACACATGTTCCTGGCATCTGAGCCCTGAGTTACAGAGGGAACCCAGCAATCCAGCTGGGTGGGCACACAGGCCACCTTTGACTTGAGTGTTTGGGCTTCAGAGCCACAGTGCTGATAACAGTGGTAACCAGGTATGGGTTAGCTTAGCCACCGCCCTCTGGAGGTGAAAACATCTTGGAGCAGGTATCCTTCGGGGCCATCCAATCATTCTCTCAAGATTTCTACGTTAGTCTTCTGATCTGAAATTGATCCAAGAGCCAGCAAACAAATCATCATGCCCATAGCCTCCAGCAGAGCAGAGGGTTTCAAAGGAAGTTGACAAATGAGGAATTATGGGGGTTGTAGAGCTGAAAAAGCTTACTTCATTTGTAGATGGTTTAGATTGTCAGTGTCGAACCACATTTCCCACTGTGGAGGAGCAGGAAAAGCAGAGCTTTGACGTTTATCGGAAGCCCAACTGCCTCTCCTGCATCAGGAAGACAGAAAAGTCCAATGTCATCTTCAGTCTCTGCAGAGTCTCCTTGGAGATGCTTGCGAAATGAAGTAGAACACTTCAGGCACCTGGAGAAGTGATAAATCACAGGGAGAAATTGAATATGCGTGAAAGGCATCTCCCACAATTAAAACAAGCAACCAGGGCCTCCCTGGTTTCCTCTAGTATACATGGATAGCCTCAAAGATTGCTGCTAGGAAGTTTAATGCACAGTTCATACGTCTAGCCTTCACTGTTAGCCTGTGGACTGAGTGACCCTGATTGCTTCAGAAATGGGGATTGTCTGGTAGAACATCCTCAGTCCTGACAAAAACCAGCATTCTCAGGCTCCAGAATCTTCCCTTTATTTTACATCCAGGGAAGAAGGGAGAGAGAAGTGGGGTGGCGGCAGCAGTGAGGCTATGAGCACAGGAGACCCAGAAGAAACTGCATTGCCCCAGGACCCTTCCTCAGCGCCCAGGCTCTGTGGAAGCATACAGAAGACCTTAAGAACTGGTCTTGTTGTTTTGTTTTTGTTTTTATTTTTGGAGACAGGATCTCTTTACATAACCTGGCTGTCCTGGAACTCACTATGTAGATCAGGCTGGCTTCAAACTCAAGAGATCTGCCTGCCTCTCCCTCCTGAGTGCTGGGATTAAAGGTGTGCGCCACCACTCCCGGCTTGAGGGCTGGTCTCAAAAGAGCTCTTCCTGGGGCTGGAGTGAGGCTCAGCATTTAGAGCTCTAACTCTGCTACAGAGGACCCAGGTTTGGGTACCAGAACCTCAGGTTCACAGCCATCTGTAGCTCCAGCTTGAGGATCTGACATACTCTTCTAACCCCCTTGGGTACCAGACACAGGCATCCATACAGACTAAACACTCATAAAATAAGATTTTAAAAGAGTGCTTTTCTTGGTTGTGACCCTGTGGGCTCACTCCTGAAAGCCATTTCTAACACACAGTTGCTGAGAGTCCTATGGCTGCTGAGGGGTGTTGATTTTTTGCTTGCTTCTGGTAGATCCAGATAGAAGAGTCTGCCAGCCTCTATCTGAGGCTACAGCCTGATCCTGGTTTTGATTGGGAAGCTTTACCCTGTAAAGGAGTTTGCTTTAGGAAGTGTTGAACCTACAAACCCTGCCTTGTGGCCTAGAATGTTTTATGACTATTTGAAAGTGCCTGTGACCATTATTGGGCCTTATTTGATGCAGTAAAACATTCCATTTGGCCCCTTGGCTCTGAAGATAGGTTTCCTTTCAGCACAGCGCTCCCAGGGCACCTGATTTGTTGCTGCAACAGTGGGAGGGAAAAGCTGGGATGCAAACTCATTCTGCAGGCTCGGGGTTCTGTTCTTATGAGCTTTGCCATGATTTCTCTTTGGAGATTGGCAATTTAAAAGTGATATCAGTATATCTGGACCTCTTTCCTAAGGCTTTTGCCCAGAGTGCTTGGTAGAGCGCATTTAGCCTCCACCTGCCCAGTGAGGTGAATCAGGCCAATGAGTTCATTTGTTAGGTGGAAGAACAGAGTAGCAAAAGGCCCTTCTAGCATCACAGGGCAGAAGAGACATAGGCAGACATTCCCAGGCATGTTCTGCTGCTTTATGTCCCTAGGGATTAGTATAGAGCGGATCCCCCAGGGATTTCCTGGGCAGATTTCTCTGTAAAGGAATTGGATTTGTTTATTGGGATGGATGTGGCCTCTCATTCCACCTCTGTTTAGGGATAAGCATGTGGACAGCTCTCTCCATGCACACATCATGAAGAAGGCCATTTGTGTGCAAGCTGTCACAAGCAAGACTGCAGAAGAGTTTAATGTACCTAGCTTATAGCAGTGCCCCTCCCACTGTGTTAGTACTCCCCATCTTGACTCCAGTTTAGAAAGGGAAATGTTTATCTTACCCAAATGAAGATCTTGTTGGATCTGCTGGTACTGGCTGTGGCTGTCACCTTTCTGCTCGAGTCTGCTTGTTCCCTGTGCATCCTCATGCCAGAGAATCTGCATGTCCTTTTCTCTCTCCACCCTCCCCCGCTACTTCATTTTCAGTATGTAGTGGCGGAGAGGAAGTATAGCATGATTTTTAGGGCTTGCATTTCAATTTTGCTGCATTTTTATGGGACGAGCTGAGTCTCAGCACTGGGAGTTATTAGGTTAGTATCTAAAATGGGTTTGGCACTGTGGGTCTTATTATTTAAAATGAATTAGACAGCCCCCTCCCATCTTCCTCTTCTCCCTGGGGGTAAGTGGATTGAGGCGAGGCCCCCAGAGACGAGTTTAAGGAATCCTGGTGCCCTGATTAGTTTTGTTCTTTCCGCTTAATTGTAGAGCTTCCTTTCTCCCCACTGATAACCAGAGTGCCTCTGTCCTGTCTGCCTCTGTACTCCCTTTAGCATTAGGACAAGATTGTTACAATGCAGCCTTGTGAATCAATTTTCTTTCTGTTCTGATGAAAGTGTAATTCATTCTTAATCAAGCAGCCTTGCTGCTGCAGGCTTTATGCTGGAATACATTTAGTTACCCTCCTGTCACTCTGGGAAATGGTCCCCCAAAGGGACTTTTAGAGGAGAGATGGGCAGAGTAGAGTTGGCAGTTTGCCTTCTCACAGTGGGTTTCCAGCAAGGGGCATCCTGGGGGGGGGGGGGGCAATGTTAGAACCTTGGTGGTTAGACTCCTCCCTCCTAGGCCATCAACAGTTCTTTCTCAGGAGGAGCAGGCCGGAAGAGGGCTGTGAGCCACCATGTGGTTGCTGGGAATTGAACTCAGAACCTCTGAAAGAGCAGTCAGCGCTCTTAACCTCTGAGCCATCTCTCCAGCCCTCTCAGAAGCATCTTGATGGAAACCCTATCATACAGTGAGCAGGAGACAGCTATGTCTGCAGATCCATGCATAGGTTAGAGGAAACCAGCTGGGTAGCAGGTCCTTTTTGAAGGTAGGAAAGCCAGGCTTTTGTTGCTTTTGTTGTTGGATTTGTTTCATTTGAGACAGGGTCTCTCTTAGCTGGTCTGGGACTCGCTATGTAATCCAGGGTGGCCTCAAACTCAGAGGTTCTTCTCCTGCTGCCTCTCTAGTGCTGATATTTAAAGGTTAACACCAGCACGTCCAGCCATTTTATCTTTTTTCTTCTAGGACAGGGTCTATGTTGTCCAGGCTAGCCTTGACCTTACTATTTAGGATGTTCTTGTCTTAGCCCTCTGAATCTTGGGAGTACAGGAATGTGCCGGTGCACCTCTTGTCTTTTGTTTATTTGTTTGGGTTTGGTTTGGTAATTGAAATAGGGTCTTGCTGTGTAGTTCTAGCTGGCCTGGCTTCAAACCTGCTGTAATAAGCTCCTGCCTCTACCCCACAAGTGCTGGGATCACAGATGTGTCCACCATGCTCGGCACTCCTGTCTTTTTTTTTTTTTTTTTAACCCCTGAGATATGGTTTCTCTATGTAACAGTCCTGGCTGTTCCAGAACTCGCTTTGTAGACCAGGCTGGCCTTGAACTCACAGAGATCTGCCTGCCTCTGCCTCCCAAGTGCTGGGATTAAAGGCGTGAGTCACCATTGCTCGCTGTCTTTTTTTTTAAGATTTAATTTATTTAGTGTGTACATAATGTTGTTCTGCCTGCATGTGTCCCCGCAGGCCTGAAGATGACACCAGATCTCAATCCAGGTGGTTTTGAGCCACCATGTGGTTGCTGGAAATGGATCTCAGGACTTCTGGAAGAAGCAGTCAGTGCTCTTAACTTCTGAGCCATCTCTCTAGCCCCGGCACTCCTGTCTTTTTAAGAAGACAGATTTATCTCCCAAATTCAAATTGTTTAAAGTTGATGATTTGTCCATTTTTGTCACATAACACAAGGGGCCTTCCACAGCCTAGTCATTTGGTGTAGGTGCTTCTTCTAGGGCCTGTCTGTGTGTGTCGAGGTAGAAAGAAAGACCAGGGACCCATAGGATAAAAACATAGACCTGCTGCAGAGAAAGAAAAGGACATTGGTCTCTTCAGATTGGAATTGGATTAGTGACAGACTAACGGCCGGTTCCATCAGGAGAGAACTTAATTCCTCCTGTGTTATCCACAGGGCTGATGCCAATCAGATGTGAAGACAGCTAAAGAGAGCAGCAGTCAGCCTAGGGCCTGGTGAGGAGGCTGCGTGTTCTTTAGTCATCTTCAGGGAGCTGGTTCCTCATGGTTTCCAGCCTTCCCAGACGAGCCAGGTCTGATTGTCCAGATCCTGTGGTTGACCTTGTCTGGATCTGCTGTGAGTTTTGAAGGACTTTGCATAGCAGAATGGTAACTGGTCAGCACATGCTCAGCTAGCTTGTTCATAGAAGGCAGGTCCCAGCATGGAGTACTGGACCTGGGCATGTCCATGTCCTGAGCATCTCAGCTTTACTACCTGATGAAACAGAGAACTCTCCTTGCCCAGACAGTCTCCCAGGTATCTTAGTGGTATGAGCAGAACCTGTACCCCACATTCAAGTTGTCTGTCTCCACAGCCAAAGGGCATGTATTGAACTCTGGAGCTGGGATTATGCACCCCACCTCCACAGCCTAAGACTGCGTGTGAACGTTCTGGCTGGGATTCTGCTGGTGGCTGGGACTTGGGTGGGTTCAACTCTCAACTCGGTGTGACTTGATCTAAGGCTCCTGTGAAAGGAAATGAGGCTGGAGTCTTTTGTTTGTGTTTTTGTTTGTTTGTTTGTTTGTTTGTTTGTTTGTTTTTTAAGTTAGGGTTTCTCTGAGTAGCCCTGGCTGTCTGGATCTCTCTCTGTGAACCAGGCTGATCTTGAACTCAGAGATCCTCCTGCCTCTGTGCCACCATGCCCTGCTGAGTCTGGAACCTTAGTGGAGCTGTCTCCATGGCACTCTTCGGATCTTACAAGCAGAGATGCTACCGTGCTGTGCATAGAGATCCAGTCCTACCACTGATCAACAAGACAGCCCAAGTGTTGCTGTGGGCTCATGGACTTTTGGATGTGAGAGTTTCACAAGAAACCCAGGAAATTTTTTGACTGGTTTTATGAAGGAGGACTTAAAGCAATGTTCCACTTCCTCTGAACCTGCAGTTTTTCTTTCATGAGCATCTCCTACTTGAGGTGTGGTAACCAACTTTCTAGGACGAGCCCTGCCTATGTCAGAGAGAGCAGGTAACAGTAGATCCCATGGGGGTAGCTTGCCCACAGAATGCCTAAGTAGGAGCGCAGTCGACAGAAACAAGTGGCAATGCCCCAAAACAAGGGCTTTCTGGGCTCTGGAATGCCTTCTTCATGGGGTCCTTGAACATATACTAAAGAAGAAGCTCAAGACTTCTCCCCGAATACCCTTGAACCACAGCCTGCCTCCTGCATGAGCTCTGCCCTCTGGTCCTGCTGGGAGGAGGGAATTTGATGTCCTAAGATAGAGGGTACTGCTGAGGGACAAGCAGTCAGGGGTGGCCGCTGGAAGCATTCCCGCAGTGGGAAGTGATCACATGCTATAAATTCGTCAGACTTTGGGTTTCCTGATGGAGTTAGAAGTGCCAGGAACTGTATGGTAAGGGTAGAATGTGAGGTAATGGCAGTCAGGCCTCCCTTCGAAATGGGCGGTGACTACAGGAGGCTCTCAGCTACCCTGCGCAGTGACCCTCTCGGCCCTGGGGCTCCTGAAAGGTCACTCGTCTGCATGCTATTGCAGTACTGGCTGTGCTCTCAGCCTGTACTTTCCTCCGTCCTAAGGACAGACCCGTTCTGGTAACAGAACAGGTCATTTTACCCTGCAGTGCAGCACTGGTGGGGTTCTGGTAGAAGCAGCTTCCCAAAAAGAGAGCTTTACATCCTAACAAGTACATGCTTGAGTACCTGAAATCGGATGCTGCCAAAACCCTCCCCAAGCACCTTGAGGGGACAGCCAACATACTTGGATAGTGGATCCAGGAATTCTTGGAGCCAACATTGTAGAAACAGGCAAGAGACTTTCAGAGGCCCCCACAGCCTGGGCGTCCTGCCTGGGGAAGTAGCCAGGCCTCTCAGGGCAATGTCTGTCCTGGCTCAGAGGCTGGCACAGTTAGTTCGTGGCCCTTCTTCTGAATGCATCTTATCTAACCAGGGTTTTGCTCTGATTTGCTTCCCCTAGAAGGGCTTTGACACCACAGTTAGATGACAGCTGAAGAGTTCTCAATTTGAACCAGGTCAGTGCTAGGTATTTTCTCTGCCACCCTGAGAAGGGGCTGCATTGCCCTGTGTCCCCATGGGGAACTTAGGCCAGCAGGTTTGTGACCTGGTCACTACACAGACAGATTAAGTCTCTCTGTGCTTAGATTTTAGGAAGTGGTTGTGGGTGTGTCCTGTCCCTACCTGCAGGCTCCTTCTCCTGAGAAACCTCCTAAGGTTGTCCTAGAAGTGTGGGGACACCTTTTGATTTAAGGCTTCCCCAGGGAAGATTTTTGTCCTAGATCTCTGGCATCCTCCTCTCCTTTACTGGTCCCCATTATCACAGGGCACACACCCACTGTCCCCTCTCTTCTGGCATTGTGGAGAAACCGAGCCAAATGCAGTTCCCGTCTGGAGGGTGTTTTGCCTCAGCAAAGAAAAGCCCTCTCCATTCCTGGCAGAACTGGGCTTCTGTAGAGCTTCTGGAATTGGTTCTGCTGAAGAAAACAGCTCAGATGCCTCCTTGCATTCAGCTTGTTAGTCGGGAACTTCAAGGCCAAAAGATTTGGCAGGATTTAAAGAGTCAGCTCTCAAGCTGTCTCATTTTGAGCACACTAATGCTGCCTGTCTTTTGATGGTGAGGTGGGTTCACAGTCTCCCTCTCCTGCCCTTTGTAGAGCGTTGGTGAGTACTGCAGATTCTTCAGACTCAGAGACTACCCAAGGCCCAGGGAAGGACCAGACCAGCTAGCCTGGCCCGTGGCTTACTTCCAGAGGAGTGAGGTTCAGAGGTGTCAAGGGTGTTTACTGAGGCCACACAGTAAGCTGGAATGGAAACAACCTCGTGTCTCCCATTTAGTTACAATTGTGACCCATATCCCATTCCATCTGCTCAATAAACAGTCTATTCTCCCGTTCAGAGCCAAGCTCTAAGGTAAATGTTTTGGGGGATGAAGATGGACAGTGTACAGTTACTGACACATTCCTTTCTGGGAAGCGCTGGGCTGCATCAAGAACATATAATCTTGCCCCCAGGGCTCTATTTCAGAAATAGCTTGAAATAGGTGCCTATGCCAGATGCTTCTGTCAGAGGAGAGGCTGGGAGGCAGCCTCAGAGTCAGGGAGTGGAGAGGGAGGTATATCTGTCTCTGCGCCCCTTCTCCATTTTCTTGGGTGGTATCCTCCTGGGAGACATTGGGGTAACCGGTCCTGTGGAGAAGGAGGATCTGTTGCCTCTTGGCTTCCAGGCCATGGGCAGGTGTGCTTTGAAGTAGCCCTGATCTAGAGCAGAGAGAACACGCTCCATCTGACACAGGCCTTCCTTGCCTGACGCCATGCGCCTTGCCTAGGTGTAAGACTTGTAGTGCCAGCCTGGGCCTCAGCCAGAGAAGCTGGTGCACTCGGATAGCACAGGACGAGAGTTGGTGTTTCGGAGCCAGAAGAAACATGAGAACCACAAATAGACTCCCTCCTCTGGGAAGAGGTTGTGTGATAGACATGTACCTGCTGCGGTGTGTCTGCCCACCAGCCATCCTTTCTGACATGTCATTCTACATTTGAATCCTGGGGTAAATCTGGACCCTTATCCGGGCTTGACCACCAGTATCTTGAACATCTGTTTGGACATGCCTCTCTGTTGCCCTGCAGCAAGATGGGCTAGGCTGTGAATCCCAGAGCCCCTCTCAGCTTCTCTCTTCTTTCTTACAGCTCACTCTGCAGAGCGCCAAGTCCCGAGTGGCCTTCTTTGAAGAACTTTAGCAGTGACCGGCCACCTCAGGAACTGCCACTTCTGCTGCTCCTGACAGCGACAGGATGGGCCTGACCCCATGGGAACCATCATTAGGGGCCTGGTTTGTTTGGGAACTCTCTGAGTAGAGGGCCCAGTCCTCTTCGTGTGCAGTTGGTTTTGAACTTTGGCCCTGTAGAGATCTCTCAAGGTGTTTTAGTTCTCCTGGTCTGCATCTTTCGTTTTTTTCTTATCTCTCTTTTTTTTTTAGAAGTAATTGTTGCTGTACACGGATGCCATCCTTCCTACATTCTAGGCACTGTGGTGTGAGTCCCAGTGCCTGCTGCTGACTCCAGAACCTGGTTTGGGGAGTGGCTTTAGGATTCTAGTGTGGAGGCTGCCTAAAATCTACCATACTGGTGCTACCCACTGCCCCACTGGTTCTAAGATGTGCCTCCCTCCACAGTGAGGACCTGACCCAGTGCAGGAGCATGGTCAGACTGAGCTTAGAGCCAGCAAAGATGGTTGATTAGCCAGGCTCCCCTGAGACCGTGTTGTAGCTGTCTGATGGCAGGAAGCAGGCTTGCGGTGGCTGTGATGAAAGGCTGCTGGCCAGCTGAAGGACTGGGAGGCAGGTGGAGCCCATGCGGGGATCTGACTCCCTTCAGGCTCAGTCACTTGCTTGTGGTATGCCAGGGGTCTCCTGGTCACTTTCCCATCAGTGACCACGGCCTCCATTACCCCATTCAGTACATGGATCTCCAGAGTTCTGCTGCCTATCCCATCATGCTCTGCCCAGCTCTCTGATACCTAGGCCCTATTGCCCTTGTCTTCCCTGCGCCTGACAGAGGTGTCCACTCACAGTCAGCGGTCTCACGTGTTAACCCTATGGGTTGCTCCAGGCTGGGCAGCAGGTGCACACCATGTAGCTCATACACTCCATGGTTAGGTCTGCCTTCTTGTAATGGGTGTCACTCCTGTGGCCAGTCGGGACCCTTAGGTCCTCACAGAGCAGGTGATGTGCCTCCGTCCATGAAAGAGGTCTGTTAACTGAAGGCAGCTGAGTCGAGGTATTGGGAACAAAGGTATGCTCCACAGTACAATTTGGTTTTGAGAAACTGAGGCACTCTACTCTGTTCCCACTGGATGGCCACCCATTTGGCCACTTTGCCATAGTTAGGCACCCCTGAGTGTCACCCTAGCCTCCTTGGGACTAGGACTCTAGTTTGGAACCTAAGGCTGAGGGGAAGTCCTCCGGACTTGACATGCTGGCATTTGTCAAGTTTGCCATGGCTCTGATGTTGAGCTGTCTTTCGGACCTGAAGCCCATCCCTGGATTTCCTTCAGGATTGACTTTCTTCCTCTCTGTGAATTTAATCTTTGACAATGGCTGTGGGGCACAGGACCATGATGCTGGTTTATAAAAATTATGTCAGGCCTTGTTTTTTAATTTACTGTTTGTATCTCAAATTTGGGGACTGCCAAGCTACATAACCATGTGGAAGCCCTGGTATTTGAACAGTGGCAGGTGTAACCATTGCCTGGTGGATGGGGCCCGAAACCCACTCACTCATGAGTACCTGAGCTTCCCTGGAGAGAGAAGCTGGGGTCCCCAAAGCACCACCAGCCCCAGTAGAGGAGGACTGAAAACAGTACCTATTTTGAGCTGCGGCTGAGTTTGTTGTGGTAGGCAGTTTTACCGTCAAGGAAGGACATCTCTGAAGTCCAAGGGAAGTGGCCAGCCCTGGCTGTTTCATTTCTAGCTTCAATGGCTCTCGTGCAGAGATACCGTGATCCCGAAACAGTCACTGCTCAGTGCAGGACACTGAGGCCGTACCTCAGCCGCAGCAGCACTCCGAGCTGAGGACACTGCTGAGTTCTTGTGTACTTGCCAGGCCTTGCTAAACCACACCCGTGGATGTACATAGCACTACTTGATTTGCTGTTTTATCATCTTGTGGACAGATTTCTCTTGCTCCCTCACTTTCAGAAAAGTTCAGAGGCTGCCAGCCAACAGCAGTGACTAACTGTCCTTGCCAGCAGGGCCAGAGCCTCAAAGCCCCTGGGGCAAGTGCCTTCATGATGTGGGGCTGGGGTGAGGCCAAGCCAGCACCCGCGGGCTTCCATTCCTCTGTTCTCTTATTAAACAGCTCTTCCTGAGAGGCCCATGTCACTCCTGTGGGCCCAGAACATGAAGCTGTTTTCTATTTGGGGTGGGGGTGATTGTAATTTAAGTGATTTGTTTTAATAAAAATTCTAAGCTGCTAGAGTCTGCCATTAGTGTCTTAACTTTTTTTAGCTTTTTGTTTTCTGTATATTGTATCTGAATGTATATATGTGCACCACATGTATGTCTGTTGCCCACAGAGGTCAGACATCGGACCCCCAGCACTGAAATTGCGGATGGTTGTATGTTCCGGGTGGTTGCTGGGAACTGAACCTGTTGCCCTAAAGCAGCAAGTGCTCTTAATTGCTGAGCCACACGCTTGCAGGCAGGACACTCATACACAAATACTCTATGGCATACACCTAGATAGTTCTCAGGAGGCTGAGGCAGGAGGATTACAAGTTTGGGGCTAGCCTGTCCCCAGAATAAACTAAGTCATTGTGCTGTGTATGCTGACTGGCGATCTCTGTGAGTGCTGTGCCATCATCAGACAACGCGATCGGACATCACTGAGAGATGCGTGCTTGGATGCATATTTCCCAGGGTCTGAGTTAAATACTATTTGGAATGAAGTTATTACAGAATTATAAAAGTTTTGGCAATGTTAGCATAACTGATTAAACCACACTTTTTTGAGGGGGTATTTTGTGGTGGTGTTGGTTTTGTTTTGTTTGTTTGGCTTTTCAAGACAGAGTTTCTGACCTAACTATCCAAGAGCTCAATCTATAGACCAGGCTGACCTTGAACTCAAGAGATCAGCCGCCTCTGCCTCTGCCTCCTGAGTGCAGGAATTAAAGGTATGCACCACTATGCCCAGCTTAGGCCACATTGTTTTGAGACAGGATCTAACTATGTAACCCTGACTGTCCTCAAACTCTGCTTCCTGAATGCTGGGATTAAAGGCATATGCCACTACACCTGGCAAAACAATTTTTTTTAGATAATGTCTCATGTATCCCAAGCTACCCTTAGTCTCACTACACAGCTGAAGATGACCTTGAACTCTTGTCTCCCCACCCCCAGTACTGAGACTACAGTCATACGACACCACTCTTAATTTATGTGGTGCTGGGGGTCCTACTTGGGGTTTCAGGCATGCTATTTTGTATTGGATAAATTTAAATACAAGTTTCCTACGTATAGATTGTTCTAATAACTGGAGGGGCTTGAATTCCTCACAGTCAAAGCAGAGAAATTGCTCTCCATATACAGGTCATGTTAAGCAGTATTTTTACCTGACTTTTTAAAGACCCCAGTAGTCCAATGCTCACACTGTCAGCCTAGCATCTCCATCAAGCAGAGCTGGAACTGACAGTATTGGCTGATAGTTCCATTATTTTGAAACATTATGTAGTCCAGACTGTCCCCGTCTCCTAGTCCTGCCTTGCTCACTCTAGTGCTGAAATGACAGGTGTTCATCTGGTGTGGAATGACAGCTCTGCCTGGCATCGTGGTGTGGAACAGATTGCCCAAGTTCTCGTGTTTTCAGTTGTCCTGGCCTATGATGGCAACTCCAGGTAGCTTGGACCTTGGTCCTTCATTGTGGTGTTCACAGCCCAGTGCCATGGTGTCCACTGCTGTCACTGCGGTCTCCCTGCCAGCACTTCCTCCTCTGCCTGTGCTTCTTGAATGGGGACTACCTGGCAGCTGCCCTCCAGGGCTGAGTGTCCCAGAAGCCTTCATGGGGAGGATCAGATTAGGAGTCGTGCCTGCAATGAAGAGCTGGGAACCCAGGTCTAGAAGGGCAGAAGGTTCTGAAGGCAGTAAATTGCTGCAACCTTGTCTGGTTCAATCCCTTGCAGTCTGGACAAGAGAAAGTCACTGTCTTCACCTCTCTGTCTCCCTGCAGACAGCCCAGACATCCTCTCCAGCAAGAGGGCTCTCCCCCCCCCCCACCTGCCGTGTGGGGCTCCCTGGCAGCCCATCATTACTGCATTATGGCAGGATCCCGAGGCTGCAGTTCCAGCCCTGTAGGGAGAAAGCTCCTTTAGCCATCAGCGTGGTGGCAGGGCAGCGCTAGCAAATTATGGGGCCGTTTATCAGCACAGCAAGGTCTCTATCTGGCTCAGAGGGGACCCCCGCTGGTTCCTCTTCTGTTTCCACTGGATGCCCATTTCTCACTGGAGTGGTCACCCCAGAATAGCACCTCGCCTGCTGCTGCCAGGTAGACTTCAGGGCCGCCTGAGAACCCTGAAGTGGTGCCACAGAAACTTCAGCCTTCAGCTATCAGCACTGCCTAGCCGGGCACAGCCCTTACCCCCAGGGCAGGGTCCTCTGTCACTTCTGTAAAAGTGATTGACAATGATTCCTCTAGGGCCCTCCGGCAGATGAAGGATGGAAACAAAAAGCACTCCAGAGTCGCAAGAGGACTCAGTGGGTAAAGACACTTGCTGTTAAATTCAATCCCAGGACCCACGAGGTATTGGAAGGGAGAGAGCCGACTCCAACAAGTTGTTTTCTGATCTCTACCCGAGCACAACAGCACATGCATGCCATCCCCCAATAAATATGTGTAATAAAAAAATAAGCATTTCAAGACAATAAAAATTTCAAATTCCAGGCAGTGGCGGCACACACCTTTAATCCCAGCACTCAGGCAGGCAGATTCTAGGCCAGCCTGGTCTACAGAGTGTCAAAAAACAAAAACAAAACAAAGTATTCCAATTTCTCAGAAAAGTATGGTATGGGCTTGGAACAGCAGGAAGAAACAGGATGTTTTTGTTTTTAAACAGGCTCTTCCTCTATCCCTGGGTGGCCTTGAACTCAAGAACTCCTCCCACCTCCCAAGTGCTAAGACAGCAGGTGTGTGTCCTCAGCAGCGAGGGGTGGGGGATAGGGTGTCCAGCAGCTCCTTTGTCACCAGCCTCCAGGGTTCTGGGGACAAGTCTTGAAGTCTTGTCCTAGCAGAGGGACTCGGGCCCTTTCTGACCTGACCCAGTCAGCCTGAGGTCCCACAGGGACATTTACCAACCTGGGCAAATGGTCTCTCCTCTGTTTTATAGAGATTGCTCATGCCTAGGAGGCCCTAAGCATAGGACCTAGACATGTGGTCACTCCAGGGTGCTGGCTTTCTCTGAATAGTGCCTTCTGGAAGGGCTGAGGCAGGAGGAAGGGGAGCAGAGAACCAGGGTGACCCAGAGGCACCAGCCCTACCCACTGCCCCAAGGGCCCCATCCCACCCCCCGCACCTGGAGCGTAATGACCTCGCATCTGGCCTATTTGTCCTCAGTGTTTGCCCAGTGCCAGCTGCAAAGCCCATGAGATGATAGATAACCTGGCCTGGGGCTGCCCGGGAAGGATATTACTGTGCCACGTTAATACTCTCAACTTGGGTCAATAATTTACTGGATGCTCAGGACAGGAGGCTCTAGAAGGACCACGGTCAGCTGTGCATGTGAAGCTCTCGCCCCACTCCAAGGCACCTGGGCTGAGAGAATCATGCAGCAGACACTAAAGAGAGGTGCCAGTGACCTCATTTTCTCTTATCGGGCATGAGGGAGTCCCTACAGAGCCTTGCCCATTTCCAATATAAATAATGTAATTTGCCGCCCCACCCCACCCCCATTGGGGAGGAAGGGGCGGCCTTTGATCTAAAGGAATTAAGTCAGTAAACAAAAGCAAAAGCCGACTGTGGAGGTGTATTGTGACAGGTACCTGCTGTTTACCCCCCCCCCCCCACCACCACCACCGAGAGACTAGCGTTAAATTCTAACCAACACTGGGTCAGCCGAGCTTGGCTCTCTCAAGTTTCTCTATCCCCAGCTGAGTCCAAGGGACACCCCTAAGTTCCTGACACTCCCCTGTGGTGCCGCCCTACCCTTCCCTCCCTGGAGGTCCTGAGTGAGTGAGTGCTTTTGTAGAGAGTGGTGCCCTGGGAAGCCTGCTTGAGAAGCTTGGATGCTCTGGGCTGTGTGTCTTAGGCCAGGCCTGAGGGTCTGTAGGCTGGGAGGAGAGCCGGATAGAGAAAGCCCCAGGGAGCTGCTGCAGCCAGGGTGCACTTCCCTGCAGCTCACTGCTTTAGTTGTATAGCCTTCAGGACGCCTTGATCCTCTCTGGGCTGTACAAGGTCACGTTTACACAAGAACTCAGGGACCCCCTCCCCAGGTTCAGTTTCACAGGCTGGTTTTCCTGGGCTCTGTCCAAAGAGCGTTTGGGGAAATAAAAGGGTGGTGGAGATGGGCCAGGCCCAGCCAGCCTGGCCTGTGTTACAAATGCCCACCTACCCCCTTTTCTCTCCTACCCTACACTCCTCTTGGCCCAACTTGGAAGGACCCTTAGAGGTGCCCGGATTAATGAAGACCCCCCTAGACAGAAGATTGGCAAGGCCACGCCAGACTTTCCTAGTGCTCTGCCTCTTGAGTCCCAGGTCCTGTCAGTTAGGGTGGAGGATGGGGTAGCAGAAGCTGAGTCCTCGGCCTGGCCTGCTGTGACAGTTGTTCTGCTTTGAAATCCACGGGGGACCACACCCGATCCGTCCCTTCCTCCCTCCTCCCAGCCTTCAGCTCCCAGGCTGAGATCCCCAGTTCCCTAGGCTGAATCTATTAAGTCCTTCATATTAACCAGCGACGGGGGAAACAACCCTCTTTCATCTTAAGCGAGTGAATTTGCATTAACACCTGGGGAGTTCTGTTTGCCTTGAGAAAGCCCATTGCTATTCTGGGCTGCACACACCAGCGCGGAGTTAGTTGCAGCATCCTATTCTTTTATTAATACGGCTTTTCTCTCCTCCCTCTTCTCTTCCCAAGGAAGGGCAAGGGTGGCAGGGGATTCCAGGGCTCCCTCTCCGCGTGGGGATGCCAAGAACGAGGGGCAGGGAGCAGCTCCCAGTGAAACTGCTTTCCTGGGGAAGACAGCCACACAGGGCCCTCTCTCTGAGATCCTGGCGCAGCCTTACCAGCCGCATTCCTCAGGCCCTGCTGTGGCCAGTTCACCATAGTTAGGGCCAGCATCTGGTGGAGCAAATTGAGAAAGGAAAGGAAGAGAGTTGGGCTGGGGGATGCCAGGAGTTAGGAACTGCCTACCATTAACTCAGGGAAGGTGCTCACTGGCTGAATCCCCCACCGCGCCCCCCCACCCCGCAGTAAGGTCTCTGTGTGGAAACCAGGGCTTTCTTGGGGAACCTGGCCCAGGGCCACTCCTCCGGGCTCCTCTGGGAGGAACCCAGGCCTGTGTGTAGGAAATGTTGGGGTCTGGGAAAGGTATGAGTTGGGCTGAACTTGGCAGGTTTTAGACCTGGAGACTGAGTTTCAGAAAGAAGAGAAAAAGGGGGTGCGGTGGGAAGTGAATGCCTCCCCTCTACTGTTGTCTGAGCTGGGCTGTCTTGTGCCTCCACATCTTCAGGGAACCCCATTTGCCCCTGCAGCTTCCCTATCCTGGATAGGCCAATGAGCCATGAAAAAGCAACAACCTGACTTCCAGGGCGAACTCCCACCTCAGGAGGCTGATTTGAGACATTTTGGAGCAGGGATGGGAGGAAGGCTAGGGTCCACAACGACCATGTGAGGATGCTCTAGCCCGATTGCTGCTTGGCCTCTCGGCTTCACATCCCTTCCAACAAGAGTCGCTTCTGAGCCCACTACAGGGTCTTCCTGGGTCACATTAGATGAGGGAGCCTTGGTTCTGAGCCAACTCCTGCTGCAGCGAGAGTGTATTAAGGGAGGCCGGCTGCTGTGTGGTTATAGCTGTGTACTGTTTGCTTGTCCTGAATCAGTTATTGACGGCAACAGCTCAAGGCAGGGAGAGCGTGGGCCCAGAGAGCTCTGCATGGTTCTACTTCCCACTCAGGAGCCCAGGGCAGCTGGGCCCCCCCTTTTGGAACCTTCACAAAGAGAAGAAAGGGGCAAATGTGGCCAGCCAAGAGCCAGCCTGGAGTCTGCCTTGTGGAGGATCAGAGTTGGTACTGGCCATTACAAGTGTTCCCAGGTTGATGACAGAACTATAGCCTGGAGGGTGCCACCATCCTGGGATGTGGGCAGTGGAGTCCACAGGCTGGGCCCCTGGCCCTGCATCAGCATTCCCAGGGCATCCTCAGCCCCTCTGGCAGTCGGCCTACCCCATCCGCAGCTGGGCCATTGCCAGCCCTGTCTGCTACTCTCCAGTGACATTTACCAGCTGAGAAGTGGCCATCGAGACGTGAAATCAGTGTGGCCGGGAGCTAACTCACTTCATTAGAGTCTCTATGCTCCACTGGCTGGACAGCAAAGGCTCTCTGGCTCCCCCAGCTCCTCACAGCCCATCCCAACAAACACTAGCCAAGCCTTCCTCCCCATTCAAGCACAGACCCTGTGTTCGTGGGATTGTCTCCTAAACACCTGCTCTTGATCAGGCCTGAGAAATGTAAGAGTAATTAATGACAATAGTAGCCTATGTTGCCCTTGGCATTTTTTTTAAATTTTTTTTTGGGGGGGGGGAGCATTGCATAGATCCCAGGCTGGCCTCAAACTTACAGTGGACGAGAGAACAACCTCGAACTCCTGATCTCTTGTCTCTGCCGACAGATTCATATCATTCATTTGCATTCAGTTTGCTTGCTTGCTTGAGACAGGGTATCCCTATGTATCCCCAGCTGGCCTGGAACTCAACATGTAGCCCAGGCTGCCTCAGACTCACAGTGGTTGTCTTGCTCCTCCCTCCCAGGTGGTCAGATTATACGTGTGCACTGCGTACACTTAGACTCTGTATTACAGTATTTTAATTTGTTATTATCAATTATTACTATGATTATTATTAGTGTGTGTGTGTGAGAGAGAGAGAGACAGAGAAACAGAGAGACAGAGACAGAGGGGGCTGCCCATGCCACAAGTATACTTTGTGGAATTGGTTCTATCTTTCTGTGGGTTCCAGGGATCAAGTCATCAAGCATCCGTGATCAGCATTTCTACCCTCTGAGTCACCTTGCTGCCAGCTTCTGCACTAAGACAGAGACCTCGCTAGGCAACCCTGGCTGGCTTGGAACTCACTATATAGACCAGGTTGGACTCGAACTCACAGAGATCTGCCTGCCTCTGCCTCCCGAGTGCTGGGGTTACAGGCCTGCACCACTGCGTCAGGCAGCCTTTGCATTCTCCATCAAGCGTTAATCCTTGCGGCAGTCCCAGGAGACCTGAACACTGTATACCACAGCCTGACGTCGGCGGCGGCGGCGGCACCCACCTAGGTCCTCATCTGAGGTGTCACGGGAGGCCCCAGAGGGTCCCATGTATTCTGCTTGTTTGTACAATGGGAAGGAATGGACTCAGAGCCTGTGTGACTTCCCCCAGTTGTTTTGAGCCCCATTGCCTCGCATGCCTGGGCTCATCCTGCACTTAGTCTCAGAAGAAAACTGCTCTATCCGCACAGGACAGGAGTCCTGTCCCTGAGTTACCCAGACGTGGCCAACAATCTTCTGGGGACTCAGCAGCGTGGGACAAGTCGAGGACGACCTGTACTGTCCAGGGAGCATCAGATTCTGGGGGGACAGTCCCAGGCTTGCCGTGCTTCCAGCAGCAGGGGCGCTGAAGAGAGGGTGGTCTTGGTGCACTCTGGTAGGGAGAAAAGAACACAAGTTGTAAGCCCAAATGCTGCTCTCTCCTCCAGCGGCAGGTCCCCCAAAAGTCATGTTATCTCTTTGAGCTTGAGTCTGCCCAGCTGGAAACCAGAACCACCAATGTCTACCGTGGCTGAGGAAATGAAGCAATGCCCACAAAGTGCATGCTTGGTGCCTGGTGTCGAGCAGTGCCCATAACTGCCGGGGAGCTTGTGACACCAAAGGGCTAATGTCCCCTAACACTCTTTTGTCAGGCCTGGGCTTGAGGATGGGCTGTGGCTCAGACCCCCTATAACCTCCCCAGTGCTCAGGGCAAGAATGTGACCCAGGCCTACTTCCTTGTGGAGCCCGCTTGCCTCACTGAGTCTCCCATGGGAGTGTCTGATACCTATTGGCTGAGTGAGTCCTGGCCGGCTGGAAGGATGAAGACCTCAGGCTGGAGGGCGAAACAGGGCTCAGAAAGGACTCCTTCCCACAATCAAAAGGCTGAGGAGGGGACAGTGATGTCCCAGAAAATGGGCATGGGGACCGGGAGAAGCTGCAGTTTGATGTCCCCCAGGCCAGCTGGTCAGCCAGCTGTGCTGTGATCTCCGAGGGCCTGGTCATCACTAACTGACCCTCCCCCAGTCTCATTGGCAGGAAGAGCACCCAACAAAGTCTCCTTCACCCCGGTGGCCCTGCCTCTAGAAGTCACCTCTTCCTCCTCTAGCCTCGGGGCACGAGATGGCCTGAGCACCTTTTACAAGCCAGACACTGAGCTTTTCTCCATAAAACGCTCCCCACAGAGAAGTGAACCCCCAGCCCTCAGGAGCTCCCCAGCCCAACAAGTGAGTCTTGGAGGTGGCATTCAAATGCTCATCGATCTGACCCTAATGCCCCTGTTTTGAACTTCTGTCACCGTCTAGGCCTCAGTTTCCCCTTTGTACTACAGAGCTGAAATCCCCTGAAGGACCTACCCTAAGAAGCCTGCTTTGCGGTCATGGACTGTTCACCTCCTCAGAGGGTCCCCGGTACAGCATGATGGATGGGAGATCCCTCAAGGGGCCGGAGAGGCACGCCCACACGCCTGCCACCTACTGTGGGTGATGAATCTTCTCCTCTCCCTCCCCCCAAGGGCTCGGCTCCATCTGGTCAGGCACACTGCCAGGCTGATGGATAGGCCGCCCACCAGGCCACCCTCACTGCCGCTGCCACCTGCACTCATGAAGCTGTAAAGGGATCAGGAGGGCAGGTCTGGGGAGGCTCATTCAATCATTCAAGAAACATAGACTTATCCAGGACCTACTGTGTGCTGGAACACAGTGCTAAACCCAATAGAGTCGGACATTAGCCATCACTAAGTGGCCAGGACACAGGGTAAGCGCCTTCTCGGACCTGACAGGAAGCCAGGTAGATGAGCAGCCCTAGAAACGAGGAAGGAAATGACAAACGCAAGACAGTGGTAGTGAGATGGAGCAGGGGTCAGGAGAGGAGGCACCAGACTGGGATCACAGTGGTCGTGCCATGAGCTGGGTACCAGTCCCAGTCTAGCGATGAAGACGGAGACGGAGGACTCGCCCAAGGTCACACAGAGCAACATGCAGAGCTGGGCTGGACATGAAAGCTCTTGTCCTCTCCGTCCCCTAAGTTCCAGCCTCATCCACCTCAGCCTGGACAGACTTGGGTGTCAGGCCTGCCCCCAACAGGCCAGCACCTTCTCACTTGTAGAGGGAGCTGTCCCCCCCTCTTGCTACCTCTGACAGGAGCCAGGCAAGAAATATCACATCATTAAAATGACAAATCCTCTCACTAACTGGACCAGAAGGCTTGCCGCCCAGCCTCACAGCCCTTCAGCACCCTCATCCCCCGCCTCAGGCTGCTCTCCTCCCACAGATGTCAGTCCAGCAGGAGAGCTGTACAGGGTGCTACTCAGGACCACAGCCTTGTCCCTAAGGTGACCTTCGGTCCCCAGCCCTAACTCATGGAAGGATGTGGTATTTAAGACCTCATCAGTCCTGTCTATCAAGAGCCTGGGAGGAGTGGGGACTCCATTCCACACATGAGGAGACTGGGGACCGAGCAAGGTGTCCCCTCTCCAAAGGTTGTCTCGGGCAGAGGACTCAAGCCAACTCTAATGCCAAAGCCTTCCTGCAAGGCCTGTCTGCCTACCTTGGTGCCCGTGTGTATGCGTGTGCACCGCACGTCTGCCTAGGACCCAAGGAGGCTAGAAGAGGGTGTCAGATCCCCCGGAGTTAGAGATGGCTGTGAGCCACTGTGTGGGCTCTGGGCATTGAACCTGGGTCCTCTGGAAAAGCAGCCAGTGCTCTTTAGTGAAGAGCTATTTCCCCAGGCCTCATGGGAGGGATGCTTTCTAGCCTGACTGCCACTTTGTGCAGAGGAAGAGTGGGGTTCACTTGCCTAGACTCCCACTCAGGATCCCAGCACCCTGAGCCGGGCCTCTGCCCTCAGTTTCCCCATCTGACAGTAGGGGCTGGCCTTCTTCATCTTGCCTGGGGGCTGTTTGAGCAGCACTTAATGCATGTTGAGTGTGTATTCACACATATACACGTGCAACAAACATGCCCCATCCAGATGGGAATGGTGCGTGCTCATTCGCACTGGTACACGTATCCACACATGTCTGCATCTGGTCTGCCAACTCTTGGCTTCTTGGGATCCAGATGTAAGACCATTCATGCGGACACCTCCACCACATATCCAGTGACTGCGTGTTTGTGTGCAATCCCAGCCAGCAAGTTGTGTCTTTACCACCTAGGTCTGCCTTGGTACACGTGTGTCACACGTCCACAGTCACTGGAGGCCCCAGAGTGTCCAGAACCCTTGAGCAGATGGCAGGAGACACTGCCTGGCCCCGCAAGTAGCCTGGGTCCCCAGAATGACCCCCCTCTTCATCCCTCACCAGGCCCTGCCTGCAAGGACACAGCGTCCGCCTGATGTCCTGGTCTCCTTGGATGCAGACAGAGCACACAGAGGCGTCTGGCGCATCCCAACTCGGTCACAGCAGCAGCACTGGCCCCCAGCCCCCTTCCCTGTACCCAGCGCTGCCCTGATTGTCCCTTATCCCTGCTGGGCATCAAAGGCAACTGGCACTTAGCACTCGGGGACCGCAGTGGGGAGAGGGCTCCTTTCAAATCCCACCACGCGGAGTCTCCTCAGTTCGGCCCTGACCTTGCCAAGTCCTCCTCCTAAGTGTCCCATTTGAAAGATGGGGGGGGGGCATTAGGGGCTTGCTGGGCCTGATTCTCCATAAGCCAAGGGAGGGGGTTCAGATTCAGAGGGGCAAAGAGGGAGAAACAGGGTTTTAGGGACCAGGACTTGGAGTATTGGATTGCAGCAGGCCTAAGTCTGGGGGCTCTCTCAGTGGTTCCTTGTTGGCCATCCTATAGAGGAGGAAGTTGAGGTCAAGACCCCCCCTGTGACACTCGCTCCCTGCACTGCCCCACATTAAAGACTAGTACATGGGCATCATGCCCAAGACAGTCCCTGCCTCCCATCTTGCCCTGGGTCAGGGAGGTGACGTTCCCGGAATGGTTTTTCCAGAGCCAGGCGCCTGCCTCCTACTGCTCACAGCACCTGGCTCTGAGCCTGCTCCCCGGCCCTGCCCATTCATCTGCTGTCACTTCCTGGCAGGACAGTGGGTCGTACATCACCTGGCCGTGCTGAGGCAGCCAGTTCAGGCAGGTGGGCAGCGTGTTGCTGGGTTCAGCGCTACTTACCTATGATCAGGGGGGTATTCGGCCACTATGGTTCCTCCCTGCAACCTAGGGTCTAGTGTCTGCCAAGGAGAGGCCATCTTGGGGCCCTAAGGCCTAATCTGGATGCAGCTGTTTATGGGGGGAGGTAAAAGAGTTGAATTGGGGGAGTGGGAGGAGGGGTGGTGGCACACTCCTTTAATCCCAGCACTTGGGAGGCAGAGGCAGGTGGATCTCTGTGACTTCCAGGCCAGTCAGGTCTACAGAGTGAGTTCAGGACAGCCAGAGCTGTTATCTAGAGAAACCTTGTCTTGGAAAACAAAGCAAAACAGTAAGTCAGGTGGAGGCCACAGGGTGACTTGGCTGAAGGTGGCAGCTGCCCTATTTGGCAGTATGGGATTTTTCTCTCCCAATCCCTTCCTCCCAAGTAATCTGATGATATAGGAAGCTGGGGCACCATCTCCTGCCGTGGTGCTGTTGGGGATTGAGGAGTGGGAGCTGGGTCAGCAAGGAGTGGACTCTAGGCAGGGGTATCCTAATCACCCCTGTCCCTTGTCAGACTCTGGTCCCTGCTCAGCCCCCAAGACCCCACAACACGACTTCACCTCCAGGGACACTTCCGTAAGCAACCTCAAGTCCTTCATTTTATTCAGCAATCATTACAGCAGTGAACAGAATCCAGACAAGGAAGGTACACACGTCTGCGGTGGGGCACACTGATAAATGTGTTCTCACAGGAAGAGGACCAGCGTCGCTTGTCTGTCCGCTGCTGGGTCAGTTTAAAGCGAAGGTGGCCAGAGAAGGACCGTCTGAAAGGTGACTTTGGGGTGAGGCCTGAAGAGATGGCTCAGCGTGAAGATCTCTTCTGCTCTGCCAGAGGACCCAAGTCTGGTCCCCAGTACCCACAGCTCCATGAAATCTCATGCCCTCCCCTGGCCTCTGTAGGTGCCTGTACACAGGTACACATGCCAAAACATACACAGAAATACACATTTTTAAAATTTTTAAAAATTTTATTTATTTTATGTGCATTGGTGTGAAGGTATCAGATCTCCTGGAACTGGAGTTACAGACAGTTGTTAGCTGCCATGTGGGTGCTGGGAATTGAACCTGGGCCCTCTGGAAGAGCAACTAGTGCTCTCAACCACTGAGCCATTTCTTCAGCCCCTAAATACAAATATTTTTTTAAAAAAATCTTTGAAGAAGGAGAAGGAAGGGAAAGAAGGAAGGAAGAAAAGAGAGACAAGCCTTGGACTTTTGAGTTAAGACCTGAAAGAATGAGCCACAAGGCCCGGCGGGGGGTGGGGGTGGGCACACGCCTTTAATCCCAGCACTTGGGAAGCAGAGGCAGGCAGATCTCTGTTAGTTTGGGCCAGCCTGGTCTACAGAATGAGTTCCAGGACAGCCAAAGCTACAGAGAAACCCTGTCTTGAAAAGCAAAAAACAAACAAGCAAACAAAATGTGCCATAAAGAATCCTAAGAGGAGAGCATTTCTGGCAGATGAGAGAGAAACCACAAAGGCCCTGAGCCAGGAGGGTTCAGGGGAGTTTGCGGGAATGCGGTGAAAGCGTGAGGGGCAGGCGCTGCCGGCCTCGTGGGCGCTTCAACCTGGACAGCTGAGAGTTTGGAGGAGCATTGTGGGCTGGGGGCCCAATGGGTGGGCCTGGAGGGCAGCGGCTGCCCTCTCTGGACCGTCTTCCAGACTCCCCTTCTTTCTCCTTTTTTCGTTAGTTAATCCAGCAAATATTTGTTGAGTGCCGTTTTAGAATTTTTTCCTGAGTTCAAGCCCGCCCCCCTTTCTAGTCCTCGCAGTGCATTTTACAGTGTCGTACCCATGAGGCTGGGCCAGGAGCCAGGTCCCCACAATTGCTCACACTCACCCACATGGTTCACATGTGTGCCTGAAAACTGTTCCATATTGGTATCCAGGGCCGGTAAGCATGTGTCACATGTGTGATGAGAAACTAATCATAGAGAACACATAAGGGTGTCTTCCGTTGAGAATCGACTAAGAGAATGGACACAAGAGCCCTTCCTATTCTCAAATCTTCCTCCGGGAGCTAAGGATACACTCTGTGGTAGATATAGCATGTGCTCTGTGGTAGATGGCATGTTCTCTGTGGTAGATATAGCATGCGCTCTGTGGTAGATACATCATGTGCTCTGTGGTAGATATAGCAAGTGTTCTGTGGTAAATTACATGTCCAGTGGGTGCAAGGCTCCAATCCTAGCTCCATAAAAAGGTAACAATAAGCAATCAGACGAGGACCTTTTGTAGCTGGCCCTTGAGCCTGAAGAACATAAAGAAATGTCCCTCTGCCCCTGTGGAACTGGGCCATGAGATTGGGGTGGGGGTCCCCTCAAGTAGCACAGAGAGGTGGCATGTAGGGCTATTGCCAGCCCCCCTACTCAGACACCTAGGACCACAGCATGGAAGGTGAGCAGATCAGAGGCCCTGCGGGGACCCAGCTATGGCCTGATAAGGGGTGCTGTCTGCTATGACCTGCCCCCAACCCTGCATGCCCCCTCAATTCACCGTAGCCCCCTACAGCTTCTCTAATTACGCAGCCATAAAGCACAAATCTCTAACGATCCAATTAGTAACGCCATTGCTGCCCTGTCCAGGATTAATTACCAGTTAAACTGCAGCTGGGTTACCATCACTTAGCCTCAACATTGATGGGGTGCTGTGGGCCGTGAGGGACCTGCTTGGCCCTGGAAGACGTTTCTCCACCTAACACCCCAATGCCTCCAGCTGACCCGGTCTCCTAACTCCGGGACTCCAGCAGATTATAAGGCAGTGTTACACAGATCTGGCAGTGGCGGGGCTGAGGGACTCCCCGAGCCCAGCTCCTCCAGCAGCAGTACCTCTGTTCACCTCTCACACACCCTGTGACCAAAGCATTTCCCTTCAGTGCCCTGGGTTGATGCCAAGCTAATCTCAGCAGCCGAGCCACGGAATGAGGGACGGGAACACATCTCCACCCTGGCCTCACTGTGTCCGTTCACACCCTTCTGACCTTTTTCTCTGTGCACAGGTGCGCAGGAGGGGAGAGCGCCACTCTGATGGGCATTCCCACTTTAGCGCTGTCCCTGTCCCAGGGAGCACAGGTGCTCCTTTAGGGCCCTCGGGGCTTTGTGTGGAAGCAGGAGAAATCCCTGCATACAAAGGCAGAGTCCAGGAACTGGCACGTGCTAGCCACTTCTGGGCAGAGAGCCCTGTCCCCGGAGGTATGCAAACAGGCGGCATCCAGGCATGTGAAGGCAGGTCTACCCAAGGTCCCTGACATCAAGGATGGCCATGGAATTGATTAGCCTGTCCTGGACCCCAGGATCAATTCCTTCGCATTGTATACTTGCTGGGCTCCCCCTTTTTCCCCAGGGGAGGTACCCAGATTTTTAGAGATACAATGACTTGCCCTATAGATGCCCCCAGAAGATAAGCCCAAACTCTACAGCTCCAGGGTGCAGACCTTCACCTCACAGGCCTACATGTCTCAGCACCGGGATAAGCCTTAATGTCACATGCAGACCCGAAGAGGAGAGGACCGCAGGTCCTAGCCGTTCTCTGGCCAGAAGAGGTAACTTCCACTGACAAGTCACCTGTGGCTGTGGCACCAGGGTGGCCTGAGATGCACCAGCAGGTACCTCAGACGGTTGACTGCACTTATAAGCAAGACTGAGGCAGGAGTCTGGGAGGCCAGGGCTATCACCACCAACCTTGTGTCTCCTCGATACCAGATACAGTGATGACTTAGGGAAGGAACCAGGAGCAAGGGCCAGGCTGGTGACACCAAGGATTCCTCCCAGCCTTGCCAAGTCCTGATTCCCAGTCAGCTTCACAGTCTGTGGTTCTGCCAGTTTCCAGCCAGAGGCTCCCACTTTTCTAAGGGGAAGACTGAAGCCTGGAGGACAGAATCCCAGCTGCCTTCTTTGCAAGACACCCCAAACTCTCCCTAACCCATTTCTCCCTCTCTCCAGCCTTCTTTCTGTTCCTCTGGAGGCTCACTGAGTTTTTAACGTATGCCAAATGCAAGCAGCATTTCTCAGGATAAGGGGCCATATGTATGAATGTGTGTCTGGTGGGCTCGGTTTCTATGGTTACCGATGGCCACCCTTACCCTGAGGGTCCTGAGTGCCTCCCCATTTGTGATCATATCTCTTCTGTCTTTCGGTTTGTTACAGGTCAGCTAGGTGAGGCCACTCCTAGACTCAGGGGATCATGGGAGCCAGAGAATAGGCTCAGAAAGTCTAGAGCCAGGGCCAGTGGCATCAGCTACCTTCACCTTCATTACTAAGCAGCTCTTTGTGTTTTTTTTATATGCTGGCAGCATGGGCCCATTTCACAAGACAGAAAACTGAGGCCCAGACAGTTGCCACCGTCAGGGCATGAAGCCGGTGACAGCCTGTAGTCAGGGTTCATCACCGTCACCCTGAATCCCACACCTCTGGATTCTTTTCCATCCTCAAGTTGCTTCTGGAGGAGAAACAGATTTAAGGACTGTCCTCTCCACGTCCTTCAGACAACTGGTCATGCTGTCATGTTTGATCCTGTCCCCTTCAGGAGCCAGACTCCGAAGGTTCAGAGGGGTGTTCAGTACAGGACAGGGATCCGAGCAAATGGAGCCCATAGGTTCCTGACTGCACCCTCTCCTGGCCAGCCCGAGTCTGCACGCGTACACATTTCATTATTCATCAAGTGAGTGCCTGGACGATGAATATTTTATTCACCTCCAGACACTGTCCCCACTGGGTTCTTGGAACAACGTTATTCTCCAGCCAAGGCGCAGAGGCCAGAGCCTCTGCTGTCCCTAGACACCCCTTCTCCCCGACCTCTGCCTCTGTGCCCCATTGCTTCTTTCCAGTCAGGCCTTTTGGCTCTGGCAACACTGTGGCCAATGGTGCAGACGTGACCTTGGTGCTTACCTTCCTCAAGTTTGGCTTCCTCTGGTCACTGGTTCAGGCTGTCTTGGCTGGCTCTCCTGGGTCCTACACCACTTCCTTTCAGCTCAAGGCCTGCCAAAGCCGCACCGGGCGCTCTCCCTGGTGCTGAACGTGGGTGGCAAGAGGTAGCCGGTGTCAGAGAGCAGATCCAGCCAGGGCATGTGTGTTGAGAAGAGAGGCCTCTAGGGGCCCTGGTCTTGGGCAGGGCAGGAACTCTGCTGCTCTTGGGAGTAAGAGTGAGTCTCTGGAGTTGGTGAACCGCTGCTGCTCTCTTCTTGCTGGGATGGCTGTTGAGGAAACAGTTTAAGCTTTCAGTGAATCACCCTTCCTCACTCTCCAGGCCGTGTGTGTGTGTGTGTGTGTGTGTGTGTGTTTATGTGTGTGTGTGTGTGTGTGTGTGTGTGTGTGTGTGTGTGAAGACAGGGTTTCTCTGTGTAACAGTCCTAGCTGTCCTGGAATTCGCTTTGTAGACCAGGCTGGCCTCGAACTCACTGAGATCCGCCTGCCTCTGCCTCCCAAGTGTTGGGTTTAAAGGCGTGCACCACCACTGCCTGCCCCCCAAGTCCCTTTTGCCAAGAATAAGCCCTGAGATCCATGAGATCCCCTCGAGAAGGCCCGAGGCCCATGCATCTCCCAGTGGGTACCCAAGGAGCATCTCCTTCCCCAGATGGGGAGCGACAGACATAATTCACACCCTGGGATCGCACCGTCTGCTTCCTTGATGTGCAGAGAGGACAGGGCAGCTGGGTGACTGTCAGGCGTTCATTCACTCTCACACTCATTTCACAGGGTTCCCGGTCCTCTGCACAAGTCCAACCCACACGTGGGGAGCCTGAGGGATGAGGACTCAGAACCTGCCTTTCTCACGATTTCTTTACACGCATTGGTGTTTTGCCTGCACGTGTGTCTGTGTGAGTGTTACAATATAAAGCACATTACAGGAACACTACACACTCCTAGAGGGAGAGCAGTTATAGAAAGAGCAAACTGACCTCTAAAAGATATGTTTAATAAGCCCTAGCAATAGATTGTATAATGCTTTATTAACTTTGTATTTTCTAAATGCTAATGAGAAAGGAACAACAGCCACCTGAGCGACTCCTTACCTCTACTGGATCCTCAAACCAAAGGACCAAGCTCTGTCTTTTCCACTTTATATTCCTCTCTCTGCCCAGCCACCATCTCCTGTTTTCTCCTCCCTAGTGCTGGGATTAAAGGCGTGTGCCTCCCAAATTCTGGAATAAAAGGCATAAGATTCCAAGTGTTGGGATTAAAGGTGTGTGCCACCATTGCCTGGTCTCTATGGTTAACTAGCAGATAGCTTATTACTCTGATCTCCAGGCAAGCTTTATTTGTTAGAACACGAACAAAATATCACCACAGGATCCCCTGGAACTGGAGTTACAGACAGGTGTGATCTGTCTGGTGGGTACTGGGAATTGAACCCGGCTCCTCTGGAAGAGCAGATAGTGCTCTCAACTGCTGAGCCATCTCTCTAGCCCCCAGAGCGTGCCTTCTAAAGCTAAGAATGATCTTCACATCTTTAGCCTCTTCACTCCACAACAGACTTCTCCTGACTTGATGAAATCAGAGCCTTATTGTTCTGCTTTAGATGCATTCCCATCTAATAGAGGGGCAAACTGAGGCTCAGTAGGACCCTGCTGGTGAGCTCTGGCTTCTAGAGTTCTGACTGTACATCACATCATGTTTCCTGACCCCATGCCCTGAGATTTTCAAAGTCCTGTCTCCACGTCCCTCTGTAAAAACTTTGCCCCACCGACATCAGACAGCAGGACTTTGGTATCAGCCACACCCTGCAGCCCCGTGGCCCTTGCTCTGTGGGCCCTAGGCACAAGCAGTGCCTTGCCTTCATGCTGGCATTGAATGCAGGGGCTGGCACATGGGGGCCGCACACACAGCACTGGAGGGTGGAGGAGGTTGACAGTGCTGCCCAGAAGCAGCCAGGTTCTCAGAGTCTAGAAGAGCAGGGAGAGCCAGCGCACGCCAGAGCTTGGCCTCGGAGCCCCTGCCTCTGCCTTGGGCCTCATCTCCAACCCTTCCTCAGAAGGCTCTACAGCTGGATTTGGTCTCTAGAGCTCCCTCCCTGCCTGTGAATGAGAGCAAGGCATCGAGGAGGGGGACCAGGCGATTTGCATGCACAGCCCAGCTATGTCCTATGGCCTCAGCTAGCAGGCAAAGGGGAGCAGGTACAGGTACTATACAGAAAGGGCAGCTCTCTGGGTCAGCAGTTAGAATGTCCTGGGCTGTGGCTTTGCATCGGGGAGAGTGGAGGTACCAGCTTGAGATACCAGGGGACTGAAATGTCCAAGATTGCCCAGGAGGGAGTGGTACACTGTGATACTAAAGCCATCATCCCAGAGTTGCCTGCCACTCTGACCTGGAGGATGTGGATAGCTTGACCCCTTGGAAGCAGACCAAGGTCAGTGACTGGGGGCCAGTCCCTGTATCTATGGACACCTGCACCTGGGCGTGGACTCGCAGGGCTTGGCTGGATGGAGGATGCCCACTTGAGTTGTTCTTCATTCCTTTCTGCCTCTTCTTTTGAGATTTTCCCTGACCGGGCAGCAAGGCCAGGGGCTTCAGGGAACCGGAGGGAGCTGCCTTGTTCCTCCGTGGCAGCCTCCCAAGAAAGAACCGAGAGGTGTGCTTCCTGCCAGTCTGTCAGCAGCTCACTTGGCAAACTGTCTGGGAAGGCTTAGCAAGTGAGGTGCTTACAGATCACCCCTCAATCAATACTTGACACTATGATTAGTAGTTTGTATTCCCATGGGGGGGATTTTTGTGCTAACAGGAAACCCCAAGAGATCCCGGGAGGTCAAGAGTCATTCACGTTAGATCACTTCATTTTCCTCCCTGCCTGAGCGGTATCATTTACCTCACATGTGGGGAAACTGAGGCCCTGGGAGGTTAAGGGACATGACTAACGTCCCGTCGAAGGAAGGTGTTAGATGCAAGAGCAGACACAATGTCTGCTGGGTGGGTGGCTGATTCTTCCTACGCCACAGCTCTGCCCCAGCAGAATCCTAAGGGGTCATAAGGACCCAGCTGACTCGGTGGATGGTCAAGAAGAGCTTTGGGGGGGCTTTTCTGGGAGTTCTTACAACTCCAACCCCAGGTCTGTACAGGCAGCAAGCTAGTCCAGAGGCCTGAGGCAGACATTCAGATGACAGCTGGGGTTTGCCTGGCTTCTCGACAGGTTTCATATGCCTGTGAAGATTCAGAGCATGTCCAAATGCTGCCTTGGCCCAGGGTAGCTGGGGCTGGTGTCTCTCACCAAGCCCCCTCTCTCCCGGCCCAAGTCAGGGCTATGATTAATCATCAACAAAAGCAGAAACAAGCAGAAAAATGTAATCAGCTTGGGAAGGGCATGGCCGGGCAGGGATGTGGCAATCAGCTTTCCTGCTGGGGCCTTTGGCTGATTGGACCCAAGGGGGCAGGGAGATAGTTCAGACGTGGGTCCAAAAATGAGACTGAGGCCAGCTGAGGCCCATCCAGGCCAGAAGGTCACCATATCCCATAACTGTACAGGTGCACACATATCTGTGCCCATCCATGTATACATGCCACTCCCAACTCGAGGGCCTTCACACTTGGCCACACCTGCCTCCTGGCTTATGCCCTTCCCTGCCAGCTCACAGTCCCGGCACACGTAGGTGGTCATGCACACTCATCGGCATGTGGATTTGAAAGCGCATGTACACAGTGTCCTGGACGAAGAATAAGATAAACACATGCACATGCTGCCCCTCAGACACTTGTTCCCACCCCCGTAGCACACATGCTCAAGATCTGAGGAAGGTCTAACCTGCAGCCATGTGATCAGCAGGCCCTGGGTCATCTGTCTCCTCCTCACTGCCCCTCGGGACATGAGACAGACCTTGTCCTGCCCTGCAAGCTGAGTGGCAGAGGCCCCGAGGAGGATCCAGGACTAGAGCCCAGTGTGGGATCCAGTCAACTGCTGGTGTCAGTCACAGGCCGGTAGAGTCTCCTGCAGAGCAGATCTGTGCTTGGTCCTGCTTGGTGACCTTGGCCAACGTCCTTTTTTAAGCCTCAGTTTCCCCACCTTGGAGGCTCTCCTGGCACCAACACGAGGATCACTGGTTTTGAGGATCCCCGCGCCTGGGGAAACCTCGCCTTTCTGGGTCTCTAGTCGTTAGTTCTCATCTCTCCACGCTTGCTGGGGGAGGGTTAGAGGGGCAGGTGGGACGGTGAGTACAAGGAACAGCTCCACCCCCAGTCCACACCACCGTGGTCCCGCTGGTTGAGAACGTGGGGTGCGGAAGACAACAATCCGAAGCAGACTGGGGGAAAGCAGAATCGGGGCGAACCGGAGAGAAAGCGCCGGGGCAGGCTCGGGGCGGCCGCTCAGGGGCCGGCAGCGGGAAGGGGCGGGGGCGGGAGGGGCGGGCGGGGGAGGCGGGAGCGCCGCGAGCGCCGCACAGAGCGAGCAAGCGAGCGAGCTAGAGTGCAGGCGGCGGCGGCGGGAGCCGGAGCGGCGGGCCGGGCGGCCGCACCAGCAAGCAGGCGGCGAGCAGCGCAGAGCGCGCGGGGCAGCGCGGAGGGAGCGCAGCGTGCGGCGGTCGGAACCGGAGCCGAGAGGCCGGAGCGGCGCCGCCCCCGCTGTCTCTGCGAGGCCCCGGCTGGGAGCCCGACGAGGGAGCTGGCGGCATGGCCCGGCGGCCCGGGGCGCGGGGGCGCTAGGTCCCGGGCGGGTGCCCCGTACCTTGCCGCTGCCACCGCGCGCCGCACCGCGCGCCCGGCCCGCTCCGGCCGCCCCCGGGGCCACCGGCGGCCCATGAGCCCCGGCCTCAAAGTTTGCGGCGGGCGGGCGGGCGCGGAGCCTCCAAGATGCCGTTCCACCCGGTGACGGCGGCGTTGATGTACCGGGGCATCTACACCGTGCCCAACCTGCTGTCGGAGCAGCGACCGGTGGATATTCCTGAGGACGAGCTGGAGGGTGAGTGCCCCGCCGGGACCCCCGCCACGAGCTCTCCTACCTGTGCGCCCAGGTGCCGCGCTGGCTGGCCGGGGGGCGCCGGGGACCCTGCTGCGCGACTCGGATGAACGACTGCGCGGGAGGCGGGACGGCCTGGCTGCCCCGGGCTCCGCGGTAGGGGTTGCCGCGGCGCGGGGACAAGCGCGGCCCCTGCCCGCGTGGCCCCCGGCGCTGCGGAAACTTGCGGGGCCCCGCAGCGGGATCATTGGGCCGCGTGGCCCGCGGTGACGGTGCGGCAAGGCGGCGGGGGCTGAAGCTGGAGGTCCGAGCTGTGTCCCCCGCGCCCGCCGCCTGAGCGCCCGCATCCTGATCCCTTCTACGGCGCCCGCCCGTGGCTCTGCGCTCCTATTGACATTCCGCTCGTGTCGCGTTCAGAATCCAATCCGCTCTGGCAGCGGGAGAAGGGGAGAGGGCGACTGCCCCGCTCTTGCCGGATGCCGGGGCTGCCCTCATCCCCTTCTGCAGCCCTGCGAGGGACCCCCCACCCGTGCGCTGCCAAAGCGGCCGGGAGGCGGTGGCGACAACAAGTGGCCGGATTGGGAGGCTCAGTCGCGATAGCGAAGCCTGGAAGGGAAAGGCAGAGGCCGGAACCCTATCCTCCCCCTACCCTAGTCCTTGTGCCTTTCGGGAATAGGGACCGCAGGCTGTTGGCTATTGAAGATCAGCGCAGCAGGCAGGGGCTGGGATTCCCGGACTGAGTGTCCTGGGGCGCAGTGAGACCCCTGGGGCCTTCCTAGCTCCTTCTCTGCTGAGATTGGGGGCGGGGGTATGCTCAAGATTCCCCTCCCCCAGGCCTCTTGAGGACCCATATGGAGTGGAGTCGGGGACTCTGAACTGAAGGGAGTCTTGGTCCCTTAGGATGTTTGTCGGCTGCTGGGGGAGGGGCTGATATTACCCAGAGAATGGGCCAGTCTCCTATCGCTGGAGTCGAGGGGTCTCAGCTCTGGGGTCTCATCTGAGCCCATAGGAATGTGTTGGAGGGACCAACACAGAAAGGACAATAGGAGCCCAGGGGGAGCCTTTTATAAAGTCTTTCCTTGGCCCTGGCCTGGCCTGGGGCAAATTTTGGACGAGTAGACTATGGCGAGAAAGAGAAAGCAACTCCCATGCTCACTGCACCACAGGCACCAGACATCGCTTCTCACAGCCAGCCGCACTCAGGGACAGGAACAGCCATAGAGGGGGGTCTCGGCCTCAACACAGGCGGGACAGATGGAAGGATGCTGTCCCTGACCTGACCTTAGCATTCATCCTGTGAAACCCAGGTCCTTTCCTGTCTGGACCAAAGCAGAGCCTCCTTCTGGTCGAGGGAAAGGGGGAGGTGATAGGGTCTGCAGGGGGCACATGGCACAGGCCAGTTTTCCTTTACTTTATCGTCTCTTATTCTGGGCCACGCAGAAGCCTTCCTCCTCATGCCTGGGACAGAGGCAACATGTCTTCCCAGACCCCAGGCAGGTTTGGCCTCATTCCCTCCTTTGCTTCCAGCATCCCAACCATGACCCTGGCTCCACAGTTCCAGGTCTCACTGGGTCCCTCCACTCCTGATCCCCTGGTCCTAGAGTGCACACTCAGGGACAGGGATAAATCGAGAGAGACTGGCATGCAGGAGCGAGTAGGGCAACGGTGGGCACTGCAAGGGTAAGGAGGCCCAAGATCCATCTGAGCCATCCCGCGGACATGCTGGCAGAAGCCCAGCCACGTTAGTCACCGTCCTACCAAACACACACCCTGCTTCTCTTCGATCCCCTTCAGAGCTAGCGGAGGGACCCTGATGCAGGGGGCACCTGAAGGACAGGGTCATCCCTGTGGCTGGCAGGTGGAGGGAACAGAGCCAGCAGACGCCTGTAGGAATCTGCACATGAAGGCAGGGAGTTCTCCCTGGTTCTTCTTGGCTGCTGAAAGCCTGAAGGCCCTGTCCAGGCCCTGGGCTCCTTGCAGCAGGCTTGTATGCCACCGCTGAGTGCGGAGTGGCTGTCCTTCCTCCAGATGCTACCTTTGCCCTCTCAGCCTGTCCAGGACACACTAGCATTCCTGTCCCAGGGCAGTTGGGGTGAGAGACCCAGGCCCATTGCTGGGTTTGTGAGGAAGCCACATGGACCAGATAGGGTAGTCAGTGGCCTGGAATGAAATACTGCAGACACCTCGTGCCTGCCTGCTGCAGAAATCCAGGGGGGTGGTCAGTCTGTGTGGGTGGGGGATCAGGATCAGGAAGGGAGGAGGGGGATGTGGGGGTGAAATGAGAACAGCCAGGCAGCACTGAGTTCGAGTCTCCACACTCTTGGCTCATGGGGTGAACTTGGACGATCGTTTTGCCTATGAATCCTGGTTTCCGCGTCTATAAAAGCGTGTCAGCGTTGTCATTTCCAGGATGGATGGCGTGGGAGTACTCAGCACAGGGCCTGGCGGTGGGGGCTGAGGACCCAAATGTAACAGCAGAAGAGACTGAGGAAGAACACTCTATGAGCCTGGAGAGTGTAGGGTGGCAGCAAGGGGCATGGGGATTGGCCAAGAAGGCAAGTTAGGGGCCGGACTGGGGACCCTTGGTCCTGGGTAGCTGTTCATGGCTAATTGGCAGGGGGAGGAAGGGGCTAGCAGAGTTAACTTGGAGGTCCACCTAGCCCCTGTAAGAGAGGCAAGTGTACTTCTCCTGAATACCCTACCATGGCTGGAACAAACCCTCCTTTCTGAATGTATCCAGGCAGGGACCTCCAGGAACACCGAGACAGACTTCAAGGTCCAGCATTCAAGGGTAGGAATGGAAATGCCCGGCCCGGAAGATGGGAGAGGCAAATGGCCATACAGCTAGGTTCCGAGGTGCACACGACTGTGGAGCCTGTGTTGAGGGTGGCCAATTGGGGGCACTAATGTAGGTCCACATACACCCCCCCTTTCTGCCTTTGCTTCCTTAAGCTAAGCTCAGCAGCCACCTCTGCACAGGCCAAAAATTCAGGGCGGATGAAGCATTGGGGCGCAGGGCCAATGCCGCGGACAATGGCAGCCACCACACGAGATGACTACTGCCCCTTCCAGTGTCCTCTGTCTATCCAGACAAACTCTCTGGCAGAACGCTGGCTTCCTTTTGGGTCTGCTCGAGACTCGGCCCCTGTACAGCTCCACAGGTTGGGGAGGGTCTGGGAATGTCAGGCTAGAAACTGCAAGTAGGGACAATATCAGCCTGGAAACCTAGAGGCCCTGCCAGCCATTCCCAGGCCAGACAGCCCTATGCCAAGATGGAGTACAATGAGTTTTGTCTGGCCACACAGGGCAGGGAAGGAACAAGGCTTTCGGGGAATGCACCTAGCAATATGTCCATGACATACAGTGACAGGCACCCTGAAGCCCACCCCCTTAGGGAACCCTTAGCAGAGGCCAGCCCCCAGCCATGGGACAAGAACCTCACCCGAGACTCAGAGGGAGATAAGTGCCTTGCCCCCGTCTTGGCTGCTGAGGAGGGGGGAGCTGGAATTCACACCCAGGCCTTGGGTTTTGGTCCCAGCCAGCACGCAGGCCAGCCTCGCATCCCAGGTCCACCCAGGCCTCCTTTCTCTTCCCACACTGCCATCTGGGATGGTCTGATTGACAATGGCTTCCTCAAAGTCAGGCTTGGCCAAACGCTTGCATCTACGATTTTTCTTGTTCCATCATTGATTGCAGAGAGTTCCACTGTACAGGTAAACAGTGACGATGGGCCAGAGCTGGGATCCACCGGGGTCTGTGACCGCAGACTGCTTCTCTGACTGCGCTGGGCCTCTGTCAGCAGATGGAGGTGAACCGGGCTGGGTCGGCACTCTGAAACATTAGTGTGAGCTAGGTGTGCTGGGAGGGTGGGGGTTGGGAGAGGCACAGATGGAGAGCGGCCGGCTATGAGTTTACCCAGTAGCCTTGGGAGGTCAGCCCTGCCTGAGCCATGATGTCTTTGGTACCCACGCGGCTGTCTCAGAGCCCGTCCCCTGAGCATATATCCCGAGAGTCACTTGCTCATTATTGTCCCTCCTGTCTGGTGCGTTTTCCTCGCGGGCCTCAGAAAAGGGCATCAAGGCAGCCCTGCAACCGGGGAGTCACCTTGAACCCTGCTCAGACATCAGCTCGCAGCAGAGGGTGGCTTTCGCAGCAGCCCCCACCGTATCTAGGACTTTCCCATCCTTCCTTGAGCTCCCTAATTGACTTCATTTTCCAAGGGGTACAATTTCTGACTGTGCCGTTCCCCAAACCAACCCGTGGCTGCTTCTCTCACCTCCAGCTTTATTTCTCTCCTCTGTGGGTGGCCCACAGACCTTGTACGAGGTGTGCAAACCTCTGCTTGAGCCTTTCTCTGAGGGCTCTAGGAGACCGGGCCGACATCGGCCATTCCGTCCCTTCATTATCCAGCAGGTCCCTGCTCCAGGGAATGGGGACACTGTCGCAGAACAATCCATTTTAGGGAAAGAGAAGATGCGTGGAGGGGTGGGCAACTAGAGCAAAGGCCAGGCCAGCCGGGACTCCTGGCTACACCTGAGTTAGAGATCAGGAACAGTGACGCTGCAGACAAAGCAGCAGCAGGTTTAGAGCGGTCTCCCCAGGCTTGAGGGGCCCCCTGGGGACTGTGCCCATGACACCAGTCCAGAAAGGTGACAACATGATTAGAAATGAGATGGGCAGGGGGAGGAAGAAGGGAAGCACACTATCCAGACACTATCCGCGGCAGTCCTGGCTCTGCGGCAGCCATGACTGCTGCCAGGCCATCTCTGGTCACAGGGGCATGTTACCTCCCTCAGGGCCCAGGAGAATGTTGGTGGTACTGGGCCTAGAGCTGCCAGGGTCCAGAGTTTTCAGTACCCCCTGGGTCTGGCTCAGATCTGCCAGCTCAGCTCAGCTCAGCTCAGCTACTTTCCTGGCCCTAGTATGGAAACCAGTTCCCAAGCCTTGCCTGATGTTGTGTGTTGGGGGGATAATGTTTACCTCAGCCTACCTGTGGGACTCTGACCTCCAGTTCTCATACATGAGTCCACATGGAAGAGCCAGGTGAGGACCAGGACCTGGGTGGGGTCAAGCCACCTTTCTGTGGGCCATGACGTCTGCTCTGTGGCAGGGCCACACTGCTGGCCCGCACTCCTCGTTTCCCTCAGGCCTGTGAACATGTAACTAGCAGCACAGTGTAGGAGCCTTGAATTCCCACCGAGTTAGGCTGGCACCCTGGCCTCAATAGAGAGCATGGAGCATGTCTTTATACATACACACACACACACACACACACACACACACACACACACCTTGACTGCCTGCTGAGTCAGGGGAACAACTTAGGCAAAGGGGCCAGGAGGCTGCCAAATGAACAAGAGGCCCACGGGGAGCTGGAGCTAAGACTTAAGTCTGTTCCTCTAGGGCAATGTTCTTTAGGACCCTGCCGAGTGTGATAATCAAGGCAGAAGCAGACAGACAGGTGGGGCAAAGGTGAAAGGTTAGGGCCCTTCAAGTACCCCCCTCCCCCCGCTTCTGCCTGAGTGCTGCACCCATTTGCTGTGGGTAAGACTAAGGCTGGTCTGAGTGCATGTGTTGAGTTGCCTGGCCCCCAGGTCCTAGTCAAGTGGATTGTTCCTCCCAGAATCCCTCAGGTCCTCGGGCCTCAGTTTTTCCTACTATACCATGCAGAGTATGAAGCTCAGAGATCATGCCTGGGCCTGGTGGGGATCAGCTATTGTATCTATTTTCATCTAAACCAGGAGGCCTGTGAATTTTAGCCATCACTTAGTAGCTTGAGTCACGTGGCCATCCCGCCGTGAGCTAATGCTGCCTGATGGCAAGAATCTGGCGTTCTCCCTGTGCCCACCACACGGTGTAGTCCTGAGCACACCAGGAAGGCTGTCAGACCCACGGGTGGCCACTGTCTCAGGCCGGGTACATTTTCGTCTCCTCTGCCTCGCCTGCCCAGAGCCTCCAGATCACAGCCCAGGAGTGACCTGAACACCCTATGACAGAGTTCTAGGTTCTGAGTGGGGCTCAGATCCCAGGGACCTGGGAAAGGGGACACTGGGGTCAGGCCGAGGTTTCAGCCTTCTGTTCCTCCACAGAGATCCGCGAGGCCTTCAAGGTGTTCGACCGTGATGGCAATGGCTTCATCTCTAAGCAGGAGCTGGGGACAGCCATGCGCTCCTTGGGTTACATGCCCAACGAGGTGGAGCTGGAGGTCATCATCCAGCGGCTGGACATGGATGGTGAGATGCCTTGCCTCCATTTCCTTCCTACCATCACCTAGGCCCCAGCGCCTGAACCATGGGGGCTGAGGTGGCCCTGGCCTCTTACCTCTAGCACTTCTCAGCCTAGAAAGTGAGGGGACAGGAGTGACAGCCACACACGGGATCTAAGACTGCCCCTTCCACTCTGGTATGAGGAGGATTTTAAGGTTGGAAAAGGGGTAAAATAACTCTCAGCTTCCATCACCCAAACAAATGGTAGCTGTATTTGCCACCTGCTATTTTTATTAAAGAAAACTCCTAAGAATGATTAGCAATACCAAGTCCCCTCTGCTTCATCCCACCTGTTGCCTCCTCGCCCCTTCCTCTCCCTCCAGAGCAGGCACTAGTCTGGGCAGCCAGCTTCATGCTGAGCCTTACTCCCATCTGAATGGCAGGCAGAGAGTGATGATCGCTGTGCTGGGAGTCATGGAGTTCTGAGTGTTCTAGGGGAGTTCACACATCTGGGGACCATCTGCTGCCCCCCCCCCCCCAGCCACCAGTAGAGCCCATCACCAGCTCAAAGCCTGGCATGTTAGGCATCCCTGAAACTGACTGGAGGCTCAGGGAAGGGGTTGAGGTCCCATGCAGGTCAAGACTCCATTTCATGCCTGGTCATGCTCTAGGTGATGGCCAAGTGGACTTCGAGGAGTTTGTAACACTCCTGGGACCCAAGCTTTCCACCTCGGGGATCCCGGAGAAGTTCCACGGTACTGACTTTGACACTGTCTTCTGGAAGGTATGCCCTGGCTGCCGGGACTCTGCTGTGTGACTGTGGAGGTGCTGAGGGATGGCCACTGTCCACTGGATGTCCTGCTTCCTGAAGGCCTGGGCTCCTTGAGGCAATGGACCAGGTGGTCCTGGTCTTACGGGATCTGGAGGCCTGTCTTTGGGCTTGTGTTCCTACCAGGTGCTGGGTGGGGAATGTGGCAGGGTAGTGGTCAGAGCGCTTGTCCCTTTTGCCACCCAAGTGTGACATGCAGAAGCTGACCGTGGACGAGCTGAAGCGACTCCTCTATGACACCTTCTGCGAGCACCTGTCCATGAAGGACATAGAGAACATCATCATGACAGAGGAGGAGAGCCACCTGGGCACCACCGAGGAGTGTCCTGTGGACGTGGAAAGTGAGTGGCCTGCCTCGGGACCTCGTGGGCGGGTTCCAACGCTTGAGCAGGGGACACACCAGGGGTCTGCATGGGGCCTCCTTGTCCCCAGCCTTGTGTCCTTGTTTGCCCCAAGTCCACGTGCCGAAGTGCAGACCTGACTCCATCCCTTTGCTGTCCCCTTCTGTCTTCCCCCGGTGTTCCTGGTGGGCGGCTGCAGCCTGTTCCAACCAGCAGATCCGCCAGACGTGTGTGCGCAAGAGCCTGATCTGCGCCTTCGCCATCGCCTTCATCATCAGTGTCATGCTCATCGCAGCCAACCAGGTGCTGCGCAGTGGCATGAAATAGGCGCTGCACGGGTGCCCGCCTGGCACACTCCACACCCACTGCTGCCTGCAGCCTCTCCCCTCAGCTTACTCTTTGGGCCACCACCCACAGGCACTTTGAGCCTGGACACTGACCACCCCAATCTCACCCCATAGGCCTTGCATGGAGCCATGGCCCAGCTGTGGAGGACCTGGTGGTGGCTGAGGACAGCACTAGCCCCTATACCCTGCCTGTGCCCCTCCCTGGCCTGTATGTAGCATTAACTTCCCACCACCTGGGAGCTCCTGGGAAAGGAGGGGCTTTACAGGAGTCCCTAGGATCCAGTTTATGCTGTGATCTTTTAGGCAGGCGAGAAACTCATGTCCAGAGCTGTGGGTGGGGTGGAGGTGGGCACAAGGCTGGGGCTCCTGGGTCCCTTCCTCTGATCCTCCTTAGACTCAAAGCCGGTCCTCCCATCCACCTTCTGGGGCCTGTGTCTGTCCATTTCACAGGTGAGGAGCCTGAGGCTTTGGGTGGGGGGGGGCTAAGATCTGGCTTCAGATTCTTCTTCCACATGGCTTTTCAGGAAAGGCAAATGCTCATGCAAGATGGGGCATCAGAGGTAGCTCTCAGGCCCACAAATTGCCAAGCCTTCCACCAAAGTCTTAGAGACCAAGGTCAAGTTGTCTCCCAGCACAGAACCTAGAAACCCAGCTGAGGAGAGCAGAGCCGCTGTAGCCCACACGACTTCCCCATTGGCCAGGGTGCAACCTGAAGGACCTGACTCCCCTGAGATCTGGCATATGCCAACAGTCCAGGGCCTGCCCTTCTGGGACCCCACTTCTCTGTACTCCCAAGGCCGGAGATCCAGCTCTCAGCTCTCATACTCGCTCCACGTGTGCCATCCCATTTCCTGGCACTGGTGCAGCCTGGGCAGACGCAGGGCCGAGACAGTTGGCAGAGTCCTTGGGCTTCTTTCCCTAGCCTGGGGCCACAGCCACACTGGCATGCTCTGTGCCCAGCCTGGCTGAGCCTCTACTGATCCCTAAGCAAGAAGGGCTGTATGCAGAGGACATCCTGGAGGGGTTTTGTCTCATTCCAGCCTGCCTGTCCTCTGACGGAGGCAGGAGGACAGAGTCAAGAACATGAGTGCCAGCAAGAACATGGAGGACAGACTTTCTTTATCAACATTCGGATGCTTCTCGCCCATCTTCTCAAGATATGTCCTGAGGGATGGTGGGTGGATGAGGAGGCCAAGCTCACAGTCTCAGAGGCTCTAGGGGGAGCAGTGGGAAGGCAGCCCCGCTTCACAGGTTGAGCAAATGTCTTTACTGTGACTGGTGACCAGAAGCCAGGCAGGGAGGGGGGAAGAGCTCAGCCCCACTGGACTCTGGGCTGTAGGGACCATCCTCCAGGAGGGGGTGCCCGCAGGGAGGGCGGCAGCTCCTGCACTGGTGGCCAGCCCACAGGGTATTGGAAGACAGTGGTTCTGATGGGTTCCGCCCTAGAGAGAAGAAAAACAGTCAGAGTGGGGCACCTCCCGGAGCCACCTTGCTCTCCCACCTCCCACCGGCTGTGGGAACGGTGGCCTCCTGCATGGCCCTTCTGGAAGCAGACGCTCAGAGCCAGCGACCTCTTCTCATGACTGAGTCCCAAGACGGGGCTCCAGGAAGAGACTGAATGACAGGAATGGTTTTGGGCAACATGGAAGTCCTCTTAGTGTCCACCTGTGGGGACCAGTTAAACATATATGCACGCCAACAGCAGAGAATGCTAGCAGCCTGTGTAAAAATCAAGGCCTATATGCACTGATGAGGAAAGATATACTATGTAAGGAGAAAAAGCTTATAAAATAATGTATATAGCATGATACTATTTTTGTTTAAAAATATATAACATATATAAATGCATAAAAAACAACCCTGGAGTCACAGAAAATGTTAACAGTGGTTCTATCTGAGTGGTGTAGTTATGGATGGGGGCGGTTTGTTTTAACCTTTTTAAACTTCTCAAAACTTTTACTAGCACATAAGCCTTTGAAACTAGAAAAAAAAATCTATTTTTTTTTTAAAAGCCTTACCTCTTATGCCACTCACTCTCCTTATTATTCACCTCCCTAAAGTCAGAGCCCATCTGAAGTGACCCTTAGGGAGGACCCCTGGGGGCAACCTGTAGTATCCAGGTCTAGAGCAGCATGCAGGCAGCCTGCCCCTGTCCCCTACCCAGACCCTGCAGACCTAGGCCCACCTGCCTGATGTCTCAGGGTGGAGACAGTGGTAGGGATGGCGTCTATGCCCCAGTCTGGCACCAGGAGGTCACCCAGTGACACAGTCACAGCAGACTAAGCTCTCATGAGAGACACGGTCTAGAGAAATCCCGAATCCTCATGCAAACCCCTTTATTCAGGTAAGGCAGTGAAGGGGTCAGCCACATGAGCGAAGTTTTACAAGCACATAAGCCCTTAAAGCAAGTGATGGGAGGGGGAGTGGTTCACACTGTCCCCTAACCCTTCAGTTTCCTCTGCCTCAACTCTCAGGAAAGGAGAGGTCCTGGCAGCTCCTGACCACCTTAGGTGCCCAGCAACCAGCTCTCTGCAGGAAGAAGAACCTGAGCCTCCAGTGAGGTGTCAGGACAACACAGGACCAAGGTGGTTATGGGGACCGCCTCAGGGTTTGCTTGGCCATGCCCATCCAGTCTGTAGGGCCAGACCCACAGCAGTAGTGCCTAGAGTGGAGGTCTTGCTGAGAACCCCAGTGCAGCTTCCAGAACTCCCACTGGGAGGACAGGGACACCCCTGCTCAGTGACTTGCTGCTGGCTGAAAGTGCAGGAAGCAGAAAGCAGCCCTGACATGACTGACGGGGCTGGGGTTTAGAAGCACCACCAACCACAGTAAAAATGGTGTAGGAGAGAACTCCACAATTGCTGAAGGGAGTATCCCAGAGAGCAGCCAACCTGGGGATTCCTGTGGGACCAAAGTAATGGTGGGGTTCCCCCAGGGAGGGGTGGTCCTGGGGGGATTTCTGCCCCTAAGCCTCAGACCTTCCCTTTAAAGTGGCTCATCCAGTGCTGTGCCTGCTCTGAGGCCCCCAACAGGGCATCATTCACGGACACTCATGGACACTGACACCCTGCCCGGACCCTGCCTCAGAGCCCACTCCTGCAGAGCACAGGGGTCACGGGTATGCAGTGCTCTTCATGGCCCGCTAACTGTACAAGGGCAGCAGCAGGAGCCTGGCATGCCCCCAGCTCTGGTCCTTATCAAAAGGAAAGAGTCTTACAGGGGTGAATGTACAGGACAGAGCGCTGGCCCAGAGAGGGGTGCACGTGGGAGATTAAGAAGGATAAAAGCTCAATCACAAGAGCCAACAATAGGAAGCGTGGACAGCACTGCCTGGCGGGCCAGGGATTAGTCTGCGTGTCCGTCCGAGGTCTGAGGCCAGTTGCTCCCTTCTGCGGCTGCTATCTGCTCTTGGCTAGTCCCTCGGGGTCAGGACTGAGGAAATGAGCAGACACCAACAGTCTATCCCATTAAAGAGAGCCCACAGGTCTGGGTGGTGCTGAGTGAGTCAGGTGGCATCTGTGCCCCAGGGAAGAGAGCATACATCCTGAAAGGAGGAGGCCCTACAAGGGGCCCTTGGTGATGCCATTTAGGCTGAGGCCCCTGATCCCCAACATGTGTCCTAATAGTCATCATTTCTACCAAAGCTTGCAGGCTGAGCAGGGTTTTGCCAAGAGAAGAGGTGAGGAGGGAGCACCCATGACCCAAGCGAGGTTAAGAGATGGGTAGGTGCTGTCCCCAGGCCCCGTCCCTTTGAGTCTGGGTCCCAAGAAGATACCTCAACCTCAATGGACATCGCAGGGTCTCAGACGGGGTAGCCTGGGTACAAGGTACCTGTCAAAACTGGCGGGGCTGCGAGAGCTGCAGAGGACAGTCAGGGGCTACGGGAACACTGCTCTCACAGGCTCCTCTCAGGGAAGTGAGGCAGAACAGGGAAACCCACAGTGAGTCCAGAGATGCAGAGGCAGAACCGAATGCTGGGGACATATGTCAGAGTAAGCCATCACCTCTCTCCTGTCAACTCCTTTCGAGGCTGCATCAGTGACTCTGCTCAGGAAAAAAGCCCTCTTGCCTGGTGCCCTCGGGTGAGTGGTTGGGTGGAGAGAGACAACAGGCAGCTATAGAGAAAAGCAATTCCCCGGAAGTGGCCAGAAGGAGACTGGCCCAGGAATCAGGATTCGAACTTCTACGAACCTAGGATGGCAACTTCCCCACCAAGTCGTTGCCATTCAAACCCACACCTGAAGTGGTGGTCCTTGGACAGTCCCGAACACCGTAACAGAGGAGCCAGGGCTACGCAGCAGGAAGACTGTGCTAGGCTCTGAGTGCCTGAGACCATGTACAGGACACACCGAAAGCACCAAACCCAGCCATCGTGTGGTCGCCACCTCTAGTGGCAACTTGGGCTACTTGTTTATCCTCAGTTCCCATATCATCCCCTGCTCCTGTATCCACTCTGGGCATGTCTGTCTGTCTGTACTCAGGCAGGGACTTTGGCATGCTGTCTCTACTTGCTTGCCACTAATTCAAGTTCAGAGACAGGGTCTTCCTGAACCCTTCTCAGCGCCCCAATGTGCCCAGGCTGTCATTCACTCACACGGAAGGGGACTGCTAAGGCAGAACAGTGGAGTAAGCAGCTGCTACATCACAGTTACCAAGTAGAAAGCTCAGAGAAACACTTATGGTGGGCTCAGAATGAGCACCCTGTGGGTTTCTGACCATGAACCCTTGGACACTGTTGAAAGAGCCTAGATCCCTTCGAATGAGTCCAGAAGAAAGGGGTGTCATATCTGTTTAAGTTGTATCTGTACTATATGTTTTTAAAATGGGGTACAGACACAGGGTACAGGTTTAAGCTGAAAATAAGATGGGGCTGCAGAAGATGTTCAACAGTTAAGAGCATTGGCTGCTCTCGCAGGACCCAGGTTTGATCTCCAGCACAACCATCTAAACTCCAGCTCCCGGGATCCAACGCCCTCTTCTGGCCTCCACAGGCAATGCACACACATGGTACGCAGACAAGTATGCAGGCAAAATATCCATACATATAAAAAAAAATTAAACCACTTTTTTTGAGGGGGGTAAAACACAAATGTGATTGGGGGGGGGCTTTCTGAGACAAGTTTCTCTGTGTAACAGTCCTAGCTGTCCTGGAACTTGCCCTGTAGACGAGGCTGGCCTTGAACTCATAGAGGTCTGCCTGCCTCTCCTCCAGAGTACTAGAATAAAGTGAGGGCCACCACCCTGCACAAAGGTGATTTTAAAATGCCACAGCAGGGCTGGAGAACAGCTCAGCAGGTGAAGGTGATGCCACCAAGTCTGCAGACCTGAACCCACATGGTGGCGAGAACTGCCTCCTAAGAGTTGTCCTGACTCCTTTCTGCATGCCGTGGCATGTGTGTGTGCACATGCACACCACCTCCTCCCAAATAAATGTTAAAACTACAACTACAACAACAACAACAACAAAACCAGTTTTAAACACAATACTAACCTTCAGCCTTCCCCCATGGCAGAGCCTGGAGGGACGTTTTCACCCACAGAATGTTTGACAGACATTGTAACATAGCCAAGCCACTGTCCCTTGAGGCCACAGCATAGATACATAGGGTCTAAAAATCAGAGGCCATCTGTACAAAGTCCCACCTAGCTCTCAAACCAGCCTTATCCCTTCCTCCTCCTCTACCTCTAACACCTGGAGGGGCCTGTGGCCTTGGCCTTGCCTTTGGCTGTAGATCTCCTGCCCCACTGCAGTGCATCTGTCTGCTGTGGTGAAGTGTGGACTGCACTGACTCTCCAGAGAGGAGCACAGGGCCACTCTACCAGTGCCTGGCTCAGCCAGTACCTGTGTAAGAAGGGAGAGACTTCCACTTCAGAGCATCCTGAGGTCTCAGGGATGCAGTAGGACAATGACCCTGTTGTCATGCCCTTGCTCTGCTTCTTCTAGTGTCTGTGAGCTTCAGCTTCCCCTTCTACAGGGCCCTACAGGGGACAGTGAGCCCCAGGGACATAGGGAGCTTAGCTGCCACAGGTAGGCCCTGACATTTTGCCATGCCAAGTGTGGAGCCACTAGCCTCTCCTTCAGCCATATGGGGTGAGCTATTAAAAGAAGGGACAAAGGACCAGGCAATTCTCCAATGCAACTCCCTCTAGCTGGGGTTTGAGAACCCAAGACCTCCCAGTGGGGCCCCACCTCCAGGAAGGTCTGTAGTGTGGGTTCATGGTCAGGTTGGCTCAGGACACTTCCATGAAAAAGGAGGAGGGATAACCCTGGGGCCTGTACCTGATACTCGGGGCTGAGCTCAGCCTCTTGGCTCTCTTCTCCAGCCAGTCCTCCAGGTGACCCTCAGGAAGCTCAGCAGTCTCCAGTGGCCACTCTCTGGCCCGCCTCTCCTCTGTTGGGGACAGAACAACAAAGGGTAAGGGCACACCCCCACTGGCCTGAATCTCACTCTTGCATAAAGCAGCGGATCTTGGGCAAGCCCTGGGTTGGCATACTGGTCTGTCAGGGGAAGTGAGCCAGTAGGTCAGGAGCAGGGCCACAGGTCCATCTCCTTCTTCCCACTAGCTGCCCAGCTCCTCTGTCCAAGTGACTCAGTGGTTTAAGCTTTGCTCTGCTCTGTCAAACAGAGACATGACTGCTGTCTCCAAGCCTTGGGGAGCTAGAAGCAGGACAATGAACACAGGCCTGAATTCTCAAGGTGTCTAAATCCGGGATGCAGGAGGCCCTGTGGACTGCAGAATGGGGCTGAATCGCAGCTCACACCTGCCAAGTCTTTGATCCCAGGCAAGGGAATAAGCCTTGGTTCTCCAATGAATGGAAAGAACTCACACAAACTGGTGTGAGTGAGGCTAGGGAGTGAGGCTCTCACTAGTGTGGGACGGGGCCTTGAGCTAGGAAAGATCCACTCGTGGATCCACACTCGCTCAGGACCAGGCTCTGCACTGACTGACTACACAGGTGTCATCCCACTCATCTTCACAACCATTATTGTCTCCAAAGTTTCAGGGGAGGCGACAGAACCAGTGCCATTCAACTGCCAGCTGCCCCAGGCCTCATCTTATCTTTCTTTCCACTAAACATGGCCTCCTGCTCAGGCTCTGTGGCCTGTGTTCCTTCCACTGTGAGCCAACCATTCCCTGAGAGTACATGTTCAGTGTGGCTGGCCTCATGCGGCCTCACTTCCTCCCTGGGAAAGCTCCTGGAAACCCTGTAGGTGCCAGACTGCAGGTCCTTCTGCCTGAATGCTGGCTCATTTTCTCCACCTGTTCAGTAAGGTGCTACAGGGGATGGTGACATTCCAGGATCTGTAATGGGAACGAGCAGCGGAATCCAAAGGCAGACACGCCAGCTTTCATGGAAGCCACAATCACCAGGCTGTAGGAACCTGAGCACAAGAAAAGTGGCTTATTGTAGGGGCGGGGTGGGGGGCAGGTCTCATGTATATTCTGGCTTGAACTAGCTATGTAGTTCAAGTTCAGAAGGACAACCTTAAAGTCTTGATCCTGTCTCCACCTTCCAAGTCTGAGACTACAGGTGTGTCACCAGTCTAGTAGGGAAGTGTTCTCTGCAGACTTCTGTCATCTGCTGGTGCTGAGTGGGGACTTGTGTTTCCTGACTGCGGAGGGAGGAAGCAGCAGAGGTAGAGAAGGAGGGCATTTGGAGGGAGGGCACATCCAGGAACAACAGAGACTAGCAGGTGAGCTGGAGTGCATGCCCTCAGGGTTCTGGGAAGAAGTCACCGGGCTTCATTCCCAAGGAACACAGCTGTGCTCTTGACGTCCACCCAATGGAGCAGCTCAGGGACTCTCCATGAGCCTGGGCAATCCGAGGCTTATTCACACATAACATGCCAGAAGGGAAAGACGGGTGGCACAGAACAGTTTCCCGCTGTTAGAACCTCTCCCGTCTCCACCCCCAATTCTGCTTCACCCCACGTACCGTCCACCTGGATGCTCAGCTCCTGCAGGTCTCGCTCTGACATGTGGGAAAACCTGCAGTTGGAGCCAAAGTCACACTGGCCTGCAATGGGAAGACATCACTCTGAGTTTGAGGGGCAGAGAGCAGCAGCCCCAGCCTGGAACAGAAAGCCAGACTCTCTGGTCCTGCTCACACTCAGTGGCCTGAGGGGCCAGCCTGGCCCATCACGCCCCACTCCTGATGCTTTGCAAGGAGTACCTGTGAGTATCCCCCAAAGCCTGTCAGTGTTAGGCCACACAGCCTGAGCAGGCCATCCTCACCAGTCCAGGCCATGGGGCTCAATGAGCGCCACGTGGACTCCTAAGAGGCTCACTGCACGCGCTGCGGCCCCACCTGCTGCTCTGCCTGCTCATTTAGCTTGTATAAGCACTGGGCTGCTCCTCAGAGAACTTGGGGGCAGCTTTGCCAAGCAGAAGTCAATGTTTGGACGGCTTTCCTATTATTAATCAAGGAATCTGAATTATGGCTTTCAAAATTATAGATCAGTGGCATCCTCGGCGAGAGCAATCTACCAGCAGTACACGCATGTCAAGGTGAGTCTGTGGAGGACCCTGACCTGCAGGCCTGCTGGCCACTTGTCAGGTGGCACTGTCTCCTGAGACAGCTTCCCTGCTCTCACAGCAGTGCCGTGCCTGCGCTATGTGAATCCTGTGGTTTTCAGCTTTGCTTTGATTGCCAGGAAGCTCAGGGCTAAACCCTTAGCAGAGCACAATAGGCCTAAGAATGGATATGGAAACTAGGTATTCCTGGATTGTCTGACTTCCTATCCTTAGCTGTCTTTGCATCCCTTACTTGCTGATCTCTCTCTCTCCTCTCTCTCTCTCTCTCTCTCTCTCCTCTCTCTCTCTCTCTCTCTCTCTCTCTCTCTCTCTCTCTCTCTCTCTCTCTCTCTCCCTCTCTCCCTCTCTCTGTGTGTGTGCACGCGCGCGCACAATTTTTTTCTAAACGTAGGGCTTTCTACACAGCCTTGGCCGGCTTGCCTTCACTGCCCAAGCACTAGCATGCTGGGCAGGTACACCACACCCAGCTCTATACTCACTTTTATGAGCTGAGCACTAAGTACTCAAAGGAACACCTAGCACCTGAGCTTCTGACCCTGAACTTGGGATTGCTAGACCCACCCTGTCTCTGCCTCTCCCAGCTGGGAAGGGGGATGCAGGAGATCAGGCTTCCTGGCTAACCTAACCAGCTGGTCTATGACCTCAGTGGTGTTCCCTGGCTCACTTTCCCTAGAGCTTCTTATTCTAAGTAAGTCAATAAAACCACAGCCTACATCTGAAGGTCTTTAGGTGAGAACAAGTTCCTGGAGATGCTTTAACTACAAAGTGGCTCGGGATGGTGGCAAGGACTTGAGGAGACACTACTGGGTGCCATGCAGGCCAGATAAGATGCTGCTTGTCTGTAAGGACCGGAGCTGAACACTAACCTGTCAGCAGGAATTTCCTGCAAGGCCTCTTGTTCTGTTCATCCAGCAAGATGGCAGCTGCATCTGGAAGAGAAGTCTGGATTCAGATGACTCCACCAACCGAGATGGAAACTCCAGGGCCTGGCATCAGTGGCATATAGTCATGAGAAGAGAAGAGAGCTCTCCACCCGTGGAGGGGGGTAAGCTAGGGTGGGCCACAGTGGGTAGAGATGGTGGATAAAGGGATTCAAACTGAGGTGACCTCCACTCCTCACACCCCTCAGGACTAGCTACAGCCAGGAGGCAGTCTGAGGTAGAGGTGCTCCAGTCTGCCAATGGGTTTAGATGGGGTCGGGGCCTCTGTGTACTATCTTCCTAAGCCCCTGCAGTTCTGGGAGTGCAGTCACAGACCACACACAGATGTTCTGCTCCGTGGCAGGCCACATGTCCAACGATGATCTCCTGCCTAGTGATATCATGGTTGTTCCAGTCTGTGATGTTCACACAACAGTGTGTCCTGTTATCCAGTGGCATGTTATTATTTCAACATGAAAAACTACCCAGAAAGTCCTGATGCACAGGACTGTCGCCTTCTAACCCTGCCAGGGCCAGGGAAAGCTTCCAGAGCAAGAATGTAGTTCCTAGTCTTTTCATTTTCCTGGCTCCAGTGGTGGGTACTTGGCCACACTAGCCACTACCCTGTACAAGACTTCCGAGTGATCATTCTAGGTGTTCATTTTAGCTCTGGTTTCCCATTTCTCCTCTCTTTATGCTCACCATACAGTTTTGAATTTGTGTGCTTCTCAGCAGGAAAGGTACCACTCAAGAACCCGTGAGTGGAGGAGGCACGGAGGTGAGCACCTACAGCCCTCACTACTTGGAAGGTGACACAGGAGGACAGTGCAAGTGTGAGAGTTCAAGGCCAGCTTAGGCCTTGTAGCCAGATACTGTTTCAAAGCAAACAGGAAATCTGAGTAAGGTAGAGAAGGTGACCCCGAGCTCAGAGGTTCTTCTTAGCATGCTAGACAAGAGGAGGAGGACTGGACGTTCACCCACACCTTTCCAGAGGCCATGGCTCTTGAGTCTGGAAGGCCTGAGCTCGAGCCCCAGCTGTATGTGGCCACAGGAAGCTGTTGTCTTTCCAGGGTTGTTCTTCCCCACGTAATGAGAAGAAAAGTTCCCACTTGGCAGGGCTGTTGTGAAAGCTTCACAGAACAACAGATGGGGAGCCCTTGAGAAGTGGGTCGCAATCCTGCTGGTGCTTCAGTCACAGGATCTGGGCAGCACTTGAGAGCACTGCCAAGCGGCCTTTCTCCGTGTGAACAGCTCCATCCTGCAGGGGCAGGGGCTGAGCCTGAGACGGGGCGTGTGGTCAGGAAGTGGCAGCACCGAGCCTGTGCTGTGGTGTGAGTCTAGAGCTGTGCTTTTTCAGTGTGGCCTGGTAAGTGGACAGCGCCGAGGGGATGCTTCCTTGCAGAGCAGCAGTGGCTGGCAGGGCCAGTAGTCCTCTGGGACTGGAGTTGGCTGTCAGAGAATTCATTCCAGCACGAGGCTCCTAGGCTGGAGAACCAGTCAGCTGTCAGATCCAGGATCCTTCTAGGCCTGGGGCTAGTTGTAGAGCCGAGCCTGGATCCCAGACAAGGAGCCCTGAGTGAGTGGCCAAGTGTGGGAGAATTCCACACTACCTAGCCTCTGGCTGGTGTCGCTCCAGCCCACTCACTTCAGAAGCATGGGGCTGCTACGGACAATCAATCCACTCCTCTCAGGGTCTCTGTAGTTCAGACAGGTCTTGAATTTATGATCCTCCTGCTTCATCCTCCTTGTGTGGCTAGAATTATAAGCCTGCATCACCAAGGGTGATTCTCAGGTTCCGCCTGTATTTTTCCTCTTTGGGCAAGATCTCATTAAATAGCCCTGGCTGGCCTTGAACTCACTGTATTGCCCTGGCCATCTCAAACTCTTCATCCTCCTACCTCAGTTCCTGAGTGCTAGGATTATAGGTATGCACTTTTTCCAGGATCTGCTTTAATTTCTCCAAGAGGGAGAGTCATAATTGCTAAAAATTCCTCAGTGCCCCTGAAGGATGCCAGACTGAGAAACTGTAGCCCAGGCTCTGCTCAGAGAGGCCCTGCTTCCCTGCATGACATGTAATGCTCTTTGTGACCTGAAGTATCAATCCTTCAAGCTTCACGGTCCCAAATACCCAGCTGCCCCTGGTGCCCCATGCTTGTTTGCTCAGTTTAGCCCTTCATCTCTCAAACACTCACTAAGCATATCCTTCCTGTGTACCAGGCACTGTTGCCAGGCTGAGTATTTGGTTACAGAGCAAACGAGACCCCGTCCTTCCTCCCTCCTACAGCTGCTCTCGTCTACACAAAACATCAATGCAGTAAGTGTTGACACCTGGTCACCAGATGACCTTCCTGGCCCTGGGGACGGGATGCATTCCTGACGGTTTGCTCTTCTGACTTGAGTTCTCAGATTCGGGGCTGTCCTGATGGGGGAGGACACAGGAAGGGCATGTCCACAGAAAGGGATACGCAGGGAAGTGGTCGGGAGAGAAAGGGCCAGCAGAACATTAGAAGTCAGAACAAGCCTGGGACTTTGCTCAAAACACCTTGTGTAAGTGGCTTCAGGGCCCTTGATGCAGGGCTCAGGAAGTAACAGTACTTGAGCCCAGTCTGACGATTTGAGTTCCATACCTAGAACCCATAGGTAGAAAAAAACTGATTCTCATATGTAATCCTCCTGGACTTTCATTCACATGTGAGCCCCCCCCCTCTCTCTTCAGGACACAACACACAAACACACACACCAAGTTAAATAAATGTTAATAAGTAAACTGTGCAAAAAGGAGGGGCCCCTGCTTGAATCCACCCTTTGACTCTCCAAAGGCTTGGCCGGTGAGCTAAATTTCTTGCTAAGTACTCACTGATCAAATCTGATGAATAAATGAGGGCCTGAGGCACCCCCCCCCCCGTCCTTTCCCGGGGACACAGACATCCATTTCCTATCTTACTGCACCCTCTCTCACTACTGATATGTCTTGTTTGTACGTACAATGAGGTTAGGGTCCCGTTGTCAGTGACCGACAGGCAGCTAGTCTTCATGGCTTAGGCTTGTCCTGACCACAGCCTGTGGGACACCAGCTGCTGAGGGCTCATGGACTCGTCTGGAGGACAAAGCAGGGCTGAGCGAAGCTCCAGGTGACACACACAGTGCCTCCCAGGGTGGGCAGAGTTGCTGGTGTGGGGGGGAAGCTAAGGGGAAGCTGCTTTCAGGCAGACTCCTGAGGAACTAGAAAGCTCATGTGCCAACTCAGCCATCACGACTAGATCCCCAGGGACTTTGTATTAAAGTTCTCACCAATAAATGAGGACTCTGGGCCACCAGCCTTCCTCCGAGAACTGTTCAAAGGATGCAGCTGAAGATGAGGAGTGGCGGTGGTGGTGGGAGGCAGGGGCAGGCAGATCACAAAGCCAGCCTGGGCTACATAGTGAGTTCCAGACAACCAGGCTACACAGTGAGTCTCTGTCTTTAAACAAACAACCCCTCACCCTGCAACCTGCATCTGGAGATGGTATCAGGGGATCAATGTTTTGTTTTGATTGAGATGAGGTCTTGTAGTATATGCAGGTTGGTTTGGTGACTCATGCCTGTGAAGGCTGAGGCAGGAGAATTGCTGCAAGGTCAAGGCCAGCCTGGGCTACATAGTGAGTTCCAGGTTCTAGGTCACCTTGTGCTACAGTAAAATCTTGTTTAAAAAATAAAGCAAGGGGCTGGAGAGATGTCTCAGTGGTTAAGAGCACTGGCTGCTCTTCCAGAGGACCAGGGTTCAGTTCCCGGCACCCACATGGCAGCTCGCTGCTGTCTACAACTCCAGTTCCAAGAGACTCGACACTCTTATACAGACAGACATGCAGGCAAAACACCAATGCACATAAAAGTAAATTTAAAAATCTAAAAAACATAAAACTGCTGCCCTCAAGATAGTCTCACTTCGGGTTCCCAAGGAATGGCACCAAGTTACATCTTTTCCTTAAAGGTTCCTAGGTAATCTTAACGCACAGTCAGTGCTGCGAGCCACTACTGTACAGAGTTACTCAGAGAAAGAAATGGCTTCTCTTCTCATGTCTTCTTGGCTGCTAAGACTAAGTTTTTAGATTCCCAAATCTGGGCTCTATAATGCACCAATACTACCTCATCTCAGTCCAGGGACTCCTGGTCCACTGTCACCCCAATGCCAATCTCCTTACCTCTCAGCTGGCTCAGCACAGCTGCTACCCATCTCTCTACTCTGTTTCTGCCTTACTGCCTTTGCAATGCTGGGAATCAAATACACAGTCTTCTGCATGCTAGGCAAACAATCCGCCTGCGTTATTGCCTCAGCCCTTGGCTTTGTTGTTTTGACACAGGGCCTGGCTAGCCTAGAACTCACTATGTGGACCAGGCTGGCCTTGCTCAAACTCCTAGAGATTCACCTACCTCTGCCTCCAGAGTGCTTGAAATAAAGGTGTTATTTATTGTGTTATACCCACAAGCTGTCCTCTGACCTCCACATACATTCACACTGGCAAATGCGCACACGCACACACACATCCCACATGCAATTAAAAAAAGAGCAGAAGAAGACCCAGGTTCAATTTATAGCACCTACATGGTGGTTCACGACCACCCGAAACTCCATTGCAGGGCATCTGATACCTTCTTCTGACCTCCTGTACCTACATATGTGCAGGCAAATACTAACATATATACAATAAAAATAAATGTTTAACAAAAGAGGCCATTTGCAGTCTATCCCTAAAGAGGTCCAGTCACTGAGCTGTGAGCACACCCACCTCGGAACATGTCGTACCACACCTTCTTGGCCTTGAGGTGCTGCAGCCCGTTTAGGTGCTTGCTTCAGGTTGTGGAGGTTTCCTGGAAGGAGCGGTCCAAGTAATCACAGAAGTATCGCTTCCCCATGGCCACTCCCACCAATGCTAGGGCCCTGCAGAGCCAACAAAGCACTTGGTAAGATGTTGAAGAGCAGACCCGGTGCGCTCACTGAGCACTGCAGTGGTGGCCCCAGGCTCTGCTTCCTGTGGCATTTCCCAGACGACAGTTAGGGGTGGCCGACCTCAGTCCAGAGGGGCTTACACTTCCTCGCTCTACAGTCTCTAACACTGGCTGAGCTACAACTTCTTTATTTTTATTTTATTTATCTATTTTGGTTTTTTCAAGACAGGGTCCTCTCTGAAAAAAAAACCACCCTGGCCTTGTCCCAGAACTCACTTCTGTAGGACCAGGCTGGCCTCGAACTCATAGAGATCCCACCTGCCCCTGCCTCCCAAGACGGCTGGGATTAAAGGCGTGTGCCACCACACCTGGCTGGAGATGTATCTTTTAAGCTTCTAGGTAGTCTCTAACCAGTGGACAGGCTGGAAGACATCACCTTAAGCCCTCTGGTTCCTAGCCTCTGTCCTGGCCGGACCCCGACCTCACTGTGTTCTCTCTGTTTAGGCATCCTCTCTGCTCCTCACACATCAGGCATGTGGTCGCCTTCCTGCGTCTTGTACTTGCTGTGTCCTGACCTGGAGGTGCCCCTCAAGATAACTTGCTCACTCAGTCCTTTGATCTCTGCTCAAATGCCATGACCCTGGACCTGAACACACAGTGGCCTCTTTAGCCCTCACCACTCTCTGCTTTCCTTTTCCGCATAGCATTTACCTCCTTTAAAGCAATAATTAGTTGTTATGTCACTGTCTTTCTCTTCCAGCAAGAATGTAAACCCATGAAAGCAAGTCTATTCTGCTGTCTCTTAGGTGCCCTAGCACCTAAATGATACTTGAACAGAGCAGGTAGGCAATCAAGCATTTGCAGAATAAATCAATGAATCACCACATTCCCTTTGGGACAACTGGGGTTCAGAGGGAGGAAGTAATTTGCCTAATGTCATACAGCTGGGAAGCAAAAGCAAATACAGGTCCCCTGAAAATTCTGTTGCCCCCCCCCCCCCTAAGCTAGCTCAGTGCTCAGGGAAGCCAGTGAGCTCCACAGCAGGTGCTAGCAGCTTCCTAAGGAGACCACTGCAGCTTGGGAGAGCTCCCCAGCCGGCCCCAGACGGAAACGAGAGCACTGCAGTTCTGAAGGCCCTTCGGCAACCGTTCCCATGCCAGGAGTCTGCAGCCAAGGTGGACAATGATTTTTGTCAGCTCACGGCCAAGTCCTGCATCTTGCAGCCCACTGGGAGTTTTCAAGAAAGCCTGCAAAGACCAAGTCAGAGCACCCCTCCATGACAAAAGAGGCTACTGAGGCCCAGAGAAGATGGAAATGACTTCCCGGGGTTACAAGGTACTGCCTGAAGCGGTAGTCAAGCCTCAGACTGCCATGCACCTGGCAAACTAGGCTGACTCTGGGAACTCAATCCACAGAGCAACAGATGGGGGAACACACCTCAGGAAGAAGGGACTGGGAGAGGAGAGACACAGTTGCCCTGGATGGTTCAGCACCAAGCAGGCTGATGGAGAAAGTTACTCCTTGCTGCAGACAGGGATGGCAGCCATAAGTCAGGGCTGTAATGGGATCAGGAACAGCTAGTCATTCCAAATGAAAACGTATAAAACCTCTCTTCTCCCATTACTTCCAAGAAACTGCATCCCAGACACGAGGACTTGATCTATTAAATTTGGCAGCTCTAATGCACCCCATCTTGCCAATAAACTTATAGGAATTGGATTGAAATTGTAAGAGATGAACGCTTAATGGCCGAGTGCTTAACCAAGCCATTCACGGAGCTTGAAGCTCCAAGGAGCTGCTGGCTGTGGAGAGTAATGGGAAAAGGAGGGGCGGAGAAAGTTATCCCCCTGGGAGACTGACATGAACAGGAGCAGTGGCTCTGTAACAGACAGAAGGGGACAAAACCACAGAGCAGAGAAGCCAGCCATGTGACCTTGTGCAAGTCACTGTCCCTTCTTGATACCTACAGTGTACTGTGTGAATATGAGGCAGAGGATCTGAGTGGCAGCGACACAAATTTACATATTAAGGCTAGGCTATAGTTCAGCAGCAAGGCACTTGCTCAGCACTCATGTGCAATGGGCTCAGTCTCCAGCACCACAAATAAAATGGCTATGAAGAGAAACTTCATGTTCAGCATCAAGCAAGTGCTCAGGAAACATTGGAGCTGCGGATCTGAGCATGTCATACACTGGCTGGGAGCTTTGCATGCATTGTCCCACAAAGCCTCACACGACCTGCAACGGATGCCCATGAGACTTCAGGATAAGGGCACTGAGACCCCAAGAAACGAAGTCGCACACGCAAGGTCACATTACTAGAAGGCAGCTGAGCTGGGCTTAGCACCCAGGTGGGCTGTCCACACTACTAAGCACTTCAGTCTCCAACAGATCGTACTGATGCTTCACTTTTCACCCCCAGTACCATGCTGGCCCCTTTGAAGCCCAAAATGTATGTATTGAAACCTACTTAGGAATGAGAGAGAAGGCTGAGGCTCAGAGAGGTACTATGGGGTTCTCTGACCATAGAACAGGTTTCAGAACAGGGAGCCTCTATTCACACCATTGCAAACACCACCCGCTAGGAAATCAAGGCCACACGCCTCTCTGACTGCCTGCTCAGCCACACCAGAAACCAAACAAGCCTCAGAGGGGCTGTATTTTTTTTTTTTTTTAAGATAGAGTTTCTCAGTAGCTAGCTATGGATCCAGTCCTGGAACTTGCTCTGTAGACAGTCTGACCTTGAACTCACAGAGATCCACCTGCCTCTGCCTCCTGAGTGCTGGGATTAAAGGTGTGAGCTACCACCGCCCGGCTTGGGGGACTGCTTCTAACTTTGGTCTGAACAGTCATTTGATTCTCACTGTTCCTTATGAAAGCAAGGATGTTAGAGTGGCCATGGATGGCGGTGACCATCAGAGCATTTGTGTCTTCACTGAACACAGCACCAGGCCCACCGAGGTCCTCAGGAAACCCTAGCTATCAGCATTTAGCTTACTGATGGCTGTTAGTACAGGGCTGCTGAAACTGGATGCCAGTGTTCAAGTGAGCCCTGGAAATAAACAATTTACACTGCAGATAAGACAAGTGAGTCTAAGAGAGGACCACAGAGCTTCCAAAGTCCACAGCACTAAAGGCAGAGGAGGGACTGGACCCTCTGCACCACAGGCCAGACTGGTTCCCACACTGCATGATGGCTCCCTAGCCTCCACTGCCCAGGGACAACAGAAGAGGCTCAAAGCTTTTTACCTCTCCCCAGGCTTGTCCCCATAGCCAGGTGCTCAAAGGAAGCCATGCCTTGGCAAGAGCTGGCCTTAGCAAGGTGACCTCTCCAAACAAGACATTCTAGGCACCTGATCCAGCTGTCTCCCACTAAGGGCTAGGGCACATATTTAGGGACAGCCTACGGAACCTGCTAGCCAGGTACAGCATCTTGCCACACTGTAAACAGAATCATTCATGCCACAGCCAGGCATCCTGGCACAAAGCACACCCTGTGCCGCTGTGCTCCTTGACCCTGAGTTGGCAGAAGGGAGACAGCTGGAGTGTCTATGCACTGGGCCCAGACAGCAGCGTGGGGTGCTGACTAAGCTGACCTTCTCCACCATGATTCATGCTCATCTTCAGCAGTGTGAGCCAGGCCCTGTCCGGAACAGAGTGATCCAGCCCCCACACCCCACCAAGAACACAGGTGGTACCATCAACCCACTCCCAGGAACCAGGTCCATGGCTATAACACTATCTGCTGGCTCCCCAAAGCTTCACCAGATGCCAGGACTGGTTATTCATGGCCAGAGAACAATGCTTAAGCTAGTGAGACTTAGGTCTTCTGGGACCACACAGCAGATTCTAATCCCAATGCCCTCTGCACAGTGACTTCATGTACTGCGTGTGCCCAAAGCTGTAAACCAGGTGTCACAGCTCACAGCACACTGGCTCTGCAGCATCCACAGGGATGGGTTCCAGGACCCTCATGGATATCACCTTCCCCAGCTCATCCTTTCTATAATATGTCACAGAATTTCCATCTAACCCACACAGCCTCTTGTCTATTTTACGTCATCTCGAGTATTTATAATATCCAGTATATGCAAATGTTATGGAATCAGTTGTTTTCTTGTATTGTATAGGGAATAATGACAAGAAATAAATCTATACATATTCAGTGCTTTGTTTCTGTTTTGAGACATGGTTTATCTGTGTAGCCCTGGTTGCCCTGGAATATACTCTGTATATTCTGTAGACCAGGTTAACCTCTATTTCAGAGACCTGCCTGCCTCTGCCTCCTGAGTGCCGAGATTAAGTCTGCACTACCACTCTGCCACCCTTTGAAAACTGCAGTCAAACAATGCCTCAGGACCCTGATAGCCCACTTCGCATGAAGACTTATTCTCTTGTGGGCCTCCTTCCCCTTCCAGAACACAGGCCCAAGGGCAAAGAACTCTGTCTAGCCCACCAATTGCCAGGAGCACACTGCCTGCAGAATAAATGAGTGGTTTGCAGAGCCAAGCCCTCCCTCTACCTTGCTGGATGCCATTTCCTCCCAGGCCCTTTTTGGAAAAGTCAAGCAGGCAGGCCTCTCGCACAGGATACCTGACTCTTGCAGAGCTGTTCTGCTGTGTAGCTGCCCATGGAACTTACCCTGTCCTGGCTGTCTCACTGCAGGCTCAGTGAGTACCCTCGACCATAGAGGTACAAAAGGGAAGAAAAGAGATGAGGAGGGTAAGGGAAAACAGCTCCAGATTTGATTCACACATGCTGGTATCTCACTTTCATTCTTTTCTTTAAAAAAAAAAATATTTATTTATTTATTATGTATACAATATTCTGTCTGTGTGTATGTCTGCAGGCCAGAAGAGGGCACCAGATCCCATTACAGATGGTTGTGAGCCACCATGTGGTTGCTGGGAATTGAACTCAGGACCTCTGGAAGAGCAGGCAATGCTCTTAACCTCTGAGCCATCTCTCCAGCCCCCTCACTTTCATTCTTTAGAAACATTTTTTAAAATTTATTCTTGCCTGTATGAGTGCTCTGTCTACATATATGTATATGTATCACACATGTGCAGTATGACAGAGGCCAGAAGAGGGTGCTGGAACTGGGGTTAACAGATGGCTTTGAGCCCCCATGCGGATGCCTAGGAACTTAACCTGGGTCCTCTGGAAGAGCAGTTAGTACTCTTAATGGCTGAGACACCTCTCTAGTTTGGAGATTGAACGGAGCCTTGTGTACACTCGGCAAGTGCCCTTCACTGAGCTATAGATCCTAGACCCCCACCCCCTTTTTTGGGTTTTTTCTGTTCTCTGTGTTTGTCCTGGTTGTCCTGGAACCAGCTCTTGCAAACCAGGCTGGCCTCGAATTCACAGAGATCCGCCTGTCTCTGCCTGCCGAGCGCTGGGATTAAAGGCGTGCGCCAGCACTGGCGGCCTCCATTTCATTCTTATTTCGCCTTCACAGAGGTCCTTTTGAGGTGGAACAGCTCCTCAGTACGCCTCACCTGCTCACAGCTGGCAGAGTTAACAATAACGGCAACAATTATCGCTCATGATTACACGGTCTTATCCTGAAGACTAGTAATATTGAGAGCCCCACACCGCATCGTGTGACCCTCCCTGCCATGCTGTGCTGGAGGCTCCACTGTGAAAGCATCCCAGAGCAGGGCTCTAGAGCTTATTAAGCCCTCTCCCACTGCCCCCTGAGGCTACAGCAGGGCAGACATTCGCACTTCATCAGAATCGTTCCTCCCACTGTGTGCATCTTTGGCACAGGGCTAAAATAAGTCACATCTTGGCCTTGACCAGGGACTGGAACATGGCTGTAATTACCCTGGATTTGTGCTCACCACACGCTGCCATCATGCTCACCTGCCATTTCTTCTAATTATGACACCATCGGAATCCAGGTAAACAGTAAAGCACAGCTTTATCACATGCCCACAAATAGCACAGCAGGGTCCCGGTGCCATGTTTGCTGCTCCGGACCCTGCTCCAAAGGAAGTGCCAAGGTGGGCCTTGTATATAGGAGCATTTACAGGTGCTGCAAGGCTGCACTGCAAACACAGCTGTCTCGTCCAGTCCTCAGCCCTGCGCTTGCCTGCTAGCCACTCTGGATGAGCTGTATCACCTCGTTCCCAGCAAGCTAAGGCTGTTGGGGGCCTACCAATTCAGTAGTCTGGGTCAGGGCCAGGATCTAAGCAGGTGCTGCTCCCAAGTCCTCAGAGCAACAGTCTAGGGTGGTAGATGATGCTGAAGCAGAGAGCAAGGGCTGCTTGGACTGACCCCTGAAAGCTAGTTCTTCCTAAGTATGGAGTTTCTATCTAACTTCTAACTTAAGGTGGTTACACACCTTCCATAGAAACTGTACTTAAAATACCAAATGCTGATCTCCAAGCTAAAAACACACAGGATACTGGGCATCAGGAGCAGGCCACAGTAGCCCATTGGTTAGTCCAAAATGAAACACCAACTGAGGAGCATCTGCAAGCCCTCTGAACTCAAGTCCCTACTGCCCATGGCTATAAATTTCCCTCTGTACTTCATCTGGAAGGTGGGCCGATGACACGATTTCCAAGACGCTTCTGACCCATCACATATGCTCGGCACTCGGCACACCAATGGTACCCACTGTGGAAGGAGCGGCCAGCCCCTACACCTAGAGATTCTTCCTCCTGGCTTTTCCAACGAGTACAGTCCCTTCTCAAGCTGTGTCAGGGTTGATCTATATGACCAAAAAGTGACATGCTACTTCCAAGGGCGAGTCACAACTCAACCTCTAACTTGTCAGTCACTCAGTCTGTGGGTAGCTAGCTACCACCAAATCAACAGTGTTGACGGTAAAGCCCACATGGTCAGGGGCTGAGACCCTGACACCCCACTTCCCCACTCCTAAGTACCTCCTTCCAGCCCAGGCCAATCTCAGATGACTATACTCTGGCTGACAGTCTGACTATAATCATCCAGTTAAGCCCCAATCAAATTCCTGACCCTCAAAAATAACAAGAGATGATAATAAAAATAATAAATGCTTGTTGGTAGCACGTGCTGGAGACAAAGGCAGGTGGATCACTGGGAGTTCAAAGCCAGTCTAGTCTACTTAGTGAGTTCAAGGCCAAACAGTGTAAGAGCTTGTCTCAAAAAAAAAATTATTGATTTAAGTCACCAAGTTTTAATTTTTTTGGGGGGGAATGATTTATTATGCATCAAAGACAGTAGAGTGGAATACATGAATTTTAAAGACCACCTAACAGCTGGGTGCTGTAGTGTACACCTTTAATCCCAGTACTGGGGGGTAGAGGCAGGTGGATCTGTAAATTCAAGGCCAGCCTGGTCTACATAGAGAATTCCAGGCCAGCCTGGTCTTAAAAACCAAATAAACAACAACAAAAAAAAACACCCAAACCAAACCAACAACAAAAAGCATTTAACAATCTGTGATAGTCATAGGTACATAGAATCACCAACCCAAAACATTTCCGAGCTATGTCATCGGAAGCCCCTCCTCCCACATACACAACTCCAAGGCACCGTATTTTCCCATTCATTTATTCACCTATTTGTTCACCAGAAAAACCCAGTTTCCGCTCTCACAAGGACCACTAGGTATGTGCTAGGGCTGGCTGACAGATCTGCCATTGCAAAATGTCAAGCTTTGTGTCCCAGAACCCCAACTGGGACAGGGAAACTCCTCCAAGAAGACACAGAAGATCACAAAGTCATAGGACACAGTTGAATGACCTAATGTGAAAACCCAAAAATGCTCAAAATTTGAAACTTCATGATGGTCAGAAAGTCAAACTCATCCTTTCAGATTAAAAATCTGAACTCTGAGGCACTTTTGGTCATGGGAGTGTAGGCAGTTTTTGTTTTTGAAACAGGCTTTCACAATGTAGCCCTGGCTGGCCTGGAACTCAGAGATCTGCTAGCCTCTGCCTGAGTGCTGGAATTGAAGGTGTGAGCCACATCTGGCTTCCCAGGCATATTTTTGACTGCAAACACTAAAATCTAACTGTGCAACACCAAGAGCAGCAGGTGGTACCCACTGCTAGCGACATGCCAGGCAAGCTGCTCAGAGTTCCATGTGGGGTGGGAGTTCAACAGCAGAGTCCACAAAGCCTGATGTGTTAGTTCTACCACAACCCTCATTTCAGTCCGCAAAACAGTCCACACAGAGAGCACTGTGGGAGACCAGGAACAGTATGTGAGCCACAGTTCAACGGCTGGTACCACAGTCACTAAACTACTTGGCAGGTGACTGGAGGTTAAGAGAGTCACTTGATCCTAGGATTAAAGGCCAGGCTGAGCAACAGTAAGATCACTTTAGACAAAAAACAAAACAAAACAAAAAAAACCGCCCCCCCCCCAAAAAAACACAACACAAAAAAAACCCTAAAAAGGTGTGGCGAGTCACGCCTGTAGTCCCAGCCACAGTAGGTGAGACAAGAAGATAGGAGTTTTAAAGCTGGCCTTGGCTACATAATGAATTTGTGGGCCAGCTTGGGACACACGACCTTGTCTCAAAATAAACACACAAATAACAAAAGTACAAGTAAAGTCAAAGGAAATTCTTGGACAGCCGCTCTTAATTTTAAGTGGAAAATGGTTTATCATTACAACCAATACACAACAGGACACCATTTCTCAAAGCAAAAAGAATCTTCTTCCAGGCTGGAGACATGGCTCAGCAGTTAAGAAATTGGCTTTTCATCCAGAGTACCCAGGTTCAATTCCCAGCAACCCACTAGCAGCTCCCAACTGTCTACAACTCCAGTTCCAGGGGGTCTGACACCCTCACACAGACATGCATGCAGGCGAAACACCAGTGCACATTAAAATAAATCTTTTGCTTCTCTGTTGTTTGTATTTTGTTTTTCGAGACAGGGTTTCTCTGTATAGCTCTGGCTGTCCTGGAACTCACTCTGTAGACCAGACTGGCCTCGAACTCACAGAGATCCACCTGCCTCTGCCTCCCGAGTACTGGGATTAAAGGCATGCACCACCCGGCTAAATAAATCTTTAAAAAAAATAAATCTTCCTCCACTACACACATAACGACTAGAACTGCCATAGAGTATTTACTGTGGCTATTCCTGGCTCAGGAATTACATGTACTTGATTTTCGCTTTGCATTTTGTTATTCTTATAAGAAGTTCTACATTTAATGTAGATTGTTTGAAAACCTTTAAAATCAAAAATATTCCCTTCAAAAAGTGGGGACTGAACAAACTGGTGTCTCATGCTTTTATTCCCAGCACACTGAGGATACAGGCAGACCTTTTTGAATTTGAGTCCAGATTGGTCACATTGCAATTTCTAGGCCAGTCATGGTTACATAGTGAGACCCTGCCCCGAAAAGGGAGTGGAGAGAAGGCTCAATGGTTGATAGCACTCAATGCTCTTACAGAGAACCAGTGTCCAGTCCTCAGCCCCCACATGTTTTGAGAGACTCAATCCCTATCTACAGGTCCAGAGGATTCAATGTCCTCTTTTGACCTCAACTGGCACCACCCACACACACACGAAGATAAAACATTCATATACACACATACACAAATACTTTTTAAAAACTTTTAAGTATGAACTGAGACGTGGCACAGTAGTAGAGCATTTACTTGGCACATTTGAGACTCTGGGTTTAAATCTGTCAGAAAAGGATAAATTTTACTCTTTCCCCCTTAGGAGACTGCCAGGATGGTTCCAAGGACTTTGTTCACCTGGATAAATCAACCTGGGTGGAAGTTGAAAAGGACAGAATAAATATTTCCTTCAGTTCCAACTATGTGAGCACCAAGGAGACCCTGGTTCTAAGCAGACCCCCGCCTAGCAACCCCACTGAAGGCTGGCTGCACCTGGTTCTGGGCGCCAGGCCCACAAGCTGCAGACAGTTTCTCATCAGATGGTTATAGGTCTCAGGAGGCTGGAGTTTCCAAACAGGAGAGACAAAAATAGTGTGAAGGAGCCTCCTGAACTAAATACGGACTCCAAACCACGTCTGCCTCCTCCTCCTTCCTGTCATCAAGCCAGACCTCACGTCCTCACTAGTAGCCAAGGCCCGATGCTGCTGGCCTGCATCGAGCATCATAGCAGCCCTCCTAAAATCGCCCTATTCAAATGGCTACGGCTCCTGCATGAGAGCCCTGCTGAAAATAAAGTCTCAGCCGGGTGGTGGTGACACATGTCTTTAATCCCAGCACTCAGGAGGCAGAGGCAGGTGGATCTCTGTTGAGTTCGAGGCCAGCCTGGTCTACAAGAGCTAGTTCCAGGACAGGCTCCAAAGCCCCAGAGAAACCCTGTTTTGAAAAACAAAACAAAACAAACAAAAAAAAAAAAAAAGAACAGAAAACGAAGTCTTGAGCTGGGAGCTGGCTTCACTGGGTTAAAGGTAATTTCATAAAAGCCTGATGACCGGACTTTAAATCACCAGAACCCACACTAAGGAGAGAGAATATGGTTTCCAAAGCTATTCTCTGGCCTTCATAACTGTACCTTGCCATGCACTCATACATACACACCACACGTGCACATGTACACCACACGCGCGCGCGCACACACACACACACACCACACACAAGAATGAAAGACAGAAAAGCCTCCTGGGGCAAAATGGGGTGCAACAGGAAAGCACCTGGCCAGGACAATGTGGCTTTGGTTCATCACCAAAAATGTGTCCTGGGCCCAGTCTCAAAATTCTGACTTAGCAGATTTGGAAAGTGACCTAGAGATCTGTATTTTAACCAGTCTAGATTCCCCCCCCCCAAGAAAAGAACCCAGAGGAATAAACTTCATCCCACACCCTAAAGGCAGCCTTGATGGGAACATTCTGACTAACACAGGCTGCTGGACTTGAGTTCCAGCCAGAAATGAGACTGGCATGAACACAGCTCACTGAAGAGCCCTAAACTGACACAGAGCACAACTATCTCTTCATAGCACCAGCATTCAGGTACTTGAGGTAGGAGTGTCTCTCAACTTCACAGGCCAGCCTGGGCTACACAGCCAGACCATGTCTCAACAACACAACACACACACACACACACACCACACACCTGTGTAATGGGGTATTTAAAAAGTATACTTTTTTTTTAAAAGACAGTGTTTCTCTGTTTAGCTCTGGCTGGCCTCGAACTCACATAGATCCACCTGCCTCTGCTTCTCCAGTGCAGGGATTAAAGGCGTGCGCCACCAGGCTACCACTTTGAAAGCACTCTTAGCATTAATAATAATAAAATCGATAAACTAAGTATCTGCGATTCTGATTTAAATATCTAGGGTGAGGGCGGTGGTGGCGCAAGCCTTTAATCCCAGCACTCGGGAGGCGAGGCAGGCGGATCTCTGTGAGTTCGAGACCAGCCTGGTCTACAAGAGCTAGTTCCAGGACAGGCTCCCAAAGCCACAGAGAAACCCTGTCTCGAAAAACCAAAAAAAAAAAAAAAAAGAGAAAAAAAAAAGAAAAAAAAAAAGATAGCTTAAAAAAAAAAAAAAAATCTAGGGTTGAAATATCAGACATACAAGACTACATCAGTAATTGATATTAGATTTATGGTTTTAGGTTGAGAGATTAGCAGTGAATGATTAGAAACTCCGACTGTGTTAGAATAATCTAGGTGCTAAAAATGTCATTTTAGGGTCCACCTCCTCTTTCCTTATATTCTTATATCGTGTGAGGGATAGAGCCTAGTGTGTGAGTGTGTGTGGTTGTGTGTGTGAGCACACGTGTTGTGTTGAGTTAAGGCATGGTCTTAGGTAGCTCAAACTGCGTTTCAACCTCTACACAGTTGAGGATGACCTTGAACTTCTGAGCCCCCCCTCCCCCCCCAGTACTGGAATTACTTAGTTAAGTGTGTTTTCACTCACTCCTAGGTTATAGCATGCTGAAGATCAAACCCCAGACCTTGTACTTAAGTAAGCACTCCACCAACTGAGTTAAACCGCTGTAGCACGATTAGTAAAAACCCAGAGACAGACATAGGGTTCAACCCTGAAGACCAGAAAAGCAAAGCAGCCAGCACTGGCTCTTACCTCTGCTCAGTCCGAAAATGGTGATCCAGCCTCCAGGAATCTCAGAATAAGACTGAGACTGAGAGCTGTCTCTCCCGTTTTATACTCCTCTCTAGAGCTGGGATTAAAGGTGTGCACCACTGCCACCCGGTTTCTATGGCAAACTAGTGTGGCTACTGGGATTAAAGGTGTGTGTCACCACTGCCTGGTCTGTAAGGCTGACCAGTGCAGCTGTTTTACTCTCTGAACTTCTAGCAAGCTTTATTTATTAAAATATAAATGAAATATCCCAACAAAATCCCCAGCTCAAGAGCTGTAATCTGCTGTCACTGTTCTAAGTTTTTAAAAAGTACTGAACTAGAAAGGGAGTGAGAGAGAGAACAGCCAGGCTACACAGGAGAACCCTGTCTCAAAAAAAACAAACAACAACAACATATATACACATACATAATATATAAAAAATCAATTAAAAAAAAATAGTAAGCTGGGTGTGGTGGTGCATGCTGTTGATTCTAGCACTGGGAGGTTGAGCAAGGTGGATGGGTCACTGTGAGTTCAAGGCCAGTTTGGTCTACACAGGGAGTTTCCAGGTCAGCCTGCTTCCCAGCTCCATCTCACCTCTTCACACAGGGGAAGACAAATGCTGATGAGGGTACTTCGGGAGCGGACCCTTCCCGTGCGCTGCTGGTGTGTGGTGTTGTCAGCACCACGGTGGAAATCCGGACGTGCTCCTCAGAAGCTAACATACAGTTAGCATGCCCTCAGCCAGGCCACTCCTGGGTAATACTGAAGGGCCTCAGATGAGCACAGCACAGACACCCGCACGTGTTCATAGCCAACACTCTGGGGCAGCCTAGGTGTCCATCAAACAGACAAATGACTACGGAAATGGGACATATGTACAATGGAATTTCACCTAACCATAGGAACAAGACTGTGTGTCATTTACGGAAAATGGATGAACTGGAGAACATCATATTAAGGGAATGAGTCAGACTCAGAAAACAATTACATATTCCATCTGTAGATCTTAGATTTTTATACAGATACATAAAAATCATAAATGCATATAAGATACAAAAGTAGAAGCAAAACTATGTGTGGGAATGTTTGGGAATAATAGGAAAGAGTCAGAGCACATAATGAGTTTGTGTGGAAATGCGTTTATGAAGTCCATCCCTAGCACAAGCAATTCTAAAAACTACTGAATTGTTTGTAAGAAATTTAAATTCGGTATAAACTTAATTAATTAAATTTGCTAGTAACTAAGTATCCTTGGGGAAATTGAGCTTGTTAGGTTATGCATCCCAAGTACTAAAAAGAAAATCAAATATATTAAAATTATGAATGGAGTTACATGTTCGAGGGAATGTAATTAAACTGAAAGTAGGGCTGAGTGTCTAGAGGAATTCAGTTTGTTCAAGCTGAGTTCAAACATTAATCAAAAAAACGTCAAGGTCGTTTTTCTTATTTCCCTAAGTTTTTGAGTAGAGCACTGAAGATTTTTTTCCCCCACTGAGACAGTCTTACTTCATAGCCTAGGGCTGGTCTCGAATTTTCAATATTTCTGCCTTCTTCTCCCAGACTGCTGGGATTACAGGTAAGCACCACTATGCCTGGCTCAAAAATTACATTAAAAACTTTTTTTTTTTAAAAAGAAAAAAATGTTTTGCCGGGCAGTGGTGGCGCACGCCTTTAATCCCAGCACTCGGGAGGCAGAGGCAGGCGGATCTCTGAGTTCGAGGCCAGCCTGGTCTACAAGAGCTAGTTCCAGGACAGGCTCTAGAAACTACAGGGAAACCCTGTCTCGAAAAACCCCCCCAAAAAAATGTTTTGCTGGGCGGTGGTGGCGCACGTCTTTAATCCCAACTTTCGGGAGGTAGAGGTAGGCAGATCTCTGAATACAGGCCAGCCTGGTCTACAGAGTGAGCTCCAGAGGAAACTTATATAGAAAAGATTTTTTTTTGTTTGTTTGTTTTGTTTTGTTTTTTGAGACAGGGTTTCTCTGTGTAGACCTTGCTGTCCTGGAACTTTCTTTATAGACCAGGCAGCTAAAAATTAAGACAGGGTCTTACTATGTAGTCCTGGTTGGCCTAAAACTTGCTATATTGCTCAAGCTAGCCTCAAGTTTACAGAGATCTGCCTCCTCTACCTCCTAATTACTGGGGTTAAAGGGATGCGCCACCACACCCAGCATTTAAACTGTTACAAAAAAAAAAAAAAAATTAAATTTTTAACCGGTTTGCCTGGAACTGAGGTTACAGACAGCCATGTGGATGTAGATGTTGGGAACTGAGCCCCAAGTCCTCTGGAAGAGCAAACCAGTGGCTCTTAACCACTGAAGCCAATCCTCCGAGTCCCCTAAAACATGCAAATTAAAATTAAGGCTGTGCATGGTGGCACATGTCTTCAATCCCAGGACTCAGGGGCAGACGCAGGCAGATTTCTATTAAGTTTAAAGCCAGCCTGGTCTATAGAGTGAGTTCCAGGACGCTACACAGAGAACCCTGTCTCCCATAATAATAATAATAGTAAATAATAATAATATAAATATAATAATATATAATAATAGTATAATAATACTAATAATGAGAGGAGGTGGCTTGACTGGTGGCTCAGTGGTTAAAGCACTTGTTTCTCTTGCCGAAGACCTGGATTCGGTCTCCAGTACCCATATGGCAGCTCACAACTATCCATAATCCCATTCTGGGGATCCAAAGCACAAATGTGGAACACATACATACATACATTCAGGCAAAACACTCACACATGTAAGATAAAAATAATAACTGTTTAAAAATGACACTAAGATTGGCATAAGAACAGACAGGAGGACCAATGGAACTGAATAGAAGACCCGGATATCAATCCACACATCTTCAAACACCCGATCTTTGATAAAGAAGCAAAAAATCTCAAATGGAAAAAAGAAAGCATATTTAACAAGTGGTGCTAGCATAACTGGATATCAACATGTAGAAGAATGAAAATAGATCCATATTTATCACCATGCACAAAACTCAAGTCCAAATGGATCAAAGACCTTAACATAAAGCCAGCCACACTGAACCTTATAGAAGAGAAAGTGGGAAGTAAGCTAATAAATGTGTTATCAGATGCTTGGCAAGAGGATTATATTGTAAGTCTTCCAAAATCCAGCCCATGACACAAACAGGCATGGCTGTTATTAGCAGTCTCTGCCCAAGATGGCCAGACTATGGGGGGAGGAGGGAGCGTGTCTACCGCTTCTTTTAGTTTTTCTAGTAGAATCTTTTGTAAAAGCTTTTTTTTCCAATTATAAGATTAACACGTGCTTTTAATAAAAATATAATCAGGAAATAGAGAACCCCCCCAAAAAATGACACTAAGAAAAAGTAAATCGAATAAAGCCAGCCACACTTTTAACCCCTCGTACCCATTGTACTCATCCCACGCAGAAGTGACTCCCTGTCCTCTGAACTTGTCATTGGCCAAGTGTGCTGGAGGTCTCTTGCGGATGATCAACAAACCCTAAGCAGTCTTTCCCTGCAGGCTCACAACTTCCTGCCAGACATTAATTACCAGGATGCTTTGCATCAATATCCACTCTGAGAAGAGCTCATCCTCAGGGTCATCCACTTTCCCTTCTAGTTCCTAACCAGACTTTACTGTTGCTCTCTACAGTTTACACAAAGTAGATAGATTGTCAGGACTGACCAAGGTCACATAGGGCCATGAGGGCTACGCCAGAGGTCAGCCCTTGGTTTAATCTAAGAGTCCCTAATGCAGTCCGTGCAGCTAAACGCCATGCAGCCAAGGATAACTTTGAGCTTCTGATCCTCCTGCCTCCACCTCCCAAGTGTCGGGACTATAGTCCTGACCAGCCTTCAGTCTCTATCCCAGTCCCAGGCCATTCTAATCTTCAGAATCACAGCCCCATTCGCCCTAGATGCTTCTGCTTCATGTCTAAGGGAACCACTCACATGAAACATGATTTATAGAGCTGGAGAGCATGTTAAGAGCATGTACCGCTCTAACAGAGGACCCAAGTTTGGTACCTGGCACCCACATAGGATAGCTCACAAGCAACCTTTAATCCAGCTCCAGGGGATCCAATACCTTTTCCTGGATTCTGTGGGCACCACCATCAGGAGCGTATACTGACCCCTTCACTCACCTTCACATATGAATAGTTTACCATAACAAAAACTAAATCTTTCAACACACATACAGTTTTACAGGCCAGGCACAGTAATTCAGGTCTATTAATTCAGCCTTCCGGAGAGTCAGATAGTCTATATCGTGTTATATTGATTGTGTTAAATTTGTTTCAAAACAGTCAAACAAAAACCATTTAGTCCCTGAGATCCAACTTTGATTTACCCTAGATGTGTAATTCTTCCTTTTGGGGGGGGAGGGGTGTTTCAGGATGGGATTTGTCTGTGTAGCCCTGGCTGGCCTTGAACTCAGAGACCCACCCTGCCTCTCCAGAGTGCTGGAACTAAAAGGCCTGCAACAATCGAGCCCGACTTTTCATTCCTTTTTTGCACACATTTGCTAGCTTGCTCAGTCTTACCCCACCTCCCAAAATGCAACTCAATCTTAAGATTATTCTAGTCCACTCTACTCTAAATACCTTCCTCTATAATTTCCCCTCTTCAGTCTATTTTCTACCAATAAGCCAGAAAGATTACATTAAAATGTAAATTAGATCTTGTCACATTCCAGTTTAAAGCCCTTCAGTGACTCCCTAGTTCAATTAGGAAAAAAATAAGCGACTCCTTACCACGGGTTACAAGGCCAGACAAGAAAGACTTCAGGCCCCCTATTCAGAGTCTACTCTCCACTTTGTCAAGCACCCTAGCACTGCGACTGCCTCTAAAACTTTGCACAAAACACTATTTATTTACCCTGTTACTACATAGCCAGCCCTCCGTAGTGGCTACCCAGGCTTAAAGAGCACCACCAACCTGTCCAAGCACTCAGCTTTCTCTTCTACAAAGTCCTAGTCTCCAGAAGAGCTGGGTCCTCTCCATTACCCACACACAATAGCCCGGGCTGGGACCATTCTATCTGCTGGGGACCAGCTCAAGACCGGGAGGGAATCCTCAGAAAGCATTTGTATTGTGCCTTTTACAACCAGGTGCACGCCTTCGAGGCCAGCGTTCTTGGCTTCAAAGCCTACGAGCTGGAGGACAGGAAGCAAAGGCAAAGCACCTTTTTCTCCTGAGGCGTGGCTGGAAGGAGTTAGACTTCTAGGGCCCGACTTTGGCCACCTTCCAAACCTACACCTGGAGTAGGTTCCTAGAAGACGAGGCTCAGGGGCGAGATGAAGCCACGGAAGTTCAGGTCCCCTCGCCTCTCTAGCCACTCCCTATGCCAGAAATGCTGATAGCAAGGATTCAAGAACGAAGAGCTAAATAATTTGGGTAGAGAAGCAGCCTAGAACTCGGCTCGCGACGTCTGCCAAGCTACCTGGCTCCGCGGCTGACGGCTCCGGGCTCCTCCTCTTGTGTCGCCGGTCGCGCTCTGCTCGATGGGATTTCGTAGTCCTTCATAAGGTGTACGAGAAGACTGAACGCTAAGGCAGACAGCGCGGGGAAGATGGGAAGCCAAAGGCTTTTGGGAATTGTAGTTCAAAATATTCCTACAGCAAGGACATAATTGACGAGAAAAACTGGAAAATAAATTTTACCAAACGTTAGCTGTGTGAATATAAACTCGTAAGAATCTACTACCCTATGCAAGCTATTAGTTTCTGTGTAGTCCAAAAACATCAACGCCAAGATACAGAGGAGGAACTACATTTCCCATAAAGCAGTGTGCGTCGGGTGTAGTGAGAAGGGTTTCTACGAAGGCTCAGTGGTGCCAGTTTAGTAGCGAGGCAACATGGCGCCGACGATCACTTCACGTCTGTACTCCCTGCTGTTCCGCAGGACTTCCACCTTCGCCCTGACCATCGCATTGGGCGCCCTTTTTCTTCGAGCGCGCTTTCGACCAGGGTGCAGACGCGATCTACGGCACATCAACGAGGGGGTGAGGGCCTGGCCACCCTGACCTTGGACCCGCCTGAGGGGTGACTGGGAGGGAGGGAGGACGAAAGTCAAGTCTTCCCTTACCAGGACCGGGGTGAACTATGTCCATTTCTTGAGACTATACTTGCAGTTCGCGTGACCTGGTTATGAGTCCCAGATCTCACACTGACCCCACATTGCAGGGGTTGGGAGTATCGGTATGTCCTGCCACACATCCCACATGCTCATTTGCAAAACCTAATGCCTGAGACTTTAAAGGTCCGAACTTCGGTGGCAAGTGAGTTGGAACTCTGACCTCTTGCCTCCATGGGTGGTGTCAAGGGCAGCAGGTCAGTTGTTAAAAGTATGTCTCCATAGACCATGTGGCTGGTCTTATAAAATTGATGTATGTTTCAGTTCCCAAGGTCTCCCATGCAGGCAACTTTGTTTTGATTAAAACAAAAGTGGAGGCTATAAAATCTCAAGTCCTGGCTGGGATACTGGAACTTTCCAGTTAATGGTGGCATTAAGTAAAGATCATGGTAAATTACCTTCTGGGATACAGATGAGGTGCCCACCGTTCACAATAGGGATACCACTGAAAGATAGCATCCACTGTGTGGTCTTAGGGGGAACGTGGGGAACAATAAAGTAGAAATGGCAAGCCCTTTTTCACTTAACGTTCCAGGTACTTGTGCGTATTTTATGTCATGAGGTTGTGGCTGTACTGGGAAAGGCCTGGGACAGATGGCCAGTCTGTTCTCCACTCTACACCTGTTCCTGTTCTCTCTCTCTCTCTTTTGCTCTCACCCTCCCCGAGGAAGGTCAGAAGAGGGTGTTGGATCCTCTGAGACTGCAGTTATAGATGGAGATGGGTTGTGAGCCACCATATGGGTGCTGGGAACTGATCCTGAACGCTGGAAGAGCAACCGGTATTCTTAACCACTGAGCCATCTCTCAGCTCCCTCAGTTGCTTTTCTTTTTTATTTCGAGACAGGGTTTCTCTGTGTAGCCCTGGCTGTCCTGGATCTCACTCTGTAGCCTCGACCTCACAGAGACCTGCCCCTGCCTCCCAAGTGCTGGATTAAAACTGTGGGCTTCGCTACCACCCAGCAACTGTTTTCATTCAAGGCTCTGTGATCTACAACCCAGAAAGGCCCAGTCCAACTAGTTGCCATGTTTGCCTGTGGCAGGGGTAGCTTCCTGCCCATATAAAGTGTTGCCACTCCAACCTTTGTAAGCATTTCCATTGATGTTCATGCTTACAGATAGCAAAAGGTGTCTTAAGTACAGTGTTATAACTCACCCATTTCCATGCTTTTAGAAGGAGAACCGTAGCCAGCTTAGGTCTAAGGAAATAAAAAGTGGCTCAAGTGAAATGTGGTGAGGCCCAGACATTTGTGGCTCTAGTTTGGGACCATTCTTTCAATCTACCTTAATTTCATGTAGAAGTCCAATTTTCCCTTTCCACTTACTATGGTTAATGAGAGTTTGAGTGTTTTACTTTCTTTTTGGTTTTTTGAGACAGGGTTTCTCTGTGTAGGTCTGGCTAGCTTTGAATTCAGAGGTCTACCTGCCTCTGCCTCTCAAGTGCTAGGATTAAAGGTGGTGCCACCACCAACCGGCACAACTGTACATTTTAAATAAGAGTTTGGACACTGATTTCTGAATATTCTTTACGTCAGACAATGAAAGTAGGTTGTAAAGTGTGAGGGCAAAAGGTTATAATCAACTGCTGTGTTTTAAATGCAGAAGCTGTGGAAACACATAAAGCACAATATTGAGAACAACGAATAAGTCCTTGCCCCTGAAGATAGGAACGGTTCCACCTATCAGCTGCTCACCTGGAGCTAGGCCTCAGCCCGAGGATGAGTTGAAGATACTCTTCATGGACCACCTGTATATTGTCAAGCAATGGCTCCATCCTACAACAGACTCTAGCTTCAGCTGTGTTTGAAGTGTGTTTGACTACAGTTATCAGCAATAAATGGAAATTGCTCATGAGACCTGCTTTTGCCACTTTTTTTGACTTTCTGATCTTGGTAGTTGAGAGCGTGTCCAAGCCCCATGCAAATACCTGAAGACTCCACTCTTAGGAGTTTTTCGTTAACTTCCAAAGAATTCGGGTTCAACACTTAAGTCTGAATAGATGGTGCCTTTAAACCATTAGTTACCGTCTTTTGTTTTTATTTAATATGAATGGGTGTTGTGGTGCCCAAGGAAGCACTGGACTCCTGCAATTGGAGTTACAAATGGTTGTGAGCTGCCAAGTGAGTGCTGAGAATTGAACCCAGATCTTCTGGGAGAGCAATTGTTGAGCCATCTCTTCAAACCCCCTTCCCCCATTTTTAAAATCACACATAGTGATTATTCTCGTTGGCTATGGGGAAGCACTGTGGTCCTGGCCAGGAAAAAAACCTTGTTCTAGGAGTCTTGCCCCAGTCCCTGTCTCAGGCTAAGGTCTGTCTTTTGCATTTTAAAATCGATGAGTGACTTAGTTATCTCCATGTCCTCTGGGTCACAGCCTCCTGCCAGGGGTCCCTGGGCCAAGGTCAGTTTATGAGAGTTTTGGTGAATTTATATCCTAACCCAACAGTTCTAGCTGTGGTGTACCAAGGGCAAACACTCGACCTTGCGAACTTGAGATTGCCATAGCGGTAACGTGGGGATAACAAAGATAATCTATTTTACAGAGGGCTTTGTGAATTTTAAAAACTGCCTGTAGGAGGCTGGAGAAAAGCCATGACAGCTAAGAGCACTTGCTGTCCTTGCTGAAGATTGAGGTTTGAAACCAAGCACCCACCTTGGGTGGCCTGGAACTCCAGCTACAAGAGGCCAAACACCCTGGCCTCACGTGGGCACCATTCTCAGACACAGACGCACGCGCACACACATCAGTCGTGGGCACCATCCTCAGACACAGACGCACGCGCACACACATCAGTCTTCCTCTAAACCACAGGTCATGTCACAAGAGGCAACTGCGGACAGGAATGGATGATGAGGACCCAGAGAAAGGGCAACTGTGGCTCCATGGCAACATCATGATGGGAAGCAAAATGGCCAGTGAGCAGGCTCGGTGGCAGGGGTGTGGTCCAAGGATGAGCGGGGGCGGGGGAGGGCCAGGGACGGAGCCCCCTGAACATTCTGGAAGGCTGGAGCCATAGAATGTAAGGAAGAGGGATTCAGATTAAAAGAAAAAAGCAACAAATATTTGGGTGGCCCTGCTTGAAGGGCATGTGGGTAGAAAATTGCATTGCAGGTGGGTCTTGAACTTTTTAAAGGGAAACAAACACTAGGTACCACGATGTGATTATGTACTGGATCAAGAGCTCACAAGGAGAAACAGCCACAGCAGAGTTGGAGGCTTCCAATTAGCTGAGACATGGAGGTGATGGGAATCGAGCCATTTGGGTGGGCCTTGGAACAAAAGCTGAGGAAGCAGAGTGCAAGACCCTAAATTTGTTATGTTTGTGGAGCAGTGAGATGTAAGTGGCTGAACAGGACTGAGGGGAGTAAAAAGAACCAGATTAACCTCAGAGTGTTAGTGCTACCCTAGAAATGAGCACTCCTAAAAACATTGGTGCTGCAGGCAGAGCTAATCACCCTAGACACAGGGCAGCCTGCCTGGCTTGGCAGCAAAAAGTATCGAGAAGCATTGGAACGCGTGGAGAAAAGCTGGCTTTTGTAGCTGGGGAAGTTCCCAGTCTAGGAAGGTAAAAACACTCACCTACCTGCAGCTAGTCCCCTAGAAACGTGCTCTGAGTTAGCCAGAGAGATAGATTAATCCAGAATATTCTCTGGTGGATGGTTCAGATCAGGAAAGCCATGCAGGATGTGGGCAAGACCCTAGGAATCACCTAGTTTGGTCTACTTATGGCATTTCCTTAAAAAAGTCAGGGCCTAGGAAATTACATTGTCAACTGTGCTGTCAACGCTTGAACTGAATGACGCAAGGTGAAGTACAGATGTTTGCCACTACACCTGGATACTCTTGTGAAACACAATGTAATGCAGCTAGCCTCTACTCACAGTGGTGAAACCTGCATTATCTCCCGAGTGCTCACATTGAAGGCGGGCATCGCCAGTGCCCAGTGGAAGTCCAATTTTGTTGCCTACTGGCTGACAAGGGTGAAGAAAGATGAGGCAACTCTGAGACAGGCAGATGGAACAGCTTTGAAACCTGCTACTCCATTCGGCTTGGTGCCACATACATACCCATCTCCAAATAATACTTCTAGCAACATGTTACTGTGCTGGAGCCCCTAACTTCATGGCGATGATGAAGGAAGATTAAATGGGGGAGGGGAACGTACACCGATGCAAGCAGGACATGGCACTGTGGGATATATACACAAGTGGTGGGCTGTCAGTGCTGGACTGAACAGGACTTTTACTTTATGTCACAGATTCTCTACCACAGTAGGATCACCACAAGGGACAAAAGACATACTCTTGCCAAGCATTGATGGGGATGCTTTAGTCCTCAGCGCTTGGGAGGCAGCTTGCCGGCAGATCTCTATGAGTTTAAAGCCAGCCTGGTCTACCAAGCGAGTTCTAGGACAACCAGGGCTATACAGAAGAAACCCTGTTCTGAAAAACAAAACAACAACAAACAAACTAAAAAATCCCTGGGCTCTCTTACCTGTTCAAAGCATGGTTTCAAAAGCTTTGTCAGGCCAGGCGGTGGTGGCGCACGCCTTTAATCCTAGCACTCGGGAGGCAGAGGCAGGCAGATCTCTGAGTTCCAGGACAGGCACCAAAAACTACAGAGAAACCCTTTCTTGAAAATAAAAAATAAAAATAAAAAAGCTTTGTCATCAACAACAGGTGAGCCACAAGGCTGGAATGTTCCCAGAACTGGAGCCCCTTAGGAGGCATACCAAGTAAAACCAGTAGGGTTTGAGATGGCTACACTTGTGAAAAAGACAGGAGGAGCTGTTGCCAAAGAAAATCCTCGGTCAAGAGAACGCCCCTTGTAAGATCCAGAAACCCAGATGCCAGGCAAACCTGCCAGAGTAAAAATCACAAGCATTTGTTCTTTGTTGTCTTCAAAATGATTCATTTGGAGGTCATCCAGTCGAGGGACATTTTCAGCTGCCTGGTAGCTTCTCTGCAGTATCACACCTCTGATGTTTTGCGGGATATAGTTACCTGGGTTACTTCCTACAAGCTTGCAGGCTGGCCTTGCTAAAATGCCTACCCTTCTCTAGAGCCTACAGTGTCCGATGGGTGGCTAAAATGGGATCAAAGGCGTGGCAACTTTGCCTTCAGATTTCGTTGCTGTCTTGATCTCTGGGTCAGATCCTGCTTAGCGTTGTGTGGGCATATGCTCGGTGCATCAACATCCATCTGTGACCCCAACTCTGAGACAAGGACTTGCCGCTCAGCCAGACCAGACACATCAGTGAGTGCTGGGTTCTATAACAGACCATCTCAAAAAATAAAGTGAAGAACAGTTGAAGAAGATACCCTGTATCTACCTCTAGCCTACACACACACACACACACACACACACACACGAAAAGAGAAGCTGAGTGTAGTGGCGCACACTTGTATTTTCTGTTCTTGGGAGGCTGAAGCAGTAACATTCCAACTCAAACTGGCTCCATAGTAAGACCCTGGTGAGGGAGAGGGAGGGGGAGAGGGAGGGGGAGAGGGAGAGAGCACTATGCTATCTGGGAAGCTAAGCTGAGGCATGAGGATTGCTTAAACCTAGCAAGATGTCAGAAAGCTACATAAATCGAATTCTAGAAGGTCTTTGAATTAATTTATTAGAAAATAGCTTTAGGCAAGCAGCACTGCCCTCAAATAGGATTTGAGCTCCTCCACAGGCCCCTAGTTTCTCTCCTATTCAGAAAAGTCTCTCCACTGGGGCTTGATTGGACACACCTGTAGTCTTGGCTACTAGGGAGGCTACAGTTTGAGCCCAGAAATTCAAGGTCAAACTGGGCAGTGGAGAGATCCTGTTTCAAAAAACAAACACAAAGGCTCTAGACACTACAGGGAAACCCTGTCTCGAAAAACCAAAAAAAAAAAAAAAAAGCAAAACAAAAACAAACACAAAACAAAAATGCTCATTAAATAATCAATAAGCAAGAATCAAACACACAAAACTGATGGAGCTGAAAATGTAGCTCGATGGTAGAGCACCGTCTAGCCTGCACGAGACCCTGGGTTCCACTTCCCGCACCACAGACTTTTAAATCATGAGCATCCATTCCACTATCCTTTCAGCTAGGACAGATGGGTGTGTGTGTGTGTGTGTGTGTGTGTGTGTGGTGTGTGCACATATGTGTATATGTGAGTATGCCTGCACATTGCAAGTGTATACATGTGTTTATGTGTACATGGAGGCCAGAGTCAGCCTCAGGTGTCTTTTACAACTATTTTTTTACTTTTTTTTTGGTTTTTCGAGACAGGGTTTTGCTGTAGTTTTGGAGCCTGTCCTGGAACTTGCTCTTGTAGACCAGGCTGGCTTGAACTCACAGAGATCCACCTGCCTCTGCCTCCTGAGTGCTGGACTAAATGCATGTGCTGCCTTACCTTGATTGCTGCAGATTACTGGGGATCTAAGTTCAGGTCCTCGAGCCTGCACAGCAAACACTACCTACTGAGCTATCTCCCAAGGCCAGAGAATCTCTAGTGAATGCCTTTTCTGTATGAAACCATCCTAGATCCTGGGTACATGGTAGAGACAAGACAGGTCCCTAGTCTCTTGAAGCTGATGTGAGAGAGACATACAGATAGTAGAGAAGAAATCATGTAAGAGGTATTTTTTTAATGTGTTGTTTGTGGGTTATGTGTTTGTTTTTTGAGACATGGCCTCTTTAGATGGCCATGACTCTCCTGGAACTCACTATGTAGACCAGGCTGACCTGGAACTCATAGTGATCCACCCTGCCTCTGCCTCTTGAGTGCTAGGATTAAAGGTGTGTACCACCATGCCCAGTCCTAGGTATGAAGAAAATACAAAGGAGCCACAATATTGTCACATGCTTTCAAGAGGTAAAGATGAAGTAGATCTCTGGGAGTTTGAGGCCAGTAGGGTCTACATAGTAAGACCATGAATACTCAAATAAAATACAGTGAAACTGAGTGCTGTCAGGGTGACATGGGTTTGAAAGCCACACTGAGGCAGGTAGTCTGGGAGTTCGTAGAAATGACGTCAGAGATGAGAGGTGGGTGGAGATCTTGCCAGGAAGGATCAAAAGCATTTAGAACTTCAGGAATAAGGGCAGTTAATGCAAGGGCCTGAAGAGGGCACAAACTTGTACTGTCATCAAAGCAAAGACATGAGTTTAGAACTCATTTTAAAAAAAAGAAAAGGGAGCCGGGTGTGGTGGAGCACATCTTTAAATCCCAGCACTCAGAGGCAGAGGCAGGAGGATCTCTGTGAGTTTGAGGCCAGCCTGGTCTACAAGTTCCAGAACAGGCTCCAAAGTTACACAGAGAAACCCTGTCTCGAAAGACCAAAAACAAACAAAGAAACAAACAAACAAATAAATAAATAATTATGTCTTAAAAAAAAAAGCTTAGGGGCTGGAGAAACAGCTCAGTAGGAAAGAGCACTTGCTGCTCTTCCAGAGACCTAGGTTTGATTCCCAATAGCACATGGAGGTTCAAGCCATCTGTAACTCCATGCACTGAGCATGCATGTGGTGCACATACATAGATGCAGGCAAAATAGTCACACATAAGGGGGCTGGAGAGATGGTTCAATGGTTAAGAGCACTGGCTGCTCTTCCACAGGTCCTGAGTTCAATTCCCAGCAACCACATGGTGGTTCACACAACCATCTGTAATGAGGTCTAATGTCCTCTTCTGGCCTGCAGGCATACATGCACACAGAATACTGTATACATAATAAATTATAAATATTTTTTTAAAATAGTCACACATAAAACAAATAAAAAAGTTTTTAAAAAGGTAAAACCAGAATACAGCACTTGCTTAGGAAAATGAAAAAACATAATTTGGGGTGTTAGGAGAGCAGGGTTTTCCACATTTAGTCAGGCTGATCTTGAAATCATGGCAATCCTCCTGTCTCAGCTTCCTGAGTACTAGAACTGTAGGCACCATTGGCAAAAAAAATGTGATCCTACAATTTTATTCTTAAGGCTCTATCTTGAGTAACTTTTCACGGATGTAGGCAGGCACTTAGATAGGAGGCTCTTCACTGTCTCTTAAGAGGATATAATCAGAAATCACCCAAGTGTACAATGTAGGGGGCAGGCAGACTGAAGCCGCCTGCACTGGGGTGTGAGTGGCCACTGAACACGAAGTGAGAAGGAAAAAGTGTTCTCAGACTGCAGAATACACAGTCCTAACAGTGTGTTCACCATGATCCTAGTTTTTGCTGAAAACCAAGGCGTATATAAGAACTGCTCCAAGAACTGCAGAGCCAACAGCAATTCTTTCCACACGGGGGGATTATCATTTCTTCTTTGTTGAGTTGTGGGAACCATACTGAGCGTGTCATTGCCTTTGTAGTAAGAGCGGAAAGCCATGTAAGTTATTTAAAAGCAATAGAGTCCATCCTTGGCACACAGCCAGCCCTCCCCAAAACGAGGAACGGGGTTGCCCTATAAATGAGCTTCGAGTCTTCTGAGGATGACAGAAATCAATGCATTGTAAATGTCTGAGCGATGGGCAAAGGCGGGGTGGAATACAAATTCCCTGGGTGAGTCGAAGCTGAGGGAACCTGCCTGAGTGACAGCAAAAGATGAACATGCCATATGGGGTGAGCGGCTAGCACACACACACACACACACATGCACGCACACACACACGCACACGCACACGCACATGCACTGTCTTCTTTGGGCTCCCCGTGGCCAGGCTTGTCAGCTGCTGAAAATCCGCATATGGAGAGTCAGGGGTACATGGCTACTAAAATTGAAAGGCAGGGCAGTTTGGCGGCAGAGGGAAGTTCATAGCTACTAATCTTTATTCTATTATTTCATTCATTCATTCATTCATTCATTCATTTGAGACAAGGCTTCTCTGTGTAGCCCTGGATGTCCTGGAACTCTACTGGTAGACCAGGCTGTCCTTGAACTCACAGAGATCCACCTGCCTCTGCCTCCTGAGTGCTGGGATTAAAGGTGTGCGTGGCCACCACATCCAGCTTCATGTCTACTATTTTAAGCCATGGAAAATTCATTTTTCTCTTTTCATCAGGGCCAATGCCTGATAGACTTGAATTTATATACAGACTGAATGCCAAGGGCAGATGCTAGGTGGCCCCAAGGACAAAGCAATGAGAGCAGACAATGCTGGCTAGGAGCCACTCGGTTGGTAGTCTGTGCTGACGGCCTTCCTGCTGCTTTCTGTCCTAACTTTGTTTCCAAACTTTTTTTGTTTGTTTGTTTGTTTTGTTTTTGTTTTTGTGAGACAGGGTTTCTCTTTGTAGTTCTGGCTGTCCTAGAACTCACTCTGTAGACTGGTCTTGAACTCTGAGATCCACCTGCCTCTACCTCCACAGCGCTGAGATTAAAGACATGCACCAACACCACTGGGCTCTGTTCCCAAACTCTTGCAAAGAACCTTCTCAGACCCTCCCTTTCCCAACAACTCTCCTACTCAAATATCTTCTAAGGCTCGCAGTCCTGCTCTGCAGATCCAGGCTCCTTGCACCTCTCTTTTGTGAACCTGTCAACTAGCATCCTCCACTCTGCAGTCTGCCGGTCATAGGTTATGGAAACAGGGAATGGCTGAACTAAAATCTCACCCCTGTAAACCAGAGAACTGGCTCAGCAGTAAGTGTGCTAGCCACACAAGCCTGCTGATCCAAACTCAATCCCCAGAACCCATGCAAAAAGCTGAATGTGTGGATTGAAGAGATAGCTCAGCCATTAAACAACTGTTCTTCCAGAAGACCTGAGTTCAAGTCCCAGCATCCAGATGGCAGTTCACAACTGTCTGTCCCTCCATTCCCAGGGAAGCCAATGTCCTCTGCTGGTCTCTTTGGGAACCAGGTAAACATATGCTGCACGGACATAACACACAGGCAAAACATCCTCATACACAAAACAAAACGAAAGCCGGAAACGGCAACTGTAGTGAGCATCTGTACTATCAGCTCTCCTCAGTGAGACGGCGAGTCTGCCGGAATCAGCTCTCCTCAGTGGGACAGGAGAGTCTGCCTGAAGCCAGCTAGCCTGGAGGGTGCTCCAGGGCAGAACCAAGAGGAGACACCCCCTCCTCAGTAGGGTAGAAAGGACCAATTCTTCAAAGTTGTCCTCTGGTCTTCACATGAGCATGCTTGTATGTGCACGCACGCACACACACACACACACACACACACAAAGAACACACACAAACAACACACACATTGTTCAAAAAATAAGAGTCCTAGCCCTTCCGGTCTCCATCTGCGGCAGCTGGAAGGCTGCTTCCCCTCTCATATGAGGAATGGAATGGTAAGGATTGCAGGGCCTCCAGGAATGGTAGGAAGCTATGCCATGGTGCTTACAGCATGCTCAGCCCAGGCCTACCAGGTCAATTTTGGTATACTGAGGTGACAAAGAAATTAACAGGCAAAGGCTGGAGAGATGACTTGGTTGTTAAAAGCACTTGTTACTCTTGCAGAGGACTCAGGTTTGATTCCCAGCATCCACATCTCACAAACATCCACAATTCCAGCTCCAAGGGATCCAACATCCTCTTTTGGCCTCTGTGGGCAACAGGTGTACATGGGGGTGCACAGATATACACACAGACAAAACAGTTACACATGTAAAATAAACCTAAACACATTTAAAACATTTAAATGGGGGCTCCTTCTCCAGTCTTTACAGAGCAGCATAAATTAGCACATTTGATTCCCTCGGTGCAGAATGAGAGCTTTGGGGATGACTGTGCAGCTAAGTCATCCAGTGTCTCTTGTTTGCTGTTCCCTCTGAGGCCTGATCGTGTTCCCTTGATCGTGACCTGTGTCCCGGGCAATCTCGCATCTCCAACACTATTTCAACCCACAGCCTGGTGCACTCCTGGGACAGCCTTTATCTCATCCCACACCTTACCCTGTGTAACTGAACCCTCTTCCCTTCCTTGTCCTTGATGTCTGCACAGATCTGTCTCTGTCTTGTGCAGGCCTCCAGCAGTGAGGGTCACTACCAGCCTCTGGCGGCAATTCCATATAATGTCTGATTGCCTAATGAAGCTTTTCCAACTCTCCATTGAGAGAGGCTGTGGTAAAGTGGAAATTATAAAAATGCATTCTGCCCAGCTTCCTATCTTTCCCTTCCTCTGCCCCTCTATTCATAGAACAACTTGAATTATAAGTTGCATCAGTAGAAGTACCATGTTTAGAATCAAGGAGGTGGTCCATGTTAAACCAAACATACACGGAATAACCCCCCCCCCCCCCCCACACACACACAACTCAAGTATCAAACCAGAGAGGAGCAGAGATGAGGGGTTGAGGACACGGACCCTGGAGGCTGGCTGACCTGTTTGAATTCGGCCGTGGCCACTTTGCATCCGGAAGCAAAGGATGGAGCTGCTGCAGTGGCTGCTGCTGCCGCTGCTGCTTGAACTCACTCTGCAGACCGGGATGGCCTGGAACTCACAGAGATCCACCTGCCTCTGCCTCGCAAGTGCCACTATCCCTGGCCTATTGCACCTGCTCTTACATGGGTGACAGGCATCAGAACTCACCATGCTTAGGCAGCATACGCATAGCTAGCTGAGCCACCTCCCCACCTCTTGGCTTCTGGCCTCAGCCCAGGGCTCTCTTGACCCGCTCCCACCCTCCTTTATGGATGGATGAGCAATAAAGAGAACAGGCATGAACAGGCCTGAGAATCTGGGTGAGAGAATGCTGAGCAAGGAGATGAGAATGTGCAATGGGAGGCGGGCCTGGAGCTGTGCACAAACACTCAGAACAAGCTGGAGTTTACAGGAATCGGGGCTTAGCTTGGTTCTTGGGTGAAAACCACTTTTTTTCCCCCGGGAGGGGCGTGAGTCATAATGACCTACTTGGGATGGCAGAACACTTAAGAGCTATGTCACAGTGGTGGGTGGGGTCTTGCAACTGGAAAACAGTTGGTGTCATAATGTCATTTTTTAAATATATATGCTTCTTATGGCTTATTTAACTTTTATGTGCATTGGTATGAAGGTGTCAGATCCCCTGGAACTGGAGTTACAGACAGTTGTGAGCTGCCATGTGGGTGCTGGGAATTGAACCCGGGTCCTCTGGAAGAGCAGTCAGTGCTCTCCACCACTGAGCCATCTCTCCAGCCCCCATAATGTCATTTTTGGAAAACTAGAACTCAGTGCCTTTCACTTCTGTCATTCAGGCCACAGCAAGTAACCTGACAGCGATTCTGCATCTAGGAGAGTCCCACAGAAGCTACAAATCCTCAAGACCATGGGCTAGCTAGCAGCCTGGGGAAGACACAGGGGCTTAATAAGCCGAGAATGCTAAGGGCCAGGTGACACCTTACTAACTGATCGCAGAGAGTTTTCTGTGTGATAAGAAGGCAAAATCTGATGGCTGGTTCAGGACTCACCCCTCACTTACACCCTGCACACACAGAGGCTGCAGATGCCACCATCTTTTCATTTTGATTCCTTTGCGTGTGTGGGTGTTTTGCCTGCATGTATGTCTGTGTACTCCTTGTATGCAGTGCTCCCCGTGAGGCCAGAGAACGCTTCAGATCTCCCAAGACTGGAGTTACAGAGTCCTGCCATGTGGGTGTTGGGGACTGAACCAGGGTCCTTTAGAAGAGCCATTGCTCCAGCCTCAGAATCAACCTTTCACCTGGGTTAGGGCTGCAGAATTGCAACAGCCACCTTTGGCCTCTGCCAGGCCCTTCCTTGGTTACTTCATATTTAGGAATCTTGGTAAGAGCAGAGACCAGGGATGGCTTAGCAGCCTGGCATGGCTTCTAGCTCAGCTTTCCTCCCAATAGGTCCCTGGAGCTCTAGCTCGTTCTAGAAAGTTATAGGTGAGGTTGTGCCAACCTGCCTTGTTTATCTCAAGCCTCCTCTTCCTCCTCTGCAATGCTGTCTAAGAAGCAGCTCTCCTGCAGCCTCTGACTCCCCTCCATTCCCCCACCACACCCTCACTGTCAGCCAAGACAGGCTGAGCTCCATAGTCTCCGGTGACCTCTTGCTTCTGCCCAATGAACAAGCACCCTTGGCTTCTTCAGTTTTCCGTTTTTTGCAAAAAATTTCATTTAAAGTCCACATGCCCTTTGCACTGTGACTTCCAGGAGGGCAGAGGTGGGCCTTATGTATACACGCTGACACCAAGAGGCTTTGGAACACATGCACCAAATAGGAATCCTGGTCCTCCACTCTCGGCTTCCCAATAGGCTGACCCTTAGGGCGAGAAGCAAATGAGGATGTTGGCTGTTTGGGGCTGGTCCCTGGAACAGGTTGGGCTTGGCCAGAACACTCCCAGGCTTCAGTGCCATTCAGGCTCTGATCAGGACACCAGCACTCCTCTTCTCTCCTGAGGAGAGGTCTCATGCCTATAATCCCACACACTGGAGGCTGCAAGAGCATCTTGAATTTGAGGTCACCCTGAACTACATATCAAGAGCCAGTTTCTCCAAACAAAATAAAGACCCGCAGAGAGAGTTCAGAGGTTAGGGGTGTGCACTACTCTGGCGGGTGACCCAGGCTCAGCTGCCAGCACAGTAGCCCATGGGATCCAACTTCCTCTGGTCTTTGCAGGCACTTAGACACAGGTGGTACATATAAATGCATGCAGGCACACACACACACACACAAACACACACACACACACACAGAGCTTTAAAACAGTTCCTTCTTTAAAAACAAACACACACGACTGGGCAGTGGTTCTTCATGCCTTTAATCCCAGCACCCAGGAGGCAGAAGCAGGTGGAGTTCGAGGCCAGCCTGGTCTACAGAAGGAGTTTCAGGACAGCCAAGGATATACAAGCCACCCTGTCTCAAAACAACCACACACACCTACAAAACCAAAGCATTATTCAGTAGGTTGAACAGTAAACTAGACAAACCTCTTAAAGGTGGAAAACAAAGAAAAAAAGAAGAAAAAAAGAGAGCCCTTGGGAAGCAACTCTGCCACCGAGCCAGCACAGACCTGGAGAGCTTAGGTGGAGGGAGCAGCACAGAAAATAAAATGAAAATTAAAAAAAGAAGAAAAAAGAAATCCAGCTCTGTGGAACAACACCCCCTGTACTCGGGAGTCAGCAGCCTAGCACGTCCAAGCGTCCTGTGCTCTAAGTACTTCCAGTGTCTTCCTTGACTGCAGTGAGAGGGGCAGCATGACCTGAAGCTAAGAGTGGGGCTTCAGGAGACACTCTTGGGTCTGACTCTATCCAGGGTTCCTAGCTGTGTGACCTTGGGCCTCCCTGTACCCCGGTTTTCTCACCTGACCCAACACTGCCAGGTTAAGCAAGAGAACGAACTCCAGGAAGACAGAGGAGAGACTCTGGCTCAGGAAAAATGTTTATTCCCAACAGAAGTAACCAGCACGGCCAGCCCATGCATTCCCTTCCACACTTGGTCAGGGTGCAAACGTAGTGTTAACATTCTCACAATGCCTGACGCTGCTCACGCATTCTGCTCTTAAGTGTGTTCTTCAGATTTAGTTTGTATTCATTCACGAACAGGGTCACATGTAGCTTGGGCTAACCTTGAACTCTGTCTCTACCTCCCAAGAAATAAGTGTGTGCCACCATATCTAACTCTGGTTGAGTCTGATTTGTTTTTCTACACATATTACTGAATCTGAGCTCATGGTGGGCAGAGACATGCACGTTTGTGCCAACCGTTTTCTCCTCCAGGATGCAGCTGGGACAACTTGGCAAGGACAGCAGCCACGAGCAAGTTACTATGGGCAGAGTCCTTGCCAGCTCCTCCCCACAGGCTCAGGTCTCTTAGAATCCATCTCTGGTTTTGCCTTCCAGGGCCCAGAAGCTCTTGCAGCCATTCACAGGCTAGGATTAAAGACACTTGAGTCTTGTGTTCTTTCAGAGGCACAAGGTTTTAAGAGTTTCTCCAGAAACATCTATGATGGGAACATTCTCTGTAGGGCACAGAAAAGGCACTTAGAAAATACCCGACTAGGAGAGCAGAGGGACAGGGTGGGTACAGGGACCGAATGGTCCACCCACCTAACACTCTTGGGCTGCTATTCTTAAACTTGGAATCCCCTTAGGGACTTCCTTTGTGTATGTAGTATTGGGAACAAGCCGATACTCTTGCATGTTAACTTACTTATGTTAACTTGCTCTACCACTGAGCAACAGCCTCAGTCTCCATCTCTAGGGACTTCACCAACACCCAAAGTGCCATTCATCTGGTCCAGTGCTCTCACTTAGGCTGAGAGAAGGGTGACAGGATGCTCCGAGCTGGTTTCAAAGTGCTGTGGAAGGCTGTCCTGGTGAACTAAAGGTGCAAGCAACACACTGCTTCTTGGGGGCTGTCTGGTCTGGCCTGACATGCCGGGAAACAGAAAGATAGTGGAGTTCTATTATTTCAGCCAGACTGCTCCCAGGAAACCCAGGCAGTCCTTGAGGTGGCTGTGGGGAATAACAGCAGGCAAAGCTCCAAACACCTATTTGCCTTGCAGGAGACAGCAGCTTGGTCTGAGCTCAGTCAGGGAGAAATGACTGCCACTGAGCTGGGCCAATGGTAAGTGCTTCCAGGAGGAAACTGTTTTCCTGCTGTCTGTCAGGATGGCTAAGTCTGCCAGATCTCAGCTACTTCAGCAGCCCTTGGGGAGGCCACCACCCCATCCCCATTCTGCATCTCAAATGCTCCCAGAGGCCAGCAAGGCACAGGGATTGCCATTGATTTTCACTTGTGCAGGCTGGCCTAACAAAACAATTCATCAAGTGTCTGTCTGCCTGTTCGTCCTAACTGCAATCAAATCAATGTCCCTGGCATCCCGAGGTCTGCAGCTTATACTCCAGGCCCTGCTGGGTCAGGATCAGCCCAGCAAAGAGCTCACTATAGCTCCCCTGCACATCAGTTAAAACCCAAGGGACCTGTTAACTGATGCCCACTGCAGAGTGGGCCACACCTGGACAGGGTTCTGGAAACTAGCCAAGTCTCACTCGCTCCAACAGGGCTTGGCAGCATACCTTCACTTTGTTTTAGTAGCTTCCAATCTCTAGATTTGGGAGGGTTAGGGGCTAACGGTCTATTTTTAGCTACGAGGCCCTGTCATGGCCAAGTGTCCTTGTTCCTGCTGTGACACAAGGGTTCCCATCATCTACACTGATCCATAACCTGACAGCCAGGGATCAGACTGTTTCAAGACCTGCTCTGCCACCTCTTGTCTGTGGCCTAGGAACACACTCTCAGCTCTCCAAGTCCCACTTTCCGATCTGTACTGTGAACTGGAAACAGTGCCTACCCCCTGGGGAGGAGGTGCATGAGGTAGCAACAGAATGGACCTTAGGCCTCACACAGGCGCAATCTCCTTCCACAGGCACAGAGAAAGGGCCGATGTGCCGGGGTCACACAGTGAGGAAGAGCAACATTAGGAGGGGCGCTGAGGGCAAGCATGGAAAGTCAACAGTGAATGGTACCACCGTGCCTTCTTGTCTTTCAGGTGGTGGTGTCACTGAGGTATGACAGAGGGGAAAGGCTGGAGCATGTCATGGAACATTGTTAGAAGGTCAGAAACTTTATTCACGGGCCTTTTGCTGTTTCTGAATATACAGGTCTGCTGCATCCAGGACTTCCGTGAGGTGGTGTCTTGCTGCACAAGATAAAAGACACCTTGGTTTTGCATCCCCATCTTTTCCCGCTAGCACAGCTGGGAGAGAGCCTACTTGATGGCACTGGGTTCCTGCACCAAGGGATAAGGCACTTTGTGTTCGACAAGAAGGTGCTCATGGCTGGCTGGCAGGTGAGGTATGGTGGTGGCCTTGAGGGCCTCCCTCACCCAGGCATTGTTGTGGCCTCAGGATGGGATCATGCCCTTGCTTCTCTTCCGGTCAGCCATGGTTCTACGGTTGTGGTTGGCTCTGGTTGCCTTTTTGGCTTCTTTCTTCCTGCGCTCCTGGGTGGTTTCTCGGCTTTGTCCGTGGCCCCGGGGACTGCCTGTCACTGCTGCGGAATTCTCAGGCCGGTACCTGCAAGAGTAATACCCACCCCATGATAAGGGACATCAGTTGGACAAGGCTCTGATAGGAAGGCTCCACAGTCCACCCTAGCAGCTACCACTGAGGTCACACACTGGCCCAGGTCCAGATAGGAAAGGAAATGGAGCCCCAGCCTTGGGCCTGATTTTCTCCTAGCCCCTGACGATGGGTCCATCACCCATCTGTGAGTATGAACTGTTAGTGGCCTGGCCATACATGGCCCCCTACCAATGGGACAACACCTACATTTACACACCAGGTCTTAATTTGGCCCCTCGGTCCACAGCCTCTGGTCTACTCAGAGTGCTCCCTGGGGCTGGGAGGGAAACATCAGAACAGGTTGTGCTCTCGTCAACAACCTCTCACTCTTGCCTCCAGCATGGAATCAAATGTCTCTTGATGACGTTTCCTATACCCAGAATCTAGGTTGGGACTGAATTTCCACCCCTGGCCTATGCTTCTACTCTTGGCACAGTAGACTTTGACCAGTTTCTTAACTAAAGAAAAGGAACCTAGCTGGGAGGTGGTGGCGCACGCCTTTAATCCCAGCACTCGGGAGGCAGAGGCAGGCGGATCTCTGTGAGTTCGAGACCAGCCTGGTCTACAAGAGCTAGTTCCAGGACAGGTTCCAAAGCCACAGAGAAACCCTGTCTCGAAAAACCAAAAAAAGAAAAAGAAAAAAAAAAAACTAAAAAAAGAAAGGAGGAGGAGGAGGAGGAGGGGGGGGGAAGAGGAGGAGGAGGAGGAGGGGGGGGAAGAGGAGGAGGAGGAGGAGGGAGGGGGAGGAGGAGGAGGGGGGGAGGAACCTTTTAAGATAGACTTGTGATTCCTGGATTTTTCTCCATAATACAACTCCTTTATAGCTGGGCAGTGGTGGGTGCACACCTTTAATCCCAACACTCAGGAGGCAGAAGCAGGAGGATCTCTGAGTCTGAGGCCAGCCTGGTCTATAGTGTAAGTTCCAAGGCTACACAGAGAAACCTTGTCTGGAAAAACAAAACTCCCCATACCCTTTCTACCATAAGGGCTTAGCTCAAGCATCCCTGTGTCCCTACCATGACTCTAAGTCACTAACGATGTGTCTTCTGCCTGGGTCTTTTTATTCTGCAGATACTAGTGAGATTTGCACACATTCCCATGCTGAGTGACAGACTCACACTGTCAAGTAATGATTATGAGTGCAGAACACAAAGCTCAGCCATCTGGGTGCAGCCGTGTTATTTACTTGTTTCTGAGACAGGCTCTCACTATGTACCCTCAGAACCAGAGGTCCTCTTGTTGTGGAATATTAGTTGAATATGTGTTACATTTGTTTATGCTGTGGAACATTTGTTTAATGATGCAAAGATGTGTTACATTCTTTTATGTTGCATTTGTTTAACTTTGAGAAGCTGTGTTACTTTGCCTGTCTAAAACACCTGATTGGTCTTAATAAGGAACAGCCAATAGCTAGGCAGGAGAGAAAAATAGGCAGGTCTGCCATGCAGAGAGAATAAATAGGAACAGAAAAGAAAAGAGGTAAAAGAAAAGGAGAGGAGGATGGGGGAGAGCCACACAGTCAGAATGGAATAAGAAGGAAAGATATACAGAAGCAGAAAAAGGTAAAAGTACAAGCAGGCCAGTGGTGGCACGTGCCTTTAATCCCAGCACTCGGGAGGCAGAGGCAGGTGGATCTTTGTGAGTTCGAGACCAGCCTGGTCTACAAGAGCTAGTTCCAGGACAGGCTCCAAAGCTACAGAGAAACCCTGTCTCGGCGGGTGGGGGGAAAGGTAAAAGTACAGCAAATGTAGATAAATGTAGATGGGATAATTTAAACAAAGATGTCTAGGGCTGGAGAGATGGCTTAGAGGTTAAGAGCACTGACTTCTTCCAGAGGCCCTAAGTTCAAGTCCCAGCAACCACAGAATGACTCACAACCATCTATAATGAGATCTGGTGTCCTCTTCTGGGGTGTAGGCATACATGCAGACAGAACACTGTATACATAATAAATAAATCTTAAAAAAAAAAAGAAAGAAAAGAAAAGCTGGCTAGAAACAAGCCAAACTAAGACTCCATGTGATTATTTGGGAGCTGGGTGGAGGGCCCCCAAAGAGTAAAGAGTTAAAACAACAGAAACCAACCATACCCTCTTCTGCCACCTGAGCACTGGGCTCACCGGCATCACACTGTGATGCGTGGCTTTCATGTGTAACAGGGTTTGCTATGCTTCTCACATTGGTTTTGAAATCCTGCTTTCAAATGATTCTTCTGCTTCAGCCTCCCAAATAGCTATGACTTTAGGCACATACTTTGATTGGCTCCGATGTTTCAGGGACACTTAATGCTGTATGACCTTTACTAAGTTATTTAATGTCTCTGGGGCCAACTGGACAATGATACTGATATTAATAGTTACTTCCTAGAGCTGGACAGGAGCTAAATAACTACCCAAAAAGTCCCCAGGGGCCGGGCAGTTGTGGCACATACCTTTATTTCTAGAACTTGGGAGGCAGAGGAAGGCAGATCAAGGCCAGCCTGGTCTACAGAGGCAGCCTAGTCTACAGAGTGAGCTGCAGGACAGCCAGGACTATGACGAGAAACCCTATCTTAAAAAGCACCCAGGGTTTCCTGCATGGCCAGCTGGATTCCCCTGTGGGTCTCCCCCAGGCGGATTAGCCCCTCCAATGCTCACCCCTTCCTGGCAAGGAAGGCCAGGCGCCTGGCTTCAGCCTTTTCCCTCAGCACTGCAGGATCCGGGATGAAATGGTCCAGCTGTGGAAGGAAGAGAAGAGAAAACCTGCAATCACGTGCTCTGCAATCATTTCCCTAAGCTGTGTGGATCCCTGCTGGGAGGAATCCTGAGGCATCCACAGCAGGCAGGGCAGGCAATCTTAGTACGGAGTAAGCTGGTTGCCAGCTGAAGCCTCCTTTAGGGAGGGAGGGAGCTGGAGGATGTGGGGCAGGCTGCTGGGGAGAAAGGACCACAGCAGGCACATCAATGAATGCCTGTGTGGGTATGGCTGAGATGGCCAACAGGAAAGGACACAAAAGACCATCAAAGTTGACTAAGGCCCCTGGAAGCAGGCCTGCCTGAGACTTGGAGGTCTGGTCTCACTCTGGTGCCACAGCAGAGGGCTCTGCGAGAGCTCCTCTTGAGGACCACTTTCTATGCTCAGAGTGCGTGGTTGACCTGTGCAGGGGAAAGCTAGGACCTCGGCAAACAGGCAGGCTTTGACACATGGCATAATAATAATAATAATATCCAAAGGAGTAGAACTCGTGACATGGGAAGATGGTTCACTTCATATGCAAATCTGACTTACCCAGGATAGGCAAAGAGGTCTGGAGCCTGTGGCTGAGAGCCCTGCGGCAGGCATGTACTTCCTATCCAGCACTTAGTGCCTGCACACAGCTCTAGGAAGAGCTGACTGTCATCCTTTGGGGGCTGCTTGGGACTGGGGAGTGCCTGGCTACTCCCTTCAAATGGAGCAAAATCACTTTTCATCTGTTTTCTATCTTGAATTTCAAGTTAAGATTTCAGCTGAAGAAAAAGTTTAGCTGCTGAAAGTAAATTTTCAGACAAGAGGCCTAGTTTACCTCCAGAGCCTCAGGGCTCTAGGTCGTCTCTAAAGCCAGCCTGGGCACAGCAGCCTACAGCTACCCTTCCTTCTTCCAGACCATAACACCTGATGACTCAGCTGTTGACAGACCCTCCCCTGAGAGCCCTCTGGGCAGTGGAGCAGAGATCAAAGCCCGCAGCTCTCCAAATAGTCTGTGCCTGAAAGGACCCTGCTCAAACCAGCAGCCTCGGAGGCGGGGACAGGCACAGAGCTCTAATTTGCCCTTCAGAGCTGCATTTCTTTCATCTGCCACCTGCCCAGGACGGACCTTGGGGGCCTCCTCTTCAACCTCCTCCACTTCATCATAGTCTTCCTCCGGTCCTTCTCCAGGCGTTTTGGTTCTCAGCACCTGAGGGATGGTGAAGGGCCTGAGGGTTGGGAAAGAAAGTGAGATCAAAGAATTGGAGAGTGGCCTCCTGCCTCGGGAGAAGGCTGGGGAGGGGCACTGCTCAGGAGGCAAGGGAACCTTCCCACAGGGGTTTTCAAGCAGGCTTTGCTTTTGTTCCCAGATTCTTTAAAGGGGGTAACTGCTGAGCTGAGGCCCTAGGGATCTCCAGTCTTTTTGTTCACCAGGAAGCCCTGCTTTGATCTGCACAGGTAAATCCCTACAAGATTCTGCTGAGGAAATGTTCCACACTTAGGAAAAAACAAACATGATTTGCTAAGACCAGGGGTGGGGATGGGGGAGGTGAAGGAGCAGAGGGTGGGAGTGGGGCTGGGAAATCGGTCTGGCTGGCCAGGTGCCTGCTAACCTCGCGACTCACCTGCGGCTGATGAGCTCATCATCAGAGTCGGCATCGTTGGCGCCCACCTGGTTGCCATCGTATGTGTCGTCATACTCGTCCTCGTAGTCATCAACCTGGTATTCTCCTGGCTGCACTGGGACCTGCAACAGCAGACTCATGGGTCAGAGAAGCCAGGGGACTGCGGATTTCCCACACCCTTCAGAGGCCCAGGCTGGGCAGCCTACCTCCTCCATTACCACACTGTACTGCTGGTAGCGAAGCCTCTGCGCCACCACAGCCCGCTTGTCGTTCACCAGGCTCCTCACGTTCTCCTCCTTCCTGGAGCCAGGGACAGCAGGGAGAGAGGGAGGACACCATCAGGTCTGGAAGAGTGTGGAGGGCAAAAGGTCCAGAGAGATGCTGGGTTCCCTTCTGTAGACCTCAGACCCTGCTGAGGCCACATGCAGTCTTCGTCCTAAGCCCAGGAAAGCCCTAAGCACTCTTGGGTGAGGCAAGAGGGGGTCTGGCTTCTTCCTCTCACCCTCTCGCTACAGCAGCTCCCGTCCCTGTTATGCAGGGCCAGCTTCCATGCAAGGGTACCGTGGGAGGAGGAAAGTCTGGTAGTTCCGACTGCCATCAGTTATGTCGAAAACGAGGACAGATGGGCACAGTGGAGGAGGGGGAAGGAACACACCTGGCTCACACTGAACTGCACATCACAGTGTCAGCAGGGCCTCAGGTCTCTTGACCATGACTTTGCAAACTTGTAGAGAATCCTGGCTTGTCAACCACATACACAGGCTCATGGAATGTGTTTCTTTGGCTCTGCAGGGGCAAATCAATTAGAGATGGCAGGCAAGAAATCTAGCTTAGTGATGAGATTCCATCTCTGGAATGTATCAAGAGGAAGGGGCTTGAGGAAAAAAAAAAGTGAGACACAGAGCCGTGTAGATTCTGTGCAGGTCTTCTTTTTTTAAAAAAAATATTTTATTTATTTATTATGTATACAATATTCTGTCTGTATGTATGCCTGCAGGCCAGAAGAGGGCACCAGACCCCACTACAGATGGTTGTGAGCCACCATGTGGTTGCTGGGAACCGAACTCAGGACCTTTGGAAGAGCAGGCAATGCTCTTAACCTCTGAGCCATCTCTCCAGCCCTGTGCAGGTCTTCTAACAGCTGGCTCTGGGTGGGTGGCAGGCGTCTGGGTCTGTAGGCTTGTCTAGGTACAGGTTGGGACTGCAGTCTCAGTATGGCTGGCAAGGCTTTGCTGCGCTGTGACAATCTTCCTACCTGTCAGAGCCATTCTAAGCCTGAGCAGGGAGGAGACTGAGAAACGGGTCAGATATACATCTGTACTCACAGTGGAGTGAGGGGTGAACGGCACAAAATATGCCGAATGCAGTGGGCTGCTGCTGACAGACGGAAGTGAGGGCGGCACCAGGACAGGTCTGGGGGAAGGGGTGAGGAAAACCATGACAGTGGGATAGAAAGGATGCTGTATTTGGTTTAGATCTGAGTGAACTCTTAGGTAAACAGAAATCTTAGTTGGCTGTGGTGACTCATGCCTATAGTCCTAGTATTTGAGAGGCTGGGGTAGGAGAACTGCCAAGAGTTAAAGGCCAGGTTGGACTACAGAGACCCCTACCTTAAAGAAAACAAAAACCACAAAGCTGTGCATGATGGCAAAAGTGTGTGATTCCAGCACTAGCAAGGAAGGAGCAGGAGGATCAGGAGTTCAAGGTCAGTCTCAGCTACAAAGTGAGCTGGAGGCTGGCTTAGGCTACACTAGCCCTTGTTTTAAATAAAACAACTCAACAACAACAACAACAACAAAACCCCAAAAGACCAATCCAGGAATTGCGGAGCTGTGATGATGGCCTTGGCACTGCACGAGACTCTTTCTTTGCCAGAGTGGTAAAGAGGTAGAAAAGAGAAAGGGCTTTAAGCCTTTCCCATGGCTGGTACCACTAGTAGGAACACATTCCTGCACTCAGCCCCGCTTTTTGAGATGCCAGGTACTATCTATGCTGGGCCAGGGGCCCAAGAGGAAGAAGAGGTGTCATCCTCGTCTGGCAGCTCCCTGGGGCTCCTGGTTTCTGTCATCCCAGGTTCTGGGTGAAGGTGGATAGTGTCAGTTATGTGGCTTTTTGCAGAGCTAGATGGAGAAGCCTCCCTTTATGGATCCCACCTGGGCCTTGGAAGACGCCAAGCAGCAGAGCCAGGGGCCTGGCTGCCTGTCTAGGGCATTGCGCTTTGCTTCCTTGTCTGGATTTGGAGCCAAGAAGAAAGAAGATCGCACACAAGCACCTGGGAAAGACCCATTCATAAGCCAGGACTTCACCCACCCTCCTCTAGATACAGGCAACAAGAACTTCACAGACTGTCTTTGGAATCCTGGCCTCCTACAAAGTGGCAGCAAGGCCGGGAACATGCCTGCTCTCCTGAAGCTGGTCACTTTTTCTCTTGTCATCTATTCAACCCTGCTCTATAAACCCGATTCAAACAGGTCCTTAGTGGCCTGTAGAGACAACAAACATTCCAGGTGGGGCACAGAAAGGTAGAGAAACCTGCCCAGAGCCATACAGCTTCTAAAGGAAGGTTCAGGTCCTGACTTGGGTTTGCTCTACACTTTCTAAGCTGTGTGGTCACAAGTCTCTAGCCTCATTAAATCAGTCCAGTGTGGTGTGGGGTGCTTGCTCTAAACCGAGCACTAGCAGGACTGGAGAGATAGTTTAGGGGTTAAGAGTACTGGCTGCACTTGTCAAGAACTCAGGCTCAATTTCTGCCACTCACATGTGTACTCACAACCATCTGTAACTTAAAAAATAGGAAGGGGGGGAGGAGATAAACCCAGCTTTAAGGTGGCAGAGACAAGAGGATTTCTGTGAGTTTCAGGCCAGCCTGGTTTACACAGTGAGTTAGTTCCAGGCCAGCCAGGGTAACACAGTGAGACCCTATCTCAAAATCAAAGCAAATAAAAACCTCCTTAGTTCCTGCTTGCAGTATTCACTTCTCAGGGGTGAGCTGAGAATGAAATGAGATGATGTGTAAAGCTGAGCATAGGGGTGCACGGCTCTACCCCAAATGCTTAGGACACAGGAGCAGGATGACAATGAGTTCAGGGTCATCTTTGGCTTCTTAGTGAGTCTGAGGCTAGCTGGAGTTACACCAGACTCCATCTCAAACAGAAGACAACAACAAAACAAAACAACAAAACTAAAGGAAAAGAAGATATAAAAGATACAGACATGGACCAGCATTTGCTGAACTCAACAAAATGAATTCAGTTTCTTCTGTTTTTCAGTCTTACATGCTAATGTACGTTGTGATTCTCCAAGAGGCAGACAAAACACACAGATATATCTGGCCACAGAACTTCTGTTGAGGGAGACTCTTGTTATCTTCCAGGGTTCTATAGGGCAGTCCAAAGGAGCTAGAAGCTCACATGTGTACACAGGTGCTTGGTGATCAACCAAAGCTACCCTCTAGTCTACTCTAGTAGCCTGCCTGCCTGCCTGCCCGCCTGCTTCCCTCCCTTTGTCCCTCCCTCTCTTCACTGCTTATTTTGAAACAGGATCTCCTGAAATAGCCCAGGTTGGCCTCAAGCTCTAAAACCTCCCATGTGCTGGGACTGTGTGAGCCAGGCCCAGCTCAGACTCAAGTTCAGATTGCTCCACTTCTGTGCTCCACATTAGAGCCCCAACGTCTGGCCCAGTTCTGTTCACGACACATGAGAAAAGAATGGAAGCTTCTGGGCCTGCTTTGTTCATCTCTAAAAAAGAGATGGGGCTGGGTAGTGGCACAATGGTAGCGTGCAAGGCCCTGGGTTCGGGCCCTAGCATCACCAAAAAAACCAAAACAAACAAAATTAAACAAAAGATAAAGAGAGGCAATAATACCTTGTCTGGACTCCCTTGGGCATTATGGTTCCTAGTAGCCAAAAATCAAATAGCTGAAAGCCTTCACAGACCTCTAGGGACCCCCTAAGCCGGGATCCCAGAAGACATCTTGTTCTTGTTACCAAATAAAAACCAACCACAGGGTAACCAAGCCCCACCTCTGCCCTCTGTAACTCTTTGTGTGTAAGAGAACAGACCAGAAGCTGCCAAGCATGTTCATCAGATTCAATGCATATGTACACAGGTGTGATCTGCTTTGTGCTACTTTATTCTCCACCTGCTACCCGAAGGCAGGGCCCTCACCCTTCCACCTTGCCCTGACTAGGCAGGTGCCCCTGCTGAACTCCTGGTGCACCTGATTATTTGATGATCTGTCTTTCCCACGGTCTCTGCCCTTTGTGGGCAAAGCCAAGGTACTCTGCTCACCTTGTTTTCCTGGTGCCTCGTACAGGATCTCACGCTAGTAAAGCACTTAATAAATATTTGCTGAGTGGATAAATACTGAACCATGAATGAAGGCTTTACCTCTTTACAATCCTTGCCCCTGGGCTGCCCAGAGTGGGACTGGTAAACACTGGTCATTCAGTCTGTGCTGGCAGCCAGAGCGCCACAGAATTAGGACACAGCCTTCAGGACACCTGGCTGCTTCAGCCCTTCTGATGACCCTGACAGCTGAAAGCAGCCCACTGGCAAATGCTCATAGGGGACCTACAATTGGGTGGGGATGTGGAGTCACCTAGCTGAACCTACAGATGAACGCCAAGGGGAACCCTGTGTCCAGAGATGCTAAGCTCTGTAGAGGGCCCTACCAGTCAGACTCCCCACACCTTCTGCTGGCCTGGGGGACCCTGTTTGGCTCTTCCCTACAGCAGCCACCAACAGGAATAACAGCTCTGCCTGGGATCAAGGGATCTCACAATTTGACTGATGAAGCAGTGTGCCAGGATTTCTTGTGCAATCAACCAGATGGCTTCAGAGTTGCCCTGTGCCTGCTGAGTTCTCAGTCAGCAAGCTTCTGGCAGCACACACTGGGCTCGAACTGAAGAAGCAACTGTGTTACTGCACGGGGCTCTTACCAGAACACGGCTCCAAGACTAACAGTCTCCTTCCTTTCTAGACCCTCTTGTCCCCACTATTATGATGGGGACAGCACAGGCTGCACTTGAACAGAGCCCCTGGATTTCCGGGTTCTATGACTCAATGTGACTACAGAACTTTGAAGCAGATTAAACCCCACCCCCCCCCCCATTCTTTACCTGGCTGTCATCACCACTGACTTCAGTTTCTTCCCAGAGAAAGCCATTCCAGAGCACAATATTTAATTTTTATTTATTTGTGAGACAGGGTCTCACTTAGATTAGATTGGAACTCACTATTAAAAAAATAAAAATAAAAATCCTCTCAGGTTCTTGAGTGTGGGAATTAGAGGCTTGAGCTACCATGCCCAGCTTGGGTGACCTCTATAAAACATAAATGCTCATGAGTTCATGGAACCTTTACTACACACTCATACTGATCTTGGAGCCACCGTTGCTTTTGCTCACTCAGCTTGGGAAGTTTCCTCCCTGCTCTGCTGAGCCACCCTAAACATCCTTCAGTTCGCTGTCACTTTCTTAGGGAGCCTTCCTGACTAGGCTGACGGCCGTAGCAAGGGACCAGGAGGCTCCCACTATCGTGCTTGTTTGACGAGCTGAGCAGTGTCTGCTTTACTTCCCACTATAGCTCTGGTACTAAATTAACCCAAGGCAATAAGAACCAGGCAAGCATTTACTGAATGAATGAATAGGCCATGGGTGGATTACAATGCTGAAAAAGTAGGAAGAAGATAAACTAAAAATGAAAGAAAGCCTTAAAACAGAATTCTTTCATCTTTGGAAAAAATTTACTCACGTAAGTTTTGTTTTGTCACAGCCTGGAGAAAAATCAGGTCAAAAACTGGCTTCTAGGAAGCACTGTCTAGCTCTACACCCACAGAACCAACATACACACATCAAAAGACATACTAGAAGGGACAAGGGGACAGATGTGGCTCTCTGGCCTTCTACCACTTACAAGAAGGTTCTATCACTAGCAGTCACCCCCCACACAAAGCTGGACCTCAGCACACTGTTAAAGAACCTGCTCTTGTAGGATGACAGTGTATAAGGCCAGGATTCAGAGGGACCCCTGAGGAAATGGAGAGAAGGCTCAGCAGTTAAGAACACTGGTTGCTCTTAAGAGGACCAAGTTTTGGTTCACAGCACCCACATGGCAGCTCACAATTGTCTGTAATTCCAGTTCCACAGGGTGCCTCTATGGATGCCTTCCATGGCCATCCGGCATGCACATGGTGCACACACATGCATACAGACAAAATATTCATACACATAAAATAAAAATAAATTAGAAAGCGGAGGGGTGGAACTCTCTGAGGGAAAAACCCATGGCTGGTTCTATCAAGAAGGGCCTTTGCTGGTGGTGGCACACGCCTTTAATCCCAGCACTCAGGAGACAGAGGCAGGTGGATCTGTGAGTTCGAGGCCAGCCTCGTCTACAGAGTGGGTTCCAGGACAGCTAGGACTGTTTCATGGAGAAATCCTGTCTTGAAAACAAACAAACAAACAACAAAACAACAACAAAAAACAACTCAAAAAACAAAGGGCTTTTCTTTCTCCCCACTCTCCAGAACTGGAACGCAGACCCCATGTCCTGCCACACTCACCTCCTGCCCTTGTGCACCCGGCTCAGGTCCACTGAGTCCCTGCTGAACACATCAAACTCGTCGTTCTGGAAGACGTTGTGACGAGATGTCAGCAGGGGTGTGGGGTCCGGCTTCACCTGTCTGGGGGCCACAGCACAGAAATCAACTGAAAGGGCCTTGCTGGCTGACATTGACTGTCCGAAGCCACACTGTGTTCTCCCCATCATACTGTTCACTCTACCCCAAAATCCTAGCCTAGGACATAAGTTCTTTAACGGGAGCCTTTAATTAGGCTTTACTTAACCTGGCTCCTGTCAAGGGCCCAAAGCCACACCTCACCCTCATTTCCTGTGTGCCATGCATACCAGTTTTCTATTTCTTCAAAGCTCTATCCCTCATTTAAATGCCTACAATGGCCCTATAAGCTAGGGAGTTATATGTCACTCAAATTCTGTTTTGGGCTGGGGGCGGGGGACGGAGGGCAGCTGCATTTGCTTTGGATGCTAGGAATGCACTATACACAGCTAAGCCCATGCTCTACTTCTGAGCTCTACTCTCAGCTCCTAGTCCACCTCCCGTGTCTCAGCACTGCCATCTGTAACATGGAACACAAACAGGCTGAGGGATGTGGCCAAAGGAACAAGGCTAACTTCATTTATTCATTTGGCAAACATCATTTGTTCATGGAAGAAGCATCCACTTGTACCCTTGTTCTTGCTGTCCCCTGAAGCTTTTGGGATAGCAGTGCACCAAAACCATGAGCTTCAGTGCAGAGAAAGGGAGTAGCTTTGGCTATCATAACTTGGAAACTGGGAATATGCTAACAATGAGACGGATCTGGAGCTGGAGAGTGTATGTGTGTGTGTGTGTGTGTGTGTGTGTGAGAGAGAGAGAGAGAGAGAGAGAGAAAGCCCTTTGTCACACTGCTAGTCTCCAGTAGTCTTCCTATAAGGTTCTGCAGGGACAGCCAGCTGTGTGCTGAGAACCTTACAGGCCCCAAGATTGCTTTCTTCTTCTTTTTAAAATATTTATTTATTATGTATACAGTATTCTGTCTGTGTGTATGCCTGCAGGTCAGAAGAGGGTACCAGACCTCATTACAGATGGTTGTGAGCCACCATGTGGTTGCTGGGAATTGAACTCAGGACCTTTGGAAGAGCAGGCAATGCTCTTAACCTCTGAGCCATCTCTCCAGCCCCAAGCTTGCTTTCTTTAAAAAAAGGCACTAGTTCAAACTGCAGGAAACACTGCTGTGAAAAAGGAGCAAATGTATCCTCCAATCTAGGGGAAGAGCGAGAGGCAGGGAAAGGGGACCCTGCCTTGAGGACCTTTTCCCATCTACCTCGCTCACCTTTTCAGGCTGCGGTCCAGCTGGCTGAGTTCCGGGGCCAGCCGGTCCTCCAGGATGTTGTTGATCACCTGCTCTGAATCATAGCTGTAGTACTCCAGGCAGGCCAGGATGAAGCCCTCCCCGAGGTCTGGCAGCAGGTCTTTCACTTGAGAGATGAGGGAGTCTAGCTGCACACCACACACGGTTGGGCCCAGGGCAGCTGCTGCACCCTTGCACTGCAATGGAAGCCAGAGCAATGGAGGAAAGATTAAGTAGCCCCCACAAAAGGGTAAGAGTCTCCAAACAACACTGCATTAGTCAGCAGGGGCCCTGGCCGTGCCCCTCCTAGTTGTAGGGCTTTTGCCAAGTGACTTAAATTTGAGCCTCTATGTTTTTCCTTTGTGAAAAGAGGGGCTCTGACTTCCTAGGTGAGTTACCCTCGGCCTACGTGATTTGGGGCACTGTACATCCTCTCTGAACGGTTCCCTCCTTATGAAATGGACACTATCATTGGTCTCATGGGGCTATTTCAGATGGTTCAATGAAGAGATGCACATTACCCATAGAGAGAGTACTGTTGTGCAGAAGGTCTCCACAGTCACGTGTTAGTGATCTAGATCCTGCCCAACTCTACCAAGGTGACTGACTGCCTTTGAAGGACAACAGCAACTACCTGTGAGACTATGTGGAGATGTTCCCTTACCTCACATTGTTTTCAGTAAGGAGACGTCATTTCACATACTGCCCAATACGGCCTCACTTCTCAAAATTTTCTTTCTTTCTGTCTGTCTGTCTGTCTGTCTGTCTGTCTGTCTGTCTGTCTGTCTGTCTATCTATCTATCTATTTTTCTGCATGAGTGCTCTGTGTGCCAGAAGAGGACATCAGATCCTATTACAGGTGGTTATGAGCCACCATGTGGGTGCTGGGAATTGAACTTTGGTCCTCTGGAAGAGCAGCCCAGTGCTCTTAACTGCTGAGCCATCTCTCCAGCCCCCATGGCTTCATTTTATAATGCTTTTTAAGGAGATAGGCAAATAAAAACAATAAAGAACTAGAGATATAGCTTAGTGGAGGGATGCTTGCATAGCAGCAGCACTAGAACATCATGATGATGATAAAGACCTCCATGGCTCAGAGAAGCCACCAAACAGGGAAGAAAGAATCAGGGGGTTTAACAGGAAGAACAGTAGCATTTGTTAACTGGGCACTGAGGATCAACCAGAATCAAGAGAGTTCCATATAGCAGTCCTAGGAACCCCAACAACATCATGGAAGCAGGCACCACACCTATCTCTATACACAGAGGAGCAACTACACTGAACACAAGAGATCTGCCATACACAGTTGGCAAACAGTAGGTCAGGTTACCACTGAGCAGCCTGACCTGGGAGGAGGCACTGGGTCCAGGACTTCCCAGCTTGTTCAGTGGAGCCCTGTGATTCCTGGAAGGTGAGTCTGGCACCACGCTCAGCTGCCAGCAAAGGAACTCCACCTTCCCCAGCGTGGGGAGGGGCTGGAGAAGGAGTCCACAAGTAAAAGCTTCACTGCTGTGAGTTCAAGGCTAGCCTGGACCATTGAGCATGTTATTATCTTGTTTCAAAATGAGAGCGAGAGAGAAAAGAAAGAGAGAGGGGGGAGAGAGGAGGGGGAAAGAAGGATAGAGGGGGAGAGAGGGAGAGAGAGAGAGGAGAGAAGCACTAAGTTTAAGGGTTTAAGGGCTGTGTTTTCTTCTATCCCCAGGGTACTACAGCTGCCCCAGTGCTGGAGGTTACCAATTCCAATGGACTCTTTTCCCTGAAACAAGGAAGGGCACTTGGCCACTTGCCTATCTCTCAAGAGGCGGCCAGGAAGGCTAGGGAACCAGGGATCAGGGGCAGGAACTCCCAGATACACACCTCCTCTTCCTCCTCTGAGTTCTCCAGCTGTGATGGACTTTCACTGACTGGCTTCACTGCCGTCGTGACTCCATTATTAGGATCCTTGGCCTTCGATGGCTCTTTAGTGTCCTTGATTTTCTGTCTGTCCACCCCTTCCCATGCACTTTCCACAGCCTGTAGGATGTAGGCAGTCCGGGTCTCATCCCTATGAGGCAGTGTTAAGGGCTCTCTCGCTCAGGAACCACCTCCCCAGCTCTGGGTAGTTTGACTTTGCAGTCCCTGTCCAGTATCTGACCATGAGGCTTTGCCAGGGCCTGCTGGTCTGCCCAGTGGGTGCCATGTGGAACAGCGTGCTAGATAGAATACTGCTGCACAGGCCTCGAACCCTCGCACCTGCCGCTCAGCGGAGCAGCTCAGGGCAGACAGGGCTGGGATTACCATCAGTATCCCAGACTTTTGGATCACCCCCCAGCTACTTTTGTTTGGATACTCAGGAGGGCAAGCAGCACTTTCACAGGACTTCCTGTCCACCAAGCTGAGGGTGTTCTGAAAAGGGCAAGGGCCAACTGGGGGTCCCTGAGTAAGGACTGAACTCAGCAACAAAGTGGCCCAAAGGGCAGCTCTTTCCTAGTCCTTCTTTCTCTCTGCCACTCTGGGCACTGGGCTAGAAATCGGAGTTGCCCCCACACCCTCACTCTACCAAATCCTCATGCAGGGAGGCCTGTAACAGCGATCCCAGTCTCTGGTGGTCCCAGGCCAGCATTCTCTCTCAGAGCCAAGTAGAGCCTTTCCAGAGTAGTAACAGCCCATGTCATTCTGCTTCCCAAATCCCCACTCCTCAGCATCTGATGCACATAGCCCAAACTTCTTCATGGGTATCACACAAGGGTCCTGAATGTTGGTCAATCCCAGCTCACTTGCCACACCCCCACCAGACACTCCTGCCCACTGCCTTACAGACAGCCACATACAACATTTGAGGGCTCCTCAAAGACCCAGTTCTCTTTGTCCTCCAAACCCCTGGGCACATGACTGTCCTCAACGTCAGCCTGGACCAGGGAATCTTCTATTTGTTCTATTTCTGGTTTGGGTGTTTTCCTCTGGTGCACACCCTGAGCTCTGCTGTATGAGGTGTAGTCCTCCTTCTCCTCGGGTGATACTTCCTAGCGGCAGCTTTACTTGTCCTCATCTCCTACAATGGGCTTCAAGGTTGCTAGAGTACAAATGAACACATAGACCAGAGCCTCAGAACACATCTAGAGAGAGCAGGCTCTCCCTTGCCCCAAGCATCAGAGCGGTTGTCACTTCTAGAAAAAAGAGGAACTAGGGCCTTTGTTAGACTTCGTGATTTGAGTGTTCTAGGGGTTACCTTCTGCCCTTCTGGGTCCCAGAATGCCATGTCTGACCTAGTCAGACCTTGGCCCAGTGAGCTGTATGTAGTAGGATACAAGGCTGAGGAAGCCTGCTGTAGTAGGCTGATGTCTTCAGCTACAGGGAAGAATGAGTCATAGTCCCGGAGGAATCTGCGGGGCAGAGCACAGGAAGGCGGGTCAGAGTTGGAGCCATAGGAACATGTACTCCAGAAGGTCACCTCATGTCTGCTACCAACCACAGGCTCCAGAACCTTTGCTCCATGTAAGTGTGTAAGCTGTGCAAGCTTCATGGGACTGGAGAGAGACACGGGCCTGTCCCATAGCTGGTATCCGCTCAGCCCCACTTACCGCTTTTCCTGCAGCACGGAGCTGAAGATCTGGAGGAATTCTTCAATGAAGCCTTGAATGTTGTCATTGCTAGGACAGGACACGAGGGAAGATGAGCTCATGCAATGCACATTGGTCTGAGGTCCCTTGTATGCTCACCCTAGCCCTCTGCAGTCTCTGGCCAGTTGGAGAAAGGTTTCCCATTATGTTTGGCAGAGAGGAAGGAAAGAGGGGAGGAGTGATGAGAAACACCTGCCACGTGGAGAGAGTTTCCTTGGAGCTCACCTGCTCTCTAGAATGGGAAGGAGGCAGATCTGGTTCAGGATGATGTGAAACACCTCCATTAGCTTTTTCTTGGAGTGGGAGAGCCTCTGCCACAAGTCACCTAGCAGCCTTTGCCGGTCAGAGAGAAGAGAAGTAGACTTAAAAGATGAAAGGAACCATGGAACTTCCCCACAGCTGAGGTGATCCTAAAGGCCACTGATGGGAGCAGCTGAGAAAAGGCTATAAATACTGGGTAGCCAGCTAGCTCCAGACCACTTTTCAGTTAGACAGAGGGTGGAAGCAGCAAGGTCAGTTACCAAGAACTTGAAACAACAGCTGAGCTCACATGCAGGGACCAGACATAATCTGCTAAGACCTGGGGGACCCGGAATTAATGGATTTAGTGGCCAAGAAGTACTCTCAGACAGTCCTCATAAGGTGGCCTGTAGCAACACAGTGTACAATTAATATTTACATCTCTGCTTGTGCTAGCTTACAGAATGCTAAGCCCCAAATGATACATCTATATTAAGTCCCCTTATCCCAAGATCAGGAATCACTGCAGAAGGTGTGGAAATATTGTAAGAGCCAGAGGCTGTGGATGACTACAAGAAAACGGTGTATTCTGTTTTCTGGACACAGCAAGACAGTTGCACATATAAACTCACAGCAATTATGACAAAATGAGCAAGTCGCATGCCAACTCAAACCAGAGCAAATCCCAGTATGCGGGGGGAGCGGGAGCACAAAGTCCCACCCCTAGCTGAGGCGCTATTGGCAACTGACAGCTATCAGGAGAGTCAGTTTTCTTTAAAGGTGTGAGTGACTACAGTGGAAGGCCACATATCCAAGAGCATATGAACAGCACAAATTTGACCTGATATGTGAAGAAAAAAAATAAAGAAAAAAAAAGAGAAAATAAAGTTGGGTAGGTGGGGGGCGAATCAGGGATGAGTTGGTGGAGGGATGACTATGGTCAAAATATATTGTAGGAAATTCTCAAAGAGCTAAATAAAAATTAAGAAAAAATAAAGCAAGTAAATGATAAATCTCTACTTGCCAAAGTCCTCACAAAGCATATATATATATATATATATATATATATATATATATATATATATAAATATATATATATATTTAAAAATCTTTGCCGGGTGGTAGTGATGGCGTCCGTCTTTAATCCCAGCACTTGGAAGGCAGAGGCAGGCGATCTCTGTGAGTTTGAGGACAGCCTGGTCTACAAAGTAAATTCCAGGACATCTAGGGCTACAAAAAGAAGCCCTGTCTTGAGCCCCGCTCCCCCCCGCAACAAAACAAAAACAAAACCAATCTTTAAGGTTTTAGAGTGTAATTCAGTGGAAGAACATGTGCTCAGCATACACAAGGCCAAGGGTTCAATCCTCAGTACACAAAATAAAAAATAAAATGAAGCCTTTAATCCCAGCACTTGGGAGGCAGAGGCAGGCGGATCTCTGTGAGTTCGAGGCCAGCCTGGTCTACAAGAGCTAGTTCCAGGACAGGCTCTAAAAAAGCTACAGAGAAACCCTGTCTCGAAAAAACCAAAATAAATAAATAAATAAATAAATAAATAAATAAATAAATAAAATGAAAACCTTAGAGTTTAAAAAAAAAAACCCAAAATAACAAAAATAACAAAGCAGGGCTAGAAGACTACCAAGTCCAGGACTAGGAGACCAAGCAACCATGGTCCCCAGTTTCCCACTGTCCTAGTAGTGAGGATGCCACAGGCTGTGTTCAGGCTTCCCCTTCCCACACAGCATTCGTAGTTCTGTCCCTGCCTCACTTGCTGTCTTCAAGCCTCCTCTTCTTAATTGCAGACTCCGTTTCAGGGATTGCCGTCTCATAAAATGAAGCTAGTCTGCAGAAGCAAACACAGGCAAAGGCCAGATTAATTCACAAATTCCAGAGCAGAAAGGTTCATTTCTTCCTTGCATAAATCCATGTGGGTGTTCTTGTGTGTATGGAAGCCACAGGCTAACTTCAGTGTTAGTCTCAGGAAAGCAGTCCTGATGCTCACCAATTAGGTTAGGCTGACTGGTCAGAAAGCCAGGTTCTTCCTGTCTCTACCTCCCCAGCACCTCACATTTTCACATGGGTTCTGAAGAAGATCAAACTCAGGACCTCACTTTGCTGTACTGAGTCAACTCCCTGCTCCCATCTCATCCTATACCAACTTTCTGGGAGCTACCCAGGGGCTTTCCTGAGCCTATCCCAGAATGAAGTACTGTATTGCCCCATTATGGAAAGTGACCATAGCTGTATCTATTCTAACAAAGGGACCAGAGGGCTACACAGGACTCCCTGGGATTATGAAACAGACAGATTATCTTTCTTCTTGCTCAAAATTTGCCAGCCCTAGGAGTCTTGAAATCCCATCACAGTTACCAATAATCTTTCTCACTTGGGTTCTAAGATATGAAGTTTTAGTTTCTTGGATGATTTGGAATCTCTATAAATTGTTTACATGTGACAATGTTAACACAATGTGCTTATTTAGAACAGGCTAAATGTGCTCAGGTCTTAAATGTATCATATACTCCATATTTGTTTTATGAACTAAGCCAGTTGGTTTAACTATAATTCTTGTTTTAAAAATTATTTATTTTAATTATGTGTGTGTGTCTGTCAGTTGGTAGTGGACACGAGGACAGACACCACAGAGGCCAGAAGAAGGCGCCATTCCTTGCAGCTGGAGTTACACAGAGCCCAGAAGAAGGCGCCATTCCTTGCAGCTGGAGTTACACAGAGCCTAGAAGAAGGCGCCATTCCTTGCAGCTGGAGTTACAGATGGTTGTGAGCTGCCTGATATGAGTGCTGGGATTTACCAGCCCGTTTTCTACAGCTCTTAATAAAAAGTTAAAAGCTAGATGTGGTGGTCTATGCTTGTAATTTTAGCATTTGGGAAGCTGAGGCAGGAGGATCACAAGTTGGAAGCCAGCCTGGACTACACAGCATGACCCTGTTTCAATAGCAAAACAATAAAAAAATTATACACACACAGGATTGGAGAGATGGTTAAGTGGTTAAGAACACTTGTTGCTCTTCCAGAGGACCTGGGTTTGGTTCCTAGCACCCACTTGGTGACTCACAACCATCTGTAACTCCAGTTCCAGGGGATCCGTATGCCCTCTTCTGAGCTCCACGGGCATCAGGCATGCACATGCTGCACACACATGCATGCAGGCAAAACATTCATACACATAAATAAGATCTAATTTTTTCTCAAAAAATTATACATTTCATACATTATGAGTTTCAGTACAGTTACATATGATTATACTTCCAGCTACTTGGGAGACTAAAGTAGGAAGATGGTTTGAGCCTAGACGTTTGAGATTAATATGGGTGAGCAAGCCCGGGAGGCAGCTATCCTTTTCCTCCTGCATCTCTTCCTTGCCCTGTCTTTCTCAAACTCTGAAGCATTCCAGGCCTCATTGTGTACTTGTGTACTACTTGGCTATACTCAACCACGGAGTCTTTCTTCCGGGGGCCAGATTCACTGTGCACAGAACATGCTGCCCTGATAACTGACAGAGCAGCTGTTGTTTTTCTCTGGTGTAATCCTTCCTCCAAACATCTTGCTTCCCCAAATCCGAGATGCACTTAAGTGCCCAGTGTAGTACTGAGCAGAGCTTGCAGGTGCTCTGCAAGCATGTGCCCATCCTCTGGCTGGCTTCTGCAATGTCTGTCTCACTGCAGCACTGCATGTGGCAGAGGACAGCTAAGCCAAAAGGAACAGGCCCTACTAGACACAGCATCAGCAGAGGCCAGAGAGGGCAGATAGGCCCAAGCTGATTCAACACTTGCCAGGCTATGTTGTTAGTGGGTAAACTGGAACAACTCCCATGGAAGGTGATTTGGCAAGAAAAGTGAGAATTAAAGATGCACATACCATCTGTCCCAGCATTTCTACTTCTAGGAATTAATCCTCAAATATGCTTGCAAAGGTACAAAGTGATGTGTATACAATGTTATTTATTTTGAAATAGCAAATAACTAAAAAATCTCTCTCCCTCTCCCTCCCCCCCCCTCTCTCACACACACACACACACACACACACACAAATCTGTCTCTGGTGTCCAGTATGCCAGATGCACAGTGTTGCCCAGTCACACTGAAGGTACTGAGCATTTTCCCCAGTCCCAGTTTTCAATTTTTAAAAATGGGGTGGGGTTGAGAGCATAGCAGAATGGTAGAGTTCCCACCAAGCATTTATTAAGCCCCAGGTTCCATTCTCATCACTGCTAAAGCAAAGAAAGGGGAATGCAAAATGTGCATATTTTCCTATACTGCGTATCTCTGGAAAATTCCATCCAAACTATGACAGTGTTGACGTGTGATGGAAAGAACTATAAAGGGGGAGACAGTTCGCCATATAGTTTACATTTTTCTAAAGTTGTGTGTGTGTGTATGACATGTGTGAGGGTGCCCACAGAGGCCAGAAGACCTGGAGCTGGTGTTACAGGCAGTTGTTGACTCAGACATGGGTGCTGGGAAATGAACTCTGTCCTTCAGAAGAATGGCCCTGCTCTTACCTGCTGAGCCATCTCCAGCCCCTATTTTGCATTTTTTGAGTTCTGTAAAAGTGAAAGCACCACCGACACATGAGCAGAGCCGCACGCTGGATGAGCGGACAGCAGAGGAGAGTGAAGGAAGCTGCTCTGAGAGGGCCAAGGGTAAGAGCTCTGTGGGTCAGAATGACCCCTAACCAGGAGCTGTGGGAACGGGGGCTGTGTATATGTGGGTGTAGCTAGCAAAGGATTTCCTAGTTTGCAGCACAGGCTGCAACAAGCTGGCCAGCTGCAGGCTAAACATGAGTCAAAGGCAGAGTCACTTCCAAAGTGCAACCCTTCCACGTACTCCAAGATGGGTGGGAACTCTTCTGCTTCCACTGCCTCTTGGAGGAAAAATCTGCTCTTCCAAAGCTTCCTCCCTCAGAGGCCATCTGTGCTTACTGGAGGAGATGCTTGGACAAAATGAGAACAATGCTAAAGTAAATGGAAACAGGCAGAGGCTAAACTGCTGAGAGCAGTGTAACTCCTAAGAGTGACTTCAGATTCTGGCTTTCCATCTTTTCTACATTTCCACATGCTCTTTTATCATAATGAAATACCTTTCCTCCCGAAAATGGACAGCCACAGTCCTAACCTAAGACCTTTCTTCCCTAGAGAATACTGGTCAGCATTTTATTCTAATAATCCCAGGGAAGCTGATCAAATGTCTGCCTCTCACAAGCAGAGAAGACCAAGGAGTCGTCAGAGGACCAGCTGCCATCTCTGGCACATGTCAGAGCTAGATAAATGTTTTGTTGAACGGGTGAGTAAATGACAGAATGGATGGATAGATGGGTGGGCAAATGGAGCCGGGCAGCTCCCAGAAGCTGCTGCAAATGGTTGAGAGATGCCTGGCAAGAGCAACAGCTACAGGCCACTGGGAAAGGGCCAGTACTTTTGTTACCAGGCAATGAGCAGGCTGCTGGTCCTTTCACACCAGCCTGGGAATGCCCAAGTCCATGTTCCCCACCTTCTCACTGCACAGAAAGATCTCATGATGCTAACTGGGCAGAGTCTCCCTCCTGGAAGTTCCTCTGAGCTCTCTTCATCTCGGCGCAGTCTTTGTAAGGGCTCTCCAGTGGTTTCCACAACCTACAGAAGGAAGGCCCACTCCTGCCAGGCTTTCACTGCTCTTCACACTCTGGCAAACTGGGGACCCCTCATTTTTTATTACCAACTCTTTTTCTTGTTATTTTTTTTCTTATCTATCTATCTATCTATTCATCTTGAGACAGGGTCTCTTTTTTGGAAGGGGGGTTCGAGACAGGGTTTCTTTGTAACTGTGGAGTCACTCCTGGAACTCTCTGTAGACCAGGCTGGCCTTGAACTCAGAGATCCACCTGCCTCTGCCTCCCGAGTGCTGGGATTAAAGGCATGCGCCACCATCGCCATGCTGAGACAGGGTCTCTTTATGTAGCCTTGTAGGTCCTAGAACTCTCTATGTAGACCAGGCTGACACTGAACCCACAGAGATCTGCTGGCCTCTGCCTCCCAAGTTCTGGGTCTAAAAGCAGGCACCTGGCAGTTAGTCCGGGTTTTTTTTTTTTTTTTTTTTTTTTTTTTTATATTTCACATCTGCGTCAACACCCTTCCTGTCACCATAACCTTTCTGTCTAGAACATTCTTATCCCTTTTCTTAGATTCTGAGACCAGATTTATGTTGACTAGGCTAGCCTCAAATCCTGGGGCTTGAGTGATCCTCCTGCCTTAGCCTCCCAAGGAGCTGAGATAAAAAGAATGGCCAGTGTGCCAGGCTTCTTGCTCAGTATTCAAGGCTGTTTTGAGGAGTCTTTCTCCTACATATCCCTGCAGCAAAGAAGGAACACCTCTGCTGCTTCCTCATTACATTAGTCCTAACTGGCTGTCACTCTGTGCTCCATGATAGGACAGACTGAAGACTGTCATCTTCTTGCTGTTTTTCTCTCTCCCTTGTCTTATTCTTAGACAAAATTAGGAGGGCTCCTCTCAGCATTAGTTTTATCTGTGTTTCTCATTATGTGTCCCCAGACTAGGAGATGGACTGGTATATCCTTTATCTTTTAATGATTTATTAACTTTATGTGCATTGGTGTTTTGCCTGCATGTATGCCTGTGTGAAGTTCTCAGATCCCCAGGAGCTGGAGTTACAGACAGTTGTGAGTTGCCATATGGGTGCTGGGAACTGAACCCAGGTTCTCCATTATAACAACCAGTGCTCTTAACTGCCAGGCCCTGGATTAGTTAGTATATTCTAAGGAACAGTCAATATGTGTTTGAGAGATGCATGGACCGGAGCCCCTACTTTAACAGGCAGAAGTCCCAATGTACCTGTAACAAAAGTCATGTTTCTGGAAGGTTTGGCAGGCCAAAGGGAAGATGTCCAGAAAGGCCCAGAGTGTGGTGCAGGTGTCACATAGGTAGAGAACAATGTCCTTTAATTCCTGTTGTCAAGAGAAGACACAGTATTATTTTCAAGCCCCATGACAGCTCTGCAGAATGCAGAGTTCCCAGCAGGCAGGAAGTTGCTTGAGAGGAGGAACAGGGAAGTGGAGGCCCCAGAGACAGCCTGAATGGTCCATCTCTAGGAGGGCAACCTGGGCCACTTAGTCATCCTGTCTCAGAGTTTGCCATTGCACTCAATGATGGCTAACGTCACCTATAATTCTGATAGTGTCTCTTCTACGCTGCAGGAAAATGAACACTGAATCAGAACACTGTGCCGAGAGAAACCATCCAGACTGGAGAGACAGGAGCAGCAAGCCCACCCCTTGCTCACATTTTGAAGAGGGTACATAAAACACAGGGTGTTTGCTCATCTGTTCTGCTGAGTCTCATGCCATCCTGAAGGAGCAAGCTGGGTGATTCATGTTACAGATAAGGAAACTGAGGCTCATAGTGCTCAGATGATTTGTTCCCATGGCTCCTGGCACGTACTCTTCTGAAGCACTTGCTCAACGGATATTTCCCCACCAGATGCCAAGAAGGTAGCTCACAGCTGCCACATCCCAGATGTCTGTAGTGCTTAGCACAGCACCCAGGTCCCTTGAAGTGTACTTTCTGTATGTCATTCTCATTAAAGTTCTAACGCCATAAGATGGGTACCATGTCTGCTTCTGCTTGCTGCTTTATCCCTCAGGCTCAGCCTAGTCTCTCGGGACAGACTCACTGAATCGATGATTGGCTCAAGAAGTGGGCCCACAGAGCAAAACTACCTGAGGGTGGACCCAGTTCTCAAGTCCTAGTACTTTTCTGATACTCCACAAAGGTTTCCTAGGGAGGAACAAAAACCTTCTTTAAAGCTTAACCCATAGGGCAGGTAGAAATACAGATTATATCAAAAAAAAAGAGGTCAAAGGCAGGGAAGAAACCACTGTGCCCTGCATCATTAGCAATCATCTCAGCTCCAGGGTAACCAGGCTTAAGGGTTCTAGCCAAAAGAAGCTGGGCCCAGGAACAAACTTACCAAGAGAGGCATGTCACTAGGAGTCAACCGACCCTTCTCCCCAAGTTTCTGGGGTGTGGTGCTGGTCCCATCCCCTTGCAAGCCACAGTGCTGGAGGATATTGCTGAAGACCTACGAAAGGCAAAAAGGGCTCTCTTCCATATCCTGAATAAGCACCTAGGATCCCCACCCCACAACTAGGAGCAGGTGACACAAGAACTGCCTTGGAACCTCGGGACAGACCATCCAATGGGATGGTGAATAGGATTAAATACAAACCATGTAGGGTTGATGGTGTGTCTCAGTGACAGTGTCTGGTTTCAGGCTAGGTGAGGTAATGCACACCTTTAATCCCAGCTCTTAGAAGGCAGAGATAGGTGAATCTCTTTGAATTCAAAGCCAGCCAGGTCTACATAGTTAGTTCTAGGCTAGCCAAGGTTACAGTGAGATCGGTCTCAAAAACAGAACTCTGAGTTTCCATCTTCAGTAAGCACACATACAACATGCATATAAAATATAAAGTCCCAAGAATCCTGCACCAAGACTTGACTGGACAGACTCAACAAAATATGATAATACCTGAGAAATATCTTCAGCAACATTTAAGAAATGTTTAGACTCCTTTGTAGATGACAGCTTATAGGATTTTATATATGTGTGTACGTGTTGTTTTGAAAAGGGTCTCATGCAGGCCTTTGATCTCATTATGCAGATAAGGACGAAGACGTAGAACCCCTAATCCTCCTGTCTCTACTTCCCAAGTGCAGGGATTACAGATGTGTGCCATCACATTCAGTGATTACCAGAGTTTTATTAAAACAAAAGACAAATTAACAGAGTTGAAAACAGAACCTGTTATAAAATCAAGTAAGAATGAACTGGTAGTACTGTCTTTCTTCCTTTTTAATCTGTGTGTGTGTATGGACATGTGTGTAAAAGTCAGGGGACAATTGTGAGAGCTCATTGTCTCCTTCTACTATGTGAGTTCTGGGTATCAAAATCAGGTCCTCAGGCTTGGTGGCAGGCACCTTTACCTACTAAACCATCTTGCTGGAACATATTATCTTTATTTTTGCAATTAAATTTTTATTTTTGGTTTTTTTTTTTTTTTGAGACAGGGTCTCACTTTATAGCCGTGGCTGGCCTGGAACTTACTATGTAGACCAGGCTGGCTTCCAATTCACAGGAATCCTCCTGCCTCTGCCTCCTCAGTGCTGATATGTTATTGCTAAACAGGCTACCATATAACTATTTCAAAAGTTACTTAAAACAAATGTATGTGTAGTGATGTCTTTATGGTGGGGTTATGGAAGAATTATATTCTCTATGATTGTTTACTTTTTGTACATTTTTTTTTGAGACTGGGTCTTACTATAGCTTAGGCCTCGAACTCAGCTGCCAAGAGCTAGAATTACAGACATGAGGCACCATGCCCAGCTCCTTTCAGCTTTTTAACATTCCTCACATTTTCTTTTTTTAAAATTATTTATTTTTATTTTATGTACATTGATGTTTTACTTGCATGCACATACAGACAGTTGTGAGCTGCCATGTGGGAATTGAACCCAGGTCCTCTGGAAGAACAGCCAATGCTCTTAACTGCTGAGCCATCTCTCTAGCCCCCATTCCTCATATTTTTACAGTACACGTTATTCTTTCATGAAATGGTTTTATAAACCTTCACAGTTCCTATGTGAGAAATGCAGGCCTCTGAAAGGAGTCAAGTTATGTTGGAGATACATGGCTGCTAGAGAATAAACACTGTAAACCAAACCCTTTTGTGTAAGTGCCAGATAATCTGTAGTTCAGTCTCGTTCAACAAGGGCAAAGGGTGAATTACAGGCTTGTAGTCAAGAACAGGACAAAGAGGAAATCTGGGAGACGAGTTCTCTTTCTCCCTCCTCCTCTTCCCTCTGCCTTCTCCCCCCTCTCTCTTGCTGGGGATGGAATCTGGCTGGGGCTTTGCACTCTACCCCTGTGCCATACTTCAAGATGTGTCTGGAAAAGGAATGGAAAGCAAACATTTCCCCAGGTTTTTAAAGAAAAGTCCAACTTCCTCTCTCCTGGGCGGGGGGGAGGGGTAGGGAGGTGTGGGATAAGAGAGCCGGTACCTGAAGTATGGTGGGGATGGTTTCATCCAGGTCGTTATAATAACTTGGCTGCTGGGTAAATATGTTTCCTAAAGAGAAGGGAAGGGAAGGGAAGAAATGGGGAGAGGTCAGGAGGATGGGGAGGACACATTAAACTGATTATAGGCATGCTGTGACCTCCCCTTCCCTAGGTCTACCTGTGGGGGGAAATCTAGAATAATGAGTATTGTCTCAGGCCCAGCAGGCACTGAGCTTAGTCCTCACTGAGAACTTTCCCCAGGGTTGAGAAAGGAAGTTATTCAGTACAATTTAACTTTTCAAGTACCTCTGAATTACATAAAACAAAGAGTAGCCCTGGTCAAACCAGCTAGTCTTGATGTACCCAGGGAGTGACCAAACTGAACTGGGAGTTCAGTATATGAGGGCCAGAGCATACAATATGGATAATTCTGTAGCCTTAGTCCAATTCCAGGGTACCTAAACAGGAAGGAAATCAATTGCCAGTTGAGTCTGATGAGTAAGCAAATAGCTGGGCTTTTTATCCAGGAAAATTGGGAATTAGAATTCCTTTATTCAATAAACCTACAATAGCTCAGGATTCTTGCCAAGCCACACCTCAAAAGTATGAGGAGATGCCAGGGAGAAATGTCTGGAAGTTTTTGCTTTTGAAGGTGCTACCATCTCAATCCACCCTCCTGCAAACAGGAGGCGGGAGCAATGCAGAGACAGACTTGGCACACATCTGTAGTTGCTCTGTCCAGATGGAGCCCATCGCCGATGTTTACGACTTTCCACCTGCTGCCGCACGGGCATGCTTACAGCACATGGTAGCTGGGACAGAACCCAGTTTCTCTGTCCACATGTCGAGGGAGGAAAACAGGAAGAACCATAGCTGGGGACTCATGAAGATGAGAAGTACCAATGCCCTGAAAAGTCTAAGATAGAATTTTTGCCTCTCAGGTTTGTAGGCAGCTTTGAGCCCCCTACTTCTGTGGAGGTCTGGTTTTTATGCAAGTGCCAGAAAATGCTTCGATTTTAGTATTGTTTGAGAAGGCCAAAGGGTAAGTTCAAAGGGGTACATGGCAAGAGTAGGACAGAGGAACTATCTGGGGAGAAACAGGTTTTTCTCTCTCCTCTCTCTGTTTCTCTCCTGCACGGTATATGAGGGCCAGAGCATACAATATGGATAATTCTGTAGCCTTAGTCCAATTCCAGGGTACCTAAACAGGAAGAAAATCAATTGCCAGTTGAGTCTGATGAGTAAGCAAATAGCTGGGCTTTTTATCAGCACCATCTAGGATAGTATTTACTCCTTGTTTCCAAAAAGCTGAGTTTTTCTAGCACAGCCTCCTTAGCTCAGGGCTCCTGCCTCCCTTAAGTGCTGACCATGTAATCTATGAAGGTATGCCTGGATCATTTACACCCTCCTCCTCTACACAGACAAGGAATGTCGGAGCCAGTCCCTCCATCAACCTTTGCTCCTGCTACTTCCTCTTGCCCCATCCTCCAGGGCAAGTCTTAATTTCTATGACACACAAAGCCCTGAGAAATCTAGTCCCTGCTGGCATCCTAGACCAACTTGCTTCCATTCCCTGCAACAGAAACATCCCTTGAACCAACCTCAACCTCAGACAACAGGCTGTCTCTTCCTCCCGAGCTCACCCGAGCTCACCCCACCGTAAAACATGCATCACATCCTCAGGCAGTTCTCTGACACAGGCACTCTCTGGGCCAGGGCATATTCCTCTTGCCGCCCTGATGGCACAGACCACCCAGAACATTTTCTCACTGCTTGCCAGAAAAAGAGAGATTTTATTTTTTATAAGCAACAAGTAACTCCAATTTCATATTTTTTTTTTCCCTTTGGTATTTTTGAGACAAGGTTTCTTTGCAACAGTCCTGGCTGTCCTGAAACTCTCTTTTTAGACCAGACTGGCCTCAAAATCAGAGATCTACCCACCTTGTCTCCTGAGTGATGGGATTAAAGACATGCACCACTAAGCCTGGAAAGATAACTCAAACTTCAATCTATCCTTGGGGTCTTAAGAGTCTCTTTTCTTCTTTATCAGATTCCTGTGGTGGCGCACGCCTTTAATCCCAGCACTTGGGAGGCACAGGCAGGTACACCTCTGTGAGTTCGAGGTCACCCGGGTCTACAGAGCGAATTCCAGGACAGGCTCCAAAGTTACACAGGAAACCCTGTCTCGAAAAACAAAACAAAACAAAACAACACCAAACAAAAAACCTACAAAGCTCCTAAAAAACAAAATCAAATCAGGCCCGGAGACGTGGCTCAACAGCCAGCAGTTAAGAGTGCTCGCTGCTCTTGCGGAGGATTCAGGTCCAGTCCCCAGGACCAGATGCCCTCTTCGGGCCTCCATGGGTGTCAGGCACACACAGAGTGTACATATATGTGGAGGCAAAACATCTATACATATAAAATAAAAATAAATACATCTTGGGACTGGATAGATGGCTGAGCAGTTAAGAGAACTGGCTGCTCTTGCAGAGGACCTGGGTTAGATTCTCAGGACACACATGGCGGCTCACAGCCATTTACAACCCCAGTGCTAGGAGGTCCAACGCCTTCTTCTAGCGTTTGTAGACACTGCATGCACATGAGCACACATGCATGTAGGCAGAGCACCATACATATAAAAAATAAATAAAAGTTGAAAAATGCTTATTATCTTAAGACAAACTAATTGATCTAAAAAAAAAAAAAAAAAAAAAAAAACTACTACAAAGGTAAGGACTAAGCAGTGGCATCCTCCCAGACAGGCCTGCGGTGAGGAGACACTGCCACACAGATCATCAACGACCACATTTTCTCCCCATGTACAACAGAGCTCAAGAGAGACCGACTGATGAGTCCTGCTTCTGAAAGCTAATAGCTGATACCCAATGCCAACTTTGCCAGTTTATTAAAAAGGCTAGAGCAAGAACCGTGCTTGTGCCCACAGGGAAGCTCACCCTCTCTCAGCTTTTCTTCCTCATCAGTCTTACAAGCAATTGCTTTGTCCAAGAGACTTTGTATTCAAAGTAGAGGCTGTCCTTGTGCCTTCTACTTAAGGATTAAAAAGAGAACTGCTCTAAGGTGGAGCAGGTGCCTCTGTAGGCTCCTTCTCTACACCTGCCACCACAACCCCACACACACCTCCCCACACACACAGAGACTCCAGGTGCCTGGTCTGCACTTTTCGTGAATCACCACCTTCTAGGAACCAAAAATGAGGCTCTCTTTCATAAGCCAGTTTAGAATCCTCAACCTTGTGGGTTAAAAGTACATGGAGCCAGGCACAGTGGTGTATACCTAATACCCCAGCATTTGGGAAGCAGAGGCAGGAGGCTGTCTTCAAGGCCAGCCTGGGCTACGTATCAACTTCCAGGTCGATTTGAGCTAAAGAGTAAGAAACAGCCCAAAAAACAAAAGAAAAGAGCCAGGCGGTGGCGCACACCTTTAACCCCAGCACTCGGGAGGCAGAGGCAGGTGGATCTCTGTGAGTTCGAGGCCAGCTTAGTCTACAAGAGCTGGTTCCAGGACAGGCTCCAAAGCCACAGAGAAACCCTGTCTCAAAAAACCAAATAAACAGCCGGGCGGTGGTGGCGCACGCCTTTAATCCCAGCACTCGGGAGGCAGAGGCAGGCGGATCTCTGAGTTCGAGGCCAGCCGAACAAGAGCTAGTTCCAGGACAGGCTCTAGAAACTACAGGGAAACCCTGTCTTGAAAAACCAAAAAAAAAAAAAAAAAAAAAACCAAATAAAATAAAGGCATTACCATGCTGGCTAGTTTTATGTCAACTAGACACAAGCTAGGGTAATTTGGGAAGTAAGAACCTCAAGAAAATGCCACCACAAGACTGGCCTGTAGCCAAGCTTGTGGGACATTTTCTTAACTGAGATTGATGCAGTTCAGGCAATAGTAGGTGGTACTACCCGCAGGCAGGTGGTCCTGGATGGTGTAAGAAAGCAGGCTGAGCAAGCCATGGAGAGTAAGCCAGTGAGTCACATTCCTTCACTGCGGCTTCTTCCATTTCTAACTTGAGTTTCTGCACTGACTTCTTCAATGATGCTCTGTAATATGGAATATGGGACTGTAAGCTGAACAAACCCTTTTCTCCCCAGTTCACTTTTGGTCATGGTGATCATCACAGCAACAGAGATCTACCTAAGATAGTCAGCAAGACGGCTCAGCAAGTAAATATACCTTTCCCCGTGATTATGACCTCGGTTTAAGTTGATCTCCAGGATCCACTTAGTAGATGAGAACCTACTCCCACATGAAGGAAAATTTTGAAATGTAATTTAAAAGTTCAAACAAAAAGAAAATTCTCAAAATTTATGAAATTCATCTTTCATCTGATTCTTAAAGGAGAGTGGCCAAAACGATTAAAGCCTAGGGCATCAGGCAGAGTTTTCTTGGACTGTCCTTGTCATTTCAACTCCCAGCAACCCCTCATAGCAATCTTGTGCCAACACACTCCAAGGTGACCTTGCTTCTGACTCACAACCCACACCGCTAGGTCCTAAAGCCCGTTTTTCTCACACTATCCTCTCTCCCCATTTTCTCCAGAACTGTTAAGATTACTCTGGGCTCTGCATCCCAAATGTCCCTTTCTGTTCCAGCAGTCACCAGATACTCACCTTCACTGTCACAATAATGAGCCCGCTTTTCAATTGCCTACTGTTTCCCCCTTCCCCACATGCACGCTGCCTTAATAGAGTAACCTCCTGCTCCAAGCTCCTGGAAGCTCCACAGCCTCCAGTAAGAGCTTACATTTGCCAAGTGCTTGTATCCTGCCAGGCCCAGTGTTATGTGTGCAATTCACTTTTCCAATTTAATCCCATCTAATTGAGACTTAGAAAGTCTCACTAACTTGGTGAAGCTGATATGCCCCAAAAGAGAGCTGGACGTGAGAGGGGGTGTTAGTGGAGGACCTGTCCTCTTCACTCCTGGGCAATCACTCATCAGAAAGCTGGACTGAGCCTTTCCAGTGCCTCTCCCTAGCTCCTGCTGCGTTTGTAAACATCCACTCTAACCAAACTGGCCTGGTAATCATTTCCCTAACTTCTATGCTTTCTGTTACTTGCCCACCCAATGTTCTAAGTTTACAGTGAATTTATAAAGGGTGCCCTTCTTGGAAAATAAACATGACTAACCCATAATCAGGCAATAATTAAAATTCCAACAAGAAACCAAAGAGTGTTTCAATGAAAACAACAGTTGTACAATTTTACATACATTATAGCCAGGCAGTGGTGATACGTGCCTTTAATCCTAGCACTTGAAAGACAAAGGCAGGAAGATCTCTGTAAGTTTGAGGCCAGCTTGGTCTACAGAGCAAGTTCCAGAATAGGCTCCAAAGCTACAGAGAGAAACCCTGCCTCTAAAAACCAAGAAAACACACACACACACACACACACACACACACACACACACACACACACACAGAGATTACCCAAAGTAAATAAATAAATAGTAGGCTCTTGTAAATATCTACTAATGGCTTTCCTGCTTCTTTATTCTTTATCTGTAGGCTGTGGACATAGCTCTGTTAAGAGTGTTTGCCGAGCCAGATCTCTGAGTTTGAGGCCAGCCTGGTCTACAGAGTGAGTTTCAGGACAGCCAGGACTACATGGAGAATCCTGTCTCAAAAAAAAAAAAAAAAACCAAGAACAGTTATATATTTATATTTGTAGTTATGTGTAAAATTTAGATTTTCATATAATTTTATAAATACAACTATTTGTATTTGGTTTATATACTTATAAAATTATATATAAAGTTTGTAGCTTTATACATATAACTATATACAAGTATATAAGTGTATATATTCAAATAAACTCTGTTAGGAGATTAAAAAAAAAGGGAAGGAGGGAGAGAGGACTATCCCAAGTTGTCTTGATGTGGGATTCCCCTGTGTGCTGTGATTACCATTAATGAATAAAAAAATTGCCTTGGCCTGTTGATAGGGCAGAACTTAGATAGGCAGAGAGGACTGAACTAAATGCTGGGAGAAAGAAGGGCAGAGAGGAAGACACCATGGAGCTGCGGCCAGAGTCAGACATGCCGAAACTTTGCCGGTAAGCCACTGCCACGTGGTGATACACAGATTAATAGAAATGGGTTAAATTAAGATGTAAGAGTTAGCCAATAAGAAGTTAGGGCTAGGGCTGGAGAGATGGCTCAGAGGTTAAGAGCACCGACTGTTCTTCCAGAGGTCCTGAGTTCAATTCCCAGCAACCACATGGTGGCTCACAGTCATCTGTAATGAGATCTGGTGCCCTCATCTGGCCAGCAAGCATACAGACAGACAGAACACTGTATACATAATAAAGAAATCTTTAAAAAAAAAAAAAAAGAAGAAGAAGTAGTTAGGGCTAATGGGCCAAGCAGCGATTTAGTTAATACAGTTTCTGTGTGGTTATTTCTGGTCTAAGCTAGCCAGGTGGCTGGAAATGAACAAGTGGCTCACTCCCTTCCAACATTGTCTGTTTTTTTGTTTTTTTGTTTTTTTAAATATTTTTATGGTCTATTTAACTTTCTTTTATATGCATTGGTGTGAAGGTGTCAGATCCCCTGCAACTGGATCTTCAAACAGTTGTGAGCTGCCATGTGGGTGCTGGGAACTGAACCCAGGTCCTCTGGAAGAGTAGTCAGTGCTCTTAACCACTGAGCCATCTCTCCAGCCCCCTGAGCCATCTCTCCAGCCTGTGGTTTGTTTTTATTTTTAAAGCCAGGATTCACTATATAGTATATGCTGAACTTGAAATCATATGGCTCTTACCTCAGGCTCCTCAAGGGCTACCCAGTTTTGCAATCAGATATTTAGAAGACTATACCCTATAGTCTGAGGATGAGGAAGGTTGAGATATTTAGAAGACTATACCCTATAGTCTGAGGATGAGGAAGGTTGAGATATTTAGAAGACTATACCCTATAGTCTGAGGCTGAGGAAGTCTAGCAGGAGTGCTTGAATGAACACCATCCTGTTCTAGGCCCTACACTACGAACTACAGATAAATAAGGAATTAACTGAGACATACCTTCTGCAGCAACCCCTACCACTTCCATTTCTGAGTGAACATATAGCCCACTTCTGTGTTAGGAAATCCAACTTAGTGTTTACTCTTTTCACAATCACACACAAAGTCTCCAAACTATGATCCCATCTGCTCTCTGCAATGCTGCATATTTTGGAGGCAGCCCCATTATCCCTGAAGCGGGGAGCAGAAAGAACAAGAGTTCCAGGGTCACTTCTCCATAACTGTTAAGTAACAGCTTGGCTTCTTGATTACTACAGACTTTCAGGCAAGTCCCTTACAGTTCAGCCTCAGACTTTTCATCTATAAATGGGGACAATGACAGCACTGATCCCAGACAGCTCCTGTGTGCATCCAGTGAAGATAACAAATAAGATATGCATGTCATGACAGAGCCCAGACCACATTCCAAAGAAGGCTAATATCATTGTAATTGGACTTTCATTGCCAAAGCAAATTTCTCATTTATACCACTGACTGACACCTGTCTTAACACTAAGAAATCCAGACATTTTGTTTTGGCTGTTGTTTTGAGACAAGGTCCCAATTTAATAGTAAATATGGCATGTAGCCCAAGATGGCCTCAAACTCACAACCCTCTTGCCTCAACCTCCTGAGTGCTGGGATTGTGGTTATGCACCACTCAGCAAGACTCACAGATTGTTATTCTTGAGGCCCCCTGGCACAGTTTTGGTTTTGTTTTGACTCCCCAGTATTTATTTCAGAGTTGACACATCTATGTGTATATTATGTCATATATTACAACGGTGGGGAAATTCCCAGCACCACTTGTCTCTAATACTCCTGTGCTGTGGAAACAAAGCATTTGTGACCTCTGGCTTAGCATGTGCACCCCCAGGTCCTATGTTCTACATACCTATCATTTTCTGGAGGAGTGGTGAGTTGCCTTTTCCAAAGAGCACACAGAGGTCCAGGATCTTTGGGATGTCAAAGAGGAAGTTATTGTAGAGTATTTCTCCAAATGCAGATGGAGAAATGAAGTGATCCTAAGGGGAAAGTACAGAGAGAGAATGGAGGCTGAATGTGCAGACAGCGCAACCGCAAACTCATGAGAAACCACACTGATGCTTTTCAGCTGGGGACAGGCTAATCAATGGTAGCATGCCTATACCGTATGTCTGAGCTTTATGAAAAGACCCAGAATTATAGCGATTCTGCAGTTTCATGTAAACAAAAACAGAAACACCATGAAAGAGTCAGTTGGGGTTTGTTTTTATGGTTAAATGTTTTATGGGTAAATCAGCACAGTGTCTGGGGCTACATAAAAACAGTTCAAAAAAATAAGCAAACTCAAGAGACATTAAACAAACATTGGTAAGTATACAAGTGGTGTGAGAGCAACATGGGATTCACTGTTCTGTATGCATCAAACTTTCACCCAGGTATATGCATATATTTGGAATTTAATTATAATGAAAATGTGATTTACAAATTAAGATCCATTGGGTTTGTTGGTGAGTGCCTGTAAAAAGTCAGTATTCAGAGCTGGGTGTGGTGGCACAGGCCTTCAATCCCAGCATTCAGGAGGCAGAGGCAAGTGGATCTCTGTGAGCTTGACGCCAACATGGTCTACAGAGTGAGTTCTAAGATAGCCAGGGCTACGGGGAGAAAACTTGCCTCAAAAAAACAAAATGAAACAAAATCAGTATTCAGAGGGGCTGGAGGAATGGCGCAGCAAAAAGCACTTATACTGCTCTTGCAGAGGACCCAGGTTTAGTTTTCAACACCCACATGGTAGTTCACAGCCACCTATAACTCCAGTTCCAAGGGATCTAATGTCTGATCTAAGGGCTCATTTACACATGTGGTGTACATGCATATTAAAAAACATACATATCAATATTTAGATGCTGAGACAGAAGGATGGTGGTCAGTCTGGCTTACACAAGGAGATCTTGTCTCCACACAAAGAAGCAAATAAAACAAGACACTTTTTCACTGTGGTGTCAGAGACCAGATCCAGGTCCCTTATATAAGCACACAAGGCAATACTGTGTTACCAAACTACACCTCAACTCCAAGATCCACGTCTTTAAATTCTCTGTTCCCAGCCAACAAAAATTCCTGAAGGAAGGGCCAGAGTGCTGCTCTTGCAGAGGACTGGAATTTGATTCCCAGCACCCACACCAGGCAGCTTACAATTGCCTGTAAATTCAGCTCCAAGGAATCTAACATCCTCTTCTGGCTTCCATCGGCACTGACACATATGGTCACACACATACATAAGTAAAAATTAAACAAATCTTAAAAAAATTCCTACAGTGGTTGTAGAAATGGGTCAACAGTTAAAAACACATACTGCTTTTTCAGAGAACTTGAGTTCAGTTCCTAGAACCCACATAGGGCAGTTTACAACTTCCTGCAACTCCAGCTCCAGTGGGATCTGGTATCTAGAGACTCCATAGGCACCTGGACATACCAACACACAGACACACATATAATTAAAGGGTGTGCCACTATTTCTCTCAAAATAAAGATTTTAAACGGTTTTTAGATTCCATGAAGGAACATGCACATTAACAGTGGTGACTTTGAAGGCTGGTGCGATGGCTCAGTATGTAAAGGTACTTGCCAACAAGTCTGATGACCTGCGTTCAACCCCCAGGACCTATAGGGTAGAAGCAGAAGCCACTCTCACAAGTTGTCCCCTGATCTCCACACATGTGCACACATATGCACACACACTCAAAGAACAAAAGCCCCTGAAGGAACATGTACCAATAGTAGCGTTACTGAGTGCTGACAATGTGTCTCAGTGGGCGAAGGCACTTGCAGCCAAGTCTGACGACCTGGGTTCTATCCCAAGGACTCACATGGCAGAAGGAGAGAACCAACTCCAACTCCTGCAAGCTGTCCTCTGACAAATGCACCTATACACACATACACACACCCACAAATAAATAAAGAAATACAATTTTAACAACCAGTCATAACTTTAAGCCAGGGGGTTTTATAAGTAGCACTCATTATCTTTCTCATATTTTTATAATATTGAATAATTAAAGCAGCATTGATGATGTTTTTCAGTACTGGAGATGACTCTTCATCATGCCAGGCTCTACCACTAAGGCAAACTCCCAGTAGTGATTCTTTTAAGTGCATACATGAGGGTCTAGAGAGATGCTTTAGTGGTTAAGAGTGATTGTGGCTCTTGCAGAAGTCTACAGTTCCCTGCACTTACATGGGTGGTTCAAAACCACCTATAACTGCAGCTCCAGGAAATATGACACCTTCTCTGGAATCTTCAGCACCCAAACACATGCACATATATAAATATGGAAAAATATACACATATAAATTAATTAAAAACTGTTTTTCAAAGTAAACATATGAGGGTTGGAGACATGGCTCAGAGGTTAAGAGCACTCAATTGCTCTTCCAGAGGTCCTGAGTCCAATTCCCAACAACCACATGGTAGCTCACAACCATCTGTAATGGTAACAGATTTCTTCTTCTGGTACGCATAAAGACAAAGCATACACACACAAAGACATACATGGAGACAAAGACTCATACACAAAAAATACATGAATAAATAGATCTTTTAAAAAGTGCATGAGTTCTTCAGAAAGTCAGAGTCAATGTCATTGCCCTCTGTCACATGAATACAGGCACTGTCAGCTGTGACAAGGACTCTGGGCTCCTGCTGATGGAAACAGTGGGTGTACTGTGGACAGGCTGGTGGATTAGAGGATAAGGGAAAAAGGTAACACAGATTTTTTGCCCCCAAAAGACGGGAATAAAGAGGGCAGACACAGAGGAAAGCTGACACTCTCAGAGCTTTTCCCAGGGTAGAGCCTGGCAGAGGGTGTCACGGAATCAGAGGCTTACTTTGGACTCCTTGTGAGTGGACATTCGAAGAAAGGTGAGGAAAACGCTGCGGTGTAGGTGCTTCTGCATGTCAGCGACCTCAGGGGTAGGGGCCACCCATTCATCAAACTTTCGGGGTACATAGCGCAGGTATGAATCCAGGCACTTCTGCAGGGTCTCATCAAAAACAACCTAAGCCAGGAGAAAAGACAGCAAAGATCGATTCCTGAGTTAGACTACACAGGTGTGCATGGCCCATCAGCCCTGACTTATTGCAAACACTCCAACCCAAGAGACCAAAGAGGTATGAATGAGCCCAGGGCTAAACACAAGTTTCTTAAAATGGCACTTGGACAGTGAGTAAACATTGGGAAGGTTGCAACATGAGACAGCAATCCAAACCACTATTTGCTGTTAAGGATCAAGGAAGGTAGACAAAAAAGCAACTCCTAATGGAGAGAAAAACAGCAACCAACCAAGGACATGTCATGTGCTTTGTCTTAGTGTTAATTTTGATAGAATGTTACCTGGCACCAGAATTTATCGTGAGGCAAGGCCAGGAGCCAGTCGAGGTCATTGGCTACGAAGGTGGCGCGTTCCAGGTACTCCTCCACTAGGGCGGGAATGTTGTCTTTAGGGGGCGGTTTGTATAACACAAAATACCGGTCTGCCTTCTGCTCAGGGTGCTACGGATCCAAAAACCACGTGTTAACGTGGCAGAGGTTAGTCAGTGAGGGCCCATTTGCCAACCCACAGCAATGACAGTACTTGGCTGTTCCAACCAGAGACCCTCCAAGGAGCTTGTAAGTATAAAGAACCCAGTGTGTCTAACAAAGGCGCCATGGTTGCACCTAGAGAACACAGGCGGTTGTTAAAAACATGTTTTTAGAGAATTTTTAGTAGTGTGGGACAGATTAAGGTAAGAGAAAGGACACAAAACTCTAATATAAACAGGTTTGGAATGTTTTTTTTAAAGTCTATGTATTCACATATTGGCACACACTTGTTAAAAAAAAAAACAAGTAAGGGGGTGCTGGAGAGATGGCTCAGAGGTTAAGAGCACTGGCTGCTCTTCCAGAGGACCAGGGTTCAATTCCCTGCACTCATATGGCAGCTCACAACTGTCTATAACTCCAGTTCTGGGGAATCTGGCATCCTCACACAGACATACATGCAAGTAGAACACCAATTTACATAAAAATAAAAATAAATAATTAAAAAAAGGGACAATCCCCAAAATTTATAATGGTTATCTTGAGGCTAGGTAATTATGGCTTCAATATATTTTCAGTACTTTTTTCTAGAGACAAGGGCTCACTGTGTAGACCAGTTGGCATCACACTTAAGAGATCTACCTGCCTCTGCCTCCCAAGTGCTAGAATAAAGGTGTCATCACGTTTGACCTTATTTTCCCATTTTTAAACAGTGAACATATATTTTTAAGATTAATATTTAATTATCAAGTAACACATAAGCATCTTTTTTTTTTTACTCTGTGGGCAGAATGGGTATGTGAGGCCCAGGGGTCTATCCCTGGTGTGGTGGGGGGAGGTTAAGGGGGAGAAAGGAGAAATAAAAGGCGAGAAGGAGAGAAAGGAGAGAGAGAAGGAGAGGGGAAGCACATTCCTCATCTCCACGGGAAACCACTGGCCATATGCTGTCCTAGTTACCTCTCTAGGTTTTACATTAGAATATAGTGTAAGCACATCAAGTATTTGTTTGAGTCTGTTTTCCCTTTCTGATATAATCTGATATAACAGCATCATATTCTATGTATCACTATTTTCCTTTATATAGCCAAAAAAAAAAAAAACAAAACAAAAAACCTCTACTAATTTTTTTTTTAAAGATTTTAATCAAGTAGCTGCAGATCTCAGCTTCCGAGTCGCAAGTTCTCTCTCCCAGCCTAACCATGCCATGGATAAACCCCACTTTGTTCACCTAATGAAGAGCCGCTGGGCTGGATGGCTCAGCTTTCATCCCAGTCTAAGTGAGAGTGGCTTTCTCAGGGGAAGTTGTAATAGGAGGAGGGCCAGGCCTCAGCTGTTATCAGCCATAGCCTCCCACTTCCACAGCCAGCTCTAGAACAATCAAGAACCGTGTGGGCCTCTGCAGGAGTAAAAACGCAAGTTCTGCAAGTTCCGTAAGGATTCACTGCAGTCCTTTAGCATATAAGTCTGGGGGACCCTCTCCCATTTATAGAGAGGCAGCATTCCAGCCACTAATCTGTTGAAAAGAGAGCTTATCTCCTTGCATTCCAAGCTTCCTTCCTTCTTGACCTGCTGACACTCTTTACAGGGTCCCTACCAGGTGTTGGGGCACAAGAATAAAAGACATGTGCTGCAGGTCTCAGATCAGAGTCTCAAGTCTTCTCCAAGTCACAAGGTTTACGTTCCACAGAGGAAGATGCACATCTAAGTCACCAAGGAAGCCCTAAACAGATGAAGTAACAACTTAGGCTTGAAGGGTCATAGGAGCACAGGAGGAAATTAGCAGCTCCTGGAAAAGGGATGCTTCCCAGGTGAGCCAGTACCTAAACTGAACCAAGAGTAGGAAAAGGATTTTTAGGTGGAGGAAAGTCACCTTGCCCTCCCCCCCAACCTTGTTCGTCCGTCCTTCCTTCCTTCTTTCCTTCCTTCCTTCCTTCCTTCCTTCCTTCCTTCCTTCCTTCCTTCCTTCCTTCCTTCCTTCCGTGTTATGATATAGTCCTGCAGGCCTGGAATTAGCTATGTAGACTAGGCTGGGCTCAGACTTAATAGAAATCTGCCTGCCTCTGGGACTAAAGGTGTGTGCCACAATTGGTGGAGCAGGTACGCTAAACTCACTATTTCCTTTTTCATCTACAATTAGCTAAAAGGGAGACAGTATTCTCCTGTCTGTCAGAGGAGGAAACAAAGACTTAGTAAGGTCCAAGAACTTTCCTAAAGGTCTTCAGGTTAAACAGGCACCTGAGGCAGGATGGGAAGCAAAGCTTACAATGCAGGCCAACACACGTGCTACCTGAGCTCACTGCTTGTCCTTCTGACCTTCCTGCCTCCCGGACTAGGGTTTACCACAGCTCTGCCCAGCACCTGCATTGTGCTCACCTGACTACAAGCACTTGCTAAACAGCATCAAAGTCACTTTTGGATCAGTTGTTGTTTGGTGGGCGTGGGGGTGGATTATAGAAGGACACAGGGGACTTTTAGGGAAGGTAAAATGTCCACTGTCTTGACCATTGGTGATGGTGACAGTTTCATTGATATCTTACCAATGTCAAAAAAATCAAAGTGCTGATTTTAAATATGCAGTTTACTGGCTTTCAATGATACTTCCTCCAGGCTTGACATTGAGAGGACACTCCGTGCGTTCATTAGCTGAACAAAAGAATGAATGGCCAGATCTTGCCTCTGAGGGGCTTAAAATGACAACCCACGTAAGAGGGAACTCTACTCCATAATGAGTAGCCATAGATGGCTTCAGAGCAGGAGGGCAGCAGCCCCAGGGGGTGCCTCTCCTAACCAAGTTTAATCCCACCTTTCAATACGACTCATTTAGGGCCTCTCTGCTCTGGAAAACTAGGAAAACACTGCCCTTCAAGCCTCTACATCTTGACAGGAACTCATTTTTTTACTGTCCTTCAAGGAATGGCCTAAGGGTCCAACCCTATTTCTTACAGGTTTTTCAAGCAGCTCCTTGAAAAGTAACTACTCAATTAACACCAATAAGCTCCACCCTTCACTCTGAAGAGGCATTGTAATGCCTGCTCCTAGGGCAGAGATCTTTTTGTCCCAAGCTGAGACTCAAAAGACAAAACCCTACACACACTCAGGACAATGTTTCAGGAGCTTAATGTTCCGCAGTCTGACCAACAAGACCAGGAAACTGTCTTTGAGATAATCTGTCATCCCACCCCACCCCATTCAAGGCCACAGCTGCTACTTGTTCTCACCATCCTAACTGCTCAGCTCCAGGCAGAGCGCTAACTCACATGTTTCACGGAATCCTCAGTCACCCCACTATTATTAGCCCACTATTATCTTTCTTTGGATCCTGAGACATAGTGAGGTTAAAGAACTTGACAAATATGTACAAAGCCCATGTTCACTAGCTCTGCTATAGTGCTACCCTCAGGGATCTGTGCTTGATCTAAGAGTCAGGCTCCCTCAAGCATTCCCGAGTTCCCCAGCCAGGGCCTTCCTTCCCCTCCTGCTTTGTCCAGACAGAGCTAATTCACCTTTCAACACCCAGTTTAAACAAAGGGGTAACCTGGGGAGGAGGGCACAAAGTCTCATCCCTAGCTTTGGAACTGTTGGCAACTAACAGATGATGGATGGTAAAGTCAGTCTCTCTAAAGGCACAATCACTGGTGGGTTGAGCACCTTCTAAGAAAGGTCACACATTCAAGAGCATATGGTCAGCACCAACTGGACTTGATAGGCTTCATAAAACAAGAGGACACAAAAAGTTAGCTGGGTGAGGAATTGGGGATGAATCTGCACAAAATTCTCAAAGAACTAGTTATAAATGAGGGGGGAAAAAGGAAGAAAAGTTAATCTGGGTGCTTTGCTCAGAATGGTTTGGCCCACACGAGGTATTCCATACGTTACGTTCTATTATTAGAGACTGAAGAGGAAATAATAAAGCCAACCAAAATGCACAAAATAAAACACTTAGTTCCCATTTCCCACAACTTTACTCAAGCCTCCAGAAACTCAGAAACTACTTCTTCCCACCTTGCATATGTAAGCTCATATTCTTGGGAAATCTACAAGTGGGTACAAGGACTCAAACCCCCACTTCTGTCCCTTTCTTCAGCAGCCTGGCACCTCTCCATGGCTCTACTCTCTCCCTGATGCTGGGAACTGGCATGTTCACAGCCTCCTTAGTTTTCGGTTTCACAGGCCCTGTCAGAGGCGCTGTACGTCTCACTTCTTGCCCCAGATAAGAGACTGGCCCGACCTCGGATCCAGTACAAGCGTTGAGCAGCTGCTTAGATTCAAACACATATTTATATTCCTACGTGCAATCTTAAGGCCACCACAAAGGCCAATCACCAAACCAGGACTTGGAGCCATTTCTAGCCCAGCTCAGACTAAATCAAAACTGTCTTCAGATTGACTGGAAACGAAATAAATGCTTTGGAGAGGGGACCCGACATAGAAGATAGTACTCAAATTTCCACTGCTCCTCAGAAATAAAGTTCTATACTAGGCTTGCAAGGGCCTAGTAGCATCTTTACTTGGCAGTACCATTGGCCCTAGGGTCATTCCTGGAACAGAAAAGGATTTACTTTTTGCTTCTGGAATTGCAAGGCTGGTTGCTATCAGGCTGAACAACATCAAGACATTGGCTCACCAGGGCTGGCGAAGTCCTCGGCTTTCCTGTCTTCGGGTCTTTGTGGGTGATCTGGAGTTGCTCCAGGGGCAGAGCTGGCATTGTGCTGTGCGACCCTCCTGAAAGGAATGTGGATGGGAAGAAGAGAGCAGACACACGGACCCCTAGAGGCCAGGCCTAGTCTGGGACTGAGCCCAGCACCAGCATCAACCCCTGGTCGCAGCGAACTCCTAATGTGGGCTTTCAAGACCTGGTAAGCATCTGCTGGCCTAAAGGGATGATTTTTGCCTAAAATAGTTCTCAGCTCTGAAGAAAAAATACCATCCAGAGAACTCCTACTCCCATAAGAAAGAAGTCCTAGCTAAAAGGACCTAGGCTATTTTTTATTTTTTGTTTTTATAGTGCTGGGATGGAACCCAGGGCCTCAAGCTGCACTCAAGCAGCCTGTGGACACTGTGAAGACACTACCCACAGTTCTTTTTCTTGCTGTCTTTCCTATCATCAGCACAGGCCTAGCAGATGCAGCCTCACCAAATGAAGGATGAAAGACTATAAGGAGCAATTTTCTTTGCTGTGGTGGGGATAGAACTCATCACGGATGCTAGTCTTGTCTACCTGAGCTACGTTCTTCAGGAAAAAAAAAAAAACTCCTCAATTCTTAGGGGACCTTAGGTCTTTTAAGGGTTGGGACAATGGACTTTTCCTCATATGTAAGACTTAACTTCTCCAGGCTTCAGAGGAAGGCATGACAAACTAACAGAAGGAAGAGAAAATCCATAGGAATCTGCCAACACATGATCCCTTCCACGAAGGGACCAAATTGGATTCAAAACCAGTAGTTGGTCAGCTGGGTACAGCTCAGTGATTGATAGAATTTGTGCTCACCACATTTAAGTCCCTGGGTTCAATCTCAAACAAAAATAAAATAATAAAACAATCACAAAGTGGACTTGGAGATAGCTCGGTCAGCATCATCCAGACTGCACAAGCATGAGAATCTGAGTTCAGTTCCCAAAACCACATTAAAAATGTAGAATTCTCCATTGAGAAAGCAGAAGGTGAAAGTTTCCTTGGCCAGTCAGCACAGTCTACTACACAAGCCCTATCTCAAAAACAAAACAAAACAAAACAAAAAAAACCACCACCAACAACAACAAAAAACAGATGACTTGAGAAACAATTCTAACTCCTGAGGTTGATCTTTGACCTCCACACACATACATTTGTGCCCACATATATGTGAACACAGTTCACAAAGCCAAACCAGCAGACCAGCTCTTCCATGGCGCCTTTTTCTAACACCACTTGGGCTTATTCTTAGCAAGAACACATGTATTGGTTGAATCATGGAATTAAGCCTTTCAAAAGACATGCCAGTAAAAAGTCCCAATGACAACAAGAAACAACTCAAGATTAGGAGGAAATCACTACGTCCTAACAGATTTTTGAGGACATCATCAGCCATCTGTTACCAGGTTGTGTGGCCCAGCCCTGGTGATATGAGACATACTGACGAGACAATAGCAATGTGCTTGCTAGACACTAAGCCCTCTCCTAAATGCTTTCCTTGACACCTTAATTTACCTTTTAAAGTATTTATGAGACAGGTCTTGTGATACAGGCTGGTTCTTAGCTCCAGCAATCTCCTGCCTCAGCCTCTTGAGTACTGGCATACATCACAACATGCAATATTACATCTGGCTCACTCTTTTCTTCTCTCTCTCTCTCTTTCTCTAGGCAGGGTTTATCTGTAGCTTTGAGGCCTTTCCTGGAACTCGCTCTTATAGAACAGGCTGGCTTCGAACTCACAGAGATCTGCCTGCCTCTGCTTCCCTAGTGCTGGGATTAAAAGTGCTACCACCTACCGGCTTTTCTCCTTTTATTGTACTTTTTATTTTAAATTTTGAGACTGGGTAGACAGGGTTGCATGTAGCTTAAGCTGGTTTTGAACCAATCCTCCTGTCTCAGCCTCTTGAGTACTGGGATTACAGGAATGTATCACCATACCTGGCTCTAGATACTTCAGTCCTTACTACGAACCAGGTAATGATGTTCAGAAAATACCAACATGGGCAAAGAACTGACCTGGTGGTGCCATTCACATAACTCAGTCTTCACGAGAACAGGTACAAAGCCAACTGCCACCCAACTGATAATCAGTGTCATGATGTTTGCCGAATATGCAAGGTTCACGAAGTTTAAACAAAAATGACTTGTAGGACAGAGGGATCAAAGAGGATTTGAGTTTTCACTTAAAGTATGGGTAAAAAGTAAAGCAAAAACCAGACTTTGAGTTGTAAAAAACCAGGACAGCCATGCACCACTATACCTCTTATTCTGAGCAGGGCAGCAAAGGCCAAAAGTTAAGAAAGTGTTTTCGAGGAAACAACTGTTATACGGCCAACGAGCATCTCCAAGGCTACTGCTGCCTCAGTTTCTCTGACTGTCATCCATCACTTTGGTGGTCTCGGTTCAACATCACTGTTTAGAAACCTTCCCAGAGCTTCCCTGAAATAATCTCTCTCCTTGTGACTGATTTTCATATCTTTAATTGTTTTATGCATTTACTGGCTGACTGTCTCCTTCCTCTAGACTCTTAAGTTCCACGAGGGCAAGAGCCTTGTCTCTTCTGTTTGTAGTCCCGGCGCCTAGTTCTGTACCAGGCACATGAGAGTCGACCAACAAACACATGCTGAACGAATGAAAGCCGAGGACACCTGAAGCTTGGGAGGAGGAGGTGGGGACTGGGGTTCGTCCCAGGCCACTCTGGAGCCAAGCCTTAAACCGAACCGGAACTCCAGGTTCCGGTTCTCTTGGCCTCGTTGGGGCGACTCACGGCCCCTGGGGCAATGTAAGCCTGTTCCCGCCGTGAAGCCCGTATGCTGGGGGTGCCGAGGGTGCCCGAAGCACGGCGTGGCTCCTGCCGAGCTCCACTGGTGGGGACCGGGCACTCACTCACCTCCCGGCTCCACACCCGCGACGTGCAGCCGCCGTACACGGTGACAGCTTACACACAGCCAACACTTCCGGGGTCAAACGGCGATTCCGCAGGCGCAGACAGGAAGCCCTGCCCCGCTCTCCCGGCCCCTCCCCCGGAGCCAACTGTCGGGGAGGATGCTCGGGCCGGGCCACGCCCCTACGAGACGACCCCGCCCCCTGGAGGTACCGGGGTTTCTACGAGGCGGCCCCGCCCGTTGAAGGCTTCTATTTTCCTAGGTGGCCACCTCCGTTTAAGGCATTCCAGTTTGGGAAGCTCTCTAAAGCCCAGGCTTACACTTCCTCAGTTACCGTTTTACAAATTTAATTCAGAGAATTTTTGATTGTTTGTTTTTGTCTTAGTTTTTTGTTTTTCGAGACAGGGTTTCTCTGTGTAGCTTTGGAACCTGTCCTGGAACTTGCTCTGTAGATCAGACTGACCTCGAACTCCCATAGATTCTCCTGTCTTTGCCTCCCAAGTGCTGGGATTAAAGGCGTGCGCCACGAGTTGTTTAAATCAGAAAGGCTGAGTGAAACTATCTTAAGACTAGATGCATTTTTTCCCATGGAAAAGACTCAGATGATGCAGAGCTAATGGCTCACAAGCCTGAATAAGAATCATCACAGAAAACTAGTTGCTAATACTCATCGGCAATTTCTGGGGATGCAGCCTGTAATACTAGTCCTCGGGAGACTGAGGAATGACGGAGAATTCCAGGCCAGCTAGGGTTATGCCCTGGAAGAGCTCGCACTGTAGGAGAAACAAGGAAACTAATAGCTACGAAGTAATGGGATAGATATTAAGTCACTGAACAAGTGGGGCGATGGGCTTTAAACCAGAAATGGGTCGAAAGGGGTTTGCTAATCGGTTATATTTCACAATGTAACAAATTCTCATAGACTGCGACTTATAACAACATATATTTTTCTGTAGGTTAAGAATCTAGGCCTAGGGCTGGAGAGTTGACTCAGCGGTTGGGAACATTGACTGCTCTTCCAAAGGACCCAGGTTCAATTTCCAGCACCCACATGGCAACTCACAACCTTCTGTAGCTCTTCTTCCAAAGGATTTAGTATCCTTACACAGTCATGCATGCTGGCAAAACCCCAATGCACATAAAAAAAATCTTAAAAAAGGAGCTTGCTTCAAGGAATGCAAACTGAGAAGCAGTAGGGAGCCTTTAGGAAGACAGAAATAATCTCACCACATCACAAAAGTGATTTCTCTTTTGCTGTGTTCTGTTGGTTAGAATCAAGTCACAACTCCTGCTGAGGATATGAGCAGCAGGATTTGGGGATCAGAAAGAAGCATCTTGAAGTTGGCCTACCAAGTAGACATCACCCATCTATGCTGGGTCTCAGGACATAGTAGAGGTAGTTGTGATATAATGAAAATATTTATTATAGTTCAGATAATGGATTATGAATTTCATATCTATTATTTCCTTGACTACAAAAATTGTAAGTAGAAGGCAGTCGTAGTGATACCTGCCTATAATCCCAGTTCTTCAGGGCCTGAGACGAGAGGAAAACCAGTTCAAGGCTAGCCCGGCTTAGATGGCAAGTTCCAGGCCATTGTGTAGAGTCCCAGAGCCAGTAAGAGAGTAGAATGGGGATATAATCATCCCTGTATGGCTTCAGAACCTATATTCATGATCTTCTTGCCAAGAGCCTTCCTAAGGCTCAAGAGCTAAGTTTAGAGGAGTCTCAAGTCTAGTAGAAGCTCTGTGGCCACATGCCACAAAATGTGTCAGGATAGTGTATTCTCCCCTTACCATTATCATATTTTAGTCAATCTAACCTTTTATTATCATGGAAAAGACTGTCTTGCTTTTATTTGTCAACAAACATGTTGAACACAAAGGAAATCTGGTCTGTACCTGGGTGACTGGTTGGAAGGAAATCCTTTGGTACATTTAAGTTAGGACTTCCAGAGAAAATGAATGTGCTATTTTCATCTTTTTCTATGAATATAAAGATACTCAAATCACTGATGTCTTGGAGCTACATACTATAATGATAGACAGACAAAATACATCCAATGAGACACCCAACTTGGGGCTGTAGGTATGATTCAGGGGTGGGGTTCAAGGTCTAGGTTCAGTTCCCAGCACAACAACCGGAGCTGGAAAATAACCTCATTTCTCCAAGCGTACTTTGTGTAGGTCTCATTTCATCTCTGTAGACCAAGCTGGCCTCAAACTCACAGAGATCCGCCTGCCTGTCTCCCCAGTGTTGGTACTAAAGGCATGCAGGACCACTTCCAGCTTTCTTTTTCTTTTCATGGGGTCTTATTGTGCTTATCATACAGTTTAGGCTGGACTTGAACTCATAATCCTCCTGTCTCAGTCACTCAAGTAAATGTTAGGATTGCAGGCTTGAATCACCATATAGGACCCAACAAATACCTTGTTGTGTTTTTTTTAAAAAAATGTTTTTCTTTTGCTTGTTGCTGTGTGAGTGAGGTGGTTGGAATGAGAGAGGGCAGTGCCACAGTGTGCATGCTGAGGTAAGAAGGAAGACAGCTTTTAGAAGTCAGTTCTCACCTTTCACCTTGTTGAGACGGGTCCCTATTGTTTGGGTAGCATATCTCCTATCTTTAAAAAGGATCACTACGGGTCAGGTGGTGGTGGCACATGCCTTTAATCCCAGCACTCAGGAAGCAGAGGCAGGTGGATCTCTGTGAGTTCAATGTCAGCCTGGTCTACAAGAGCTAGTTCCAGGACAGCTAGGGCTGTTACACTAAGAAACCCTGTCTCGAAAAAAAAAACACAAACAAACAAACAAACAAACCCATAAATAAATAAATCAAAAGGACCACTGTGGTTCAGCGGGTAAAGTTATTTTCCATCAAGTCTACATGGTAGAAGGGGATAACCCCAGATCCCGTGTGGTGGAACAAGAGAAATGACTCCAGCAAGTTATCCATACCACATGTTGTGGGGCTGTGCACATACACACACTAAATAAATGTAAAAAATAAATAAAAAGGATTCCCTAAGTTCCCTAATTCTCACCTTATCATTGTAAGATTTATATAAGATAATATAGAAAATTTCAACACTTAGCAGCAGTTTGCTATGATTTGGATCTGAAACGAACCCCCAGAGGTCATGATATGGACGTTAGCTGATGATGTATCAGGAGGTGGGGGAAACCTTAGGGCATGCGGCCTAGTGGGCAGAAGTAGGTCACTGGGGTGTGTCTTGGAGGAATGCATCTTGCTTCCAGTGGTACAGCTCCTTTCCCCTCTGACCTTCCTCCTCCTCTCTTCCGTTCTCTCCTCTTTCTCCCCCTCCTTCCTGGCTGCCACAAAGTGACATCTCCGTTCCACATGTGCACCCCATTTTGATTTAGCCTCAACACAGGCCCAGAAACATTGAAGCCAAATAAACTCAGTCTGACCTGCTGGTGAGTTGATATTCTCAGACATTTTGTTACAGTGACTGAAACCTGACTAACACATGGGCATCCAAGAAATTTTAGTGGAGAGGAAGGACATAGAGGACAAAAGAAAGGAAGGAAAGGGGATGGGGGGGAGAAGAAAGGGTAGAAGTAAAGAAGACACAAGGAAGGCTGCAAGGGGAGAGGGATAAGGGGAAAGGCAGGGAGCAGGGAGACTGTTGTTGGAGCTCTGTCCTCACATCCCTTCCATCTTTCTCCTGTTCCAAACCAGAACAGTAAGGGACGCGAGATTCTGAAAGGAGGCATCTTTCTTTGAGATAGCACATATCCAACTAAAATTAAGTTAAAAAGCCAGTCAAACAGGTGAAGTCTCTGGCCAGGTGGTGGTGGCACACACCTTTAATTTGGGCACTGGAGGCCAGCCTGGTCTACAGAGTGAGTTCCAGGACAGTCAGGGCTACATAGAGAAACCCTGTCTCAGAAAAACCAAAAAACAAAGTAAATAAAATAAAACAAACAACAAAAACAAGACAGATGAAACCTCAATCCAGACACCAGTTATGCACATATACAGACACCAGTTATGCTCATACACAGAGAAATTTCTTGACCTGTATTTTCTTCCAAATGAGAACAGCAACCAGCAACTTAAAGGGCAAATATTATGGTTGGCAAAGGAGAGGAGCATCCATGGTACTTACTGCCAACCAAGTGTAAGGGTCATTAGGGAGAAAGCTGTTAAGTGGAGTGAGAAAATTAGCACAGGACACAGTACCCAGACCTGAGTCCTGCCTGGCTTGGATGACGGAGCCAGTGAATCAGTTTTGCTTTTCTTTGTTCTTCATTCCTCCAGCAAGTGTGTTGACTGGCCCACTCCTCTTAAGTTTTCTTTTCCTCTCTCTCTCTCTCTCTCTCCTGGTTTTTCAAGGCAGGGTTTCTCTGTGTGACAGCCTTGGCTATCCTGGAACCAGCTCTATAGACCACGCTGATCTCTAACTCACAGACATCCTCTGTGAGTGCTGGGATTAAAGGCATGCACCACCTTGCCCGGTTTAGGTTTGCCGACTAGTCCACTTTGATTACTCTGTGGGGTAACCCCTCCAACTCAGCATACATGATTCCTGATGCAGTGCTATCTTTTGGATCTGGGAATCCCACCCCACACCCACCAAGGACTCATGTATTACAGGTTTTGTGCCCAGCCTATGTTACTATTAAGAGGCATTGCTCATTTAGAACGAGTCTTTAAAGGGGATTATGGAGCCCTGGTCTCTTCCTCCTTTGATTCACAAACTTGAAGACCTTTTGCTCTGCACACACTCCTGCCAAGATAGGTCACCACAGGCCCAAAGCAAAAGGGTAAATTGGCTGTGACCCAAAACTATGGGTTGAAACAAACCCTTTCTCTTTATAAGTAGATTTGTGCTTTGCATAGTAATGGAAACCTAACACACTTAAAGTTTAGCCATTTGAATTTGTATTAGCTATGTAGCACTGGAAGCAAGTCATTATAACTTAGGGTACTAAACACTAATAATAACTTGTTATTTTACACAGTGTCAGGGGCTCCAAAGTGACTCATTTAGATGGCTCTGACTCAGGGTCTTTCAGGAAGATGTAATCAGATGACAGTTGGGAATGCAGTCATCTGGAGGTGTTCTCATTTGTTTTATGTTGCTATGATAAAATACTCTGGCCAAAAACAATTTGGTGAGGAAAGGGTTCATTTGGCTTGCACTTCCAGATGACAAGCCATCATGAGTAAAGTCAGGTCAGGACTTCAAGCAGGAACTGAAGCAGAAACCGTGGAGGAAGGCTACTTGCTAACTTGCTCTTTGGTTGTCTACCTTTCATATATAGCCCAGGCCTACTTGCCTAGGGATGGTGTCACCTGCAGTGGGCTGGGCCCTCCCACATCAATCACTAATAAAGACAACCTGTTATAGACATGGCCATAAGCCAATCTGATTGAGCCTGCTTGAGTGATTTGTCAAGTGATTCTGGAGTGTATTAAGTTGACAATAATGGGTAACCAGCACAGGAGGCTGGATAGAGCAAGATCTTGTATAAAACATAAAAAAAAAATATAAAAGCTTCTATCACATCCCCAAATGGCTTCAAGATCTGACCTGTACAGAGCATTTTATATTCAAACCATGAGACCCCAGTAGGGTAAAAACGGAGCTTCTAGACTTCTCAAGCTGTAGGCTCTGAAGCTCACCATGTCACTTCTTCCATGCTTTAGATTGAAGCAAGTTAAAGCACAATGTGGTGCCTGTAGTCCCAGCACCTGGGAGGCAGATGCAGGAGGATTGCCATAAGTTCAAGACCAGCCTGGTTCACATAACAAGTTCCAGACCAGCTAGGGATAAATAGAAAGACCCGGTCTCAAAATACATACATATACATGTACATATACATACATACATATATATATATATATGTGTGTGTGTGTGTGTGTGTGTGTGTGTGTGTGTGTATCAATCAAATAGCGGCTGTCTTGTTTCCTGTTCACTAGTCTGTAAACAATATTATATATATGTATATATATGTATATATATATACATATATATATATAATAAAGCCAGTTTTGTGTGTGTGTCCATGTGTAAAGAGGCCTGAGCTCATTCTCAGGTGTCGTCTACTATCAGGCTTAGAGGTATACACCACCATGCCACCATGCTTGGCTTTTTGTTTTCCTTCAATTTATTACACACACTCACACACTCACACTCACACACACACACACACACACACACACACACAGTGTATGCAGGCATTCACCAGGTCAAAACATAACTTCCCTTTTATTATGTGGGTTTCAGGTGTTGGGGACTGTGAACCCCCAGACCCTGAATTTCCTATAAACAACTTGTTTTCCTGTGCTTGCAGCTGCCCTGAGCATAAGACCCTCTGGAGTTTCTGATGGCAGGGGAGTGGTTTCTGATGGGCTTGCAGCTGAGAGGGTGTGGCTATTGGTCAAGGAGACCCTATATAGGCTGCCCTGGAACACAATGATTCAAGGGGGCATTCTTGGCTTGGAGCAGGCATTGTTACCCTCACCATCTCACTGGCCCCACATAATAAATAAAGATTTATTTATTATGGATACAATATTCTGCCTGCATGTGTCCCTGCAGGCCAGAAGTTGGCACCAGATTTTATTACAGGTGGTTGTGAGCCACCATGTGGTTGTTGGGAATTGAACTCAGGACCTGTGGAAGAACAATCAGTGCTCTTAAACACTGAGCCATCTCTCCAGCTTCCCACATCCAACTTTTCACATGAGCACTAAGGACCAAACTCGGGTCCTCATACGAGGACCTCAGAGCAGCACTTTATTGATGGAACTATTTCCCAAGAGGCATAAGGCCAGTGTGCTTTGAGGGAGAGAGGAATTAGCCCTCCTTCCTCACACAATCTCTTTCTCTATATATAGATGCTCGGCGGCTGTTTTCATTTGCAATCCACCAAAGCCAGGGAGACTACTGAATGAGAAAGACTGGTGTGAGGGCTGACAATGTGTAAAGAAGCTCCCTCATGAGAAATAACTAATAGCAGTTAAAATGTCTTTGCAAAGTGTTCCATAAATATAGGGTTTCATAATCCACTCCGTCCCCAGTCAGCAACTGTTGTCCCCGGCAGTTTTCCATTAAGCTAAGCTTTCTTTCAATAGGTCTCTGCTCAGCATCTCCCCAACCCCCCTGCCCTCTGCTGAATCCATCAAAGCTTTTGCTGATTCTGGAAGAATCCAGAGAATGAACACTGGGCCTCTGACAGCAATGCAGCCGCTCCACATTCTCCCCTGCTCTCCCAACCCCTGGCTTTAGTGAGAAAACTGAGTCAATGATAATGCAGGCCAGGCCTCCTGGCTCTGAAGGTGGAAGGTGTGATCTGGAGGCAGCTGGTTATCCTGTCATTAATCTACAAGTAGCCCTTGTCTTTTCCTCCTGTCACCAGTCTGTGAACAACAGAAAGGTTGACACATTGTAGAAATCAGAAGGCAGCAGTGCAAGGCAGCAAGGAATCTTAATAAACATTAGATGCAAGCCTCTCATTTATGGATGAGGAAACGGAACTCCAGGGAGGGATGGGACCTGCTCAGGGTTGCCTGGCAGCTAAGTGGGCACTGGCACTGAAGTCTTCCAACTGGCTTTAGACTAAAGCTCTGCCAGGGGTCCCGGTGTACACCAGGCAGCCTGGAAGCTCTATTCAGACCACCCATCAGAGTGGCAGTTGGTGTGTCCTGTTCTCTCCATAATCGCTAGCATGGGATGACAGAGCCACAGAAGCAAGAGGTGGGAAAAACTCCTTCAGGGCTGGACGCAAAGCACATAGGGAGGGAGAGTCATGGGAAGACATCAAGAGAGTAATTTAAACTTTTCTGTTTAAATTTGTTCTCATTGTATATTTTTTACATAGGAACTGAGAGGAAGGGCTTTCAGGATATCTCCAACAGATAGGATGTCAAGAAACTTGATAGTTTGGGTCTCCATGTTTTCTGTGGTGTGTGTGCGTGTGTGTGTGTGTGGGGGGGATGTTCAGAAGACAATTTTGGGTGGGTCCTTGCCTTCTCCTTGTTTGGGACATGATCTTTTTGTTGCTCTCCCAGGTGTATATCAGGCTATCTGTGACTCAAACTTTGTGGTACTCTCCTGTCTTGGCCTTCCGTTTTCCTGGAGGAGCCCTTGGGATTGCATGCATATTTGGTAGTGCACTTGGCATTTATGTAGGTCCTCAGAATTCAAACTCGGAACCTCAAATACCGTAGGCAAAACCCACCGAACCCTAGCTTCGACCCCTCATTTTATCCAGGTTATAACCATCTCCCTGATATAATATCCCTATTTTCTATACTTCCCTTACTTGGCACTGAGCACTTTATCCTTTGGTACTGATCATGTGATTATTTAATCCATGCCTTCCTTGTTAGGTTATATGTTCAGACTCTCAAGACTTTATCTGCTTTATTCACCAGCCGTACCGTAGTGTATATCTTCGGTTTTTATCTTGGTGCCTGGAAACTAAAACTTCATAAGCACTTGCTGAGTGAGGACTGGGAATGTGGCTCCTCAGTAGACTCTTTGCCCAGGATGCACAAGGCCTTGCGTTTGATTCTCCATATAGCAATGAATAAAGAATTAAAACTGCTTTGGAAATAGGGCTTTTTGAGTCAGGGTCTTTCTCTGAACTCCAGACTGGCCTTGAACTTGTGACATTCTGCCTCCCTCAAGCCTCTCAGATGCTGGGGGAGTTGTATCCATGTGTTGCCAGGGCCAGTAACACTGATGAATGAGTAAAGTGATTTAATTACCAGTACAATCTTCCGATTTCCTTGTGGTTGGTTTGTTCATTTGTTTTCTCAGAGTCGATGACCAAGCCCAGGGGCTTGTGCTTGCTCCGTAAGTGCTCTGCCGCTGAGCTAAATCCTTATCCCAGTCTAATCTTTTATACCAAACTTCCCAATTCCAAACCAAGAAACCGTGGCCCAGAGATGGGCAACCTGCCCAGGGCCATACAACTGCATCTCACAGCTCCTTGTTGATTATTTACTTCCCTGTCAAGGGCTGGAAAAGGCCCAGAGACGAAGCTGTCATAGTCCGTTGGTGCAGATATAACAGAATTCCTGAGACTGGGAAATTTAGAAGGAACAGGTATTTACTTTTCACTGTTATTTTTTGGGGTGGATGGGGAAAGTGTGCATATGTGTGTATACATGTTTGCATGTGTACATGTGCATGTAGACACCGGAAGTTGCCCTCCAATGGCTTCCTCAGCTGTTCTCCATCTTTTTTCTTTTCTTTTCTTTTTTTGAGGAAGTGTCTCTCACTAAATCTTGAGTTTACTGACTCAGCTAGGCTGGTTGGCTAGTGTGCTCCAGGGATCCACTCGTCTCTGTCCACAAGAGAACTGGAATACGAATGCATGCTGTGGCCTCTGGCTGTATGCAGGTGCTGGGATCTGAACTCAGCTCCTGATGCCTGCATGATGAGCACTTTTATTGGCTGAGCCATCTTTCTCGCTGTTCTTAAGTAAGCATCTGGAAAGTCTAAGTCCAAGGCACCAATGGGTTTGCTTGTCTTGTAAGAGCTTTTTCCTGCTTTCCACATTGCTGCTTCACTTTCTGGAGAAGTCAAGAGCAGTGTCCTTACCTGGCAAGAGGCAGAAGGGCAAGAGGGTTGAAATCCTTTATTCTTTTACATGGCCGTCAAATCCCATTCATGAGGGTGGCGGCTCAAACATTCTATAGATTTTGTGGTTTTGTTTTGTTTTGTTTTGTTTTTTTGTTTGTTTGTTTGTTTTTTGTTTTTCTTTTAGACAGGATTTTTCTGTGTAGCCCTTGCTGCCCTGAAACTCACTCTGTAGACCAGGCTGGCCTGGAACTCACTCTGTAGACCAGGCTGGTCTGGAACTCACTCTGTAGACCAGGCTGGCCTGGAACTCACTCTGTAGACCAGGCTGGCCTGGAACTCGGATCTGCCTGCTTTTGAACAATCACACCAGCCTATAGTCCATCTTCTCAACAAGACACGTTCTCCCCTCCCACATGAAGCAGGGGTTCTAAACTTGGGTTCACAAAGAGATGCTGAGATCTATGTACCCTTTGAATTGTACCTTTGAATTGTACATTAATGTGCCAGGGAGCACATTTCAGCAGAGGGGCTGCAAGACTCTCATTCAGTCCTGAAAGGAGCACTCCTAAAATCTTAGTCCTTGGGGGCTCAGTCAGGAAACTCGAGAGTTGGAGACCAGTCTAGGCTACATAGTGAGAACCAATCTGAAAGAAAGAAAAGAGTGTTCCCCCCACCTCAATGCGGAAAAAGAGTTTATGATACTTTGTTGAAATTGCTTCCTTTTCAGCTAGAAAACCTCCAAAGCCCAAGACTCTTTAACAGCGGACAGCTTGGCCTGAGGCAGGTTGGGAGGCGGCAAGAGATCTATCGAATACGGCATGAGATAGAAATCGTCTTCAGCTGCAGCTGGTTGGGGCTAGACGACAGGTACCTCCTGAAAGTGGTGCCACCAGCTGAGTTGTGATAGATGGTGGGGTCTGAGAGCTTAGCGAAGATGTGGTGGAGGTAGAGCTGGAACTGCGTCTCGCAGCCCTGATATCTTTATCAACTCTCCCGCCTGAAAAGAGAGCCTGTTTATGGCAGTGGGTACTGAACCCACTTCCATTAGCCTGGCTGTTGAATTTCTTTTTTTCTTCTCTGCCTGGCTTGGACACGGTGGGGTGGGGGGGGAAGTAGGGAGGGGAATGAGCTTGTTTTGTGACGACACCTGTCGCCAGCAGCTCTTTGTGCCCTTTGTTGAATTATTCATCCTGCAAGATAAATTATTAATTTTCAATTTCGTACCGCAAATGCCAGGCAAACAGGTAGAAATGGAGTCTGAGACCCTGGGCTTGCAGCCATAGACCTCCCGGGGTTCCCTGAAGCCAAAAATTTATGCAGGAATCCATAATGGGCTCGCTCTGGAATGCAGTCATCTGAGGATGAAGTTGGCCTAGGTTAGGGTGTCCGTGAGGTGGCCGGGCTCCATTCTCTGCTGTCTCTTTCAGATCTCATTCTCTCCCATGTCTTAGCCAAAGCACCCTGGTGGGCACCGCACGTCCATGTGGGCTCAAGCAGTAGTCGCTGGAGCCCTGACTTGAGGTAACCCTAACTTACTCAAGCAGCCTTCTCAACTTCAGGTCTATTAGTATGGACCACTTTAAAATTATTTCATTTTTACAATTTATGTCAATCAGTGTTTTGTTTACATGCGTGTCTGGGCATCACCTGGGTTTGGTGTCTGTGAAGGTGGGAAGAAAGCAGCCAGTGCTCTTACCTGCTGAGCACCCATCCAGTCCAGCGCTCTTCTTCGTTGGATGCTGGTTTGTGTACTGCTGGTTGTTATTAGATGTTTGGCTTTTACCTGCTGCATGTCAGTAGCACAGCTCTCTACTCCCTGCCCCCATGACAACCATCAGAAATATCTGTAGACATTATCAAGTGTTTCTGGTCTCTTGGTAAGGAACATTGACTCCATTTGAGAAAGGACTCCATCTGTCTGATCTTTTTCTTTTAGTTTCTTTAATTTTTTAAAAATAATTTATTTATTATGTATACAGTATTCCATCTGTGTGTATGTCTGCAGGTCAGAAGAGGGCACCAGAACTCATTACAGATAGTTGTGAGCCACCATGTGGTTGTTGGGAATTGAACTCAGGACCTTTGGAAGAGCAGGCAATGCTCTTAACCACTGAGCCATCTTTCCAGCCCTTAGTTTCTTTAATTTTTTAAGTTAATTTTTGTTTTATGTACAAGTGTTTTCCCTGCATGTATGTCTGTACATCACATGTGCGCCTGGTGCACTTGGGACCAGAAGAGGGCATCAGAGCTCCTGGAACTGGAGTTACAGACAGCTGTGTCGCCTGTGGGTGCTGGGAATTGAACCCATTCCTCTACAAAAACAGTAAGTGCTCCACCACCGAGCCATCTCTCCAGTCCTTTTTGAAATAAGGTCTCTCTCACTATGTGGCCCAAGCTGGCCTCGAATTTAAGATCCTACTGCTTAAATCCTGGGATTATAAAGGAATGATTTGACGCTAGCTCCTTGAATTTCTTTTTATAATTTTTTTAAAAGTGTTTTTTGAGGCAGGGTTTCTCTGTATAATAGCCCTGGCTATTCTGGAACTCACCACGTAGACCAGGCTGGCCTTGAACTCAGAGATCTGCCTGTCTCTGCTTCCTGAGTGCTGGGATTAAAAACATGTGCTACCATGCCCACCTGTTTTTTTTCTGATGTTTTAAAAGTGTGTATGTTTGAGTGTGCATATGAGTGTATGCATGAGGGTATGTGCTCATGAGGTCTGACGCATCGGATCCCCTGGAGCTGGAATTACAGGCAGTTGTGAGATGCCCAATACGGCTGCTAGGAACTGAACTTGGGCCTTCAGGAAGAGCTCTGAGCCAATCTCCCCAGCATCCTGCCCCCACCTTTTTGTAAAATTTTTAATAAAAAGCAAACAAAGCTGGATGTAGTGGTGCATGCCTTTAATCCCAGTACTCAAGAGGCAGAAGCAGGTGGATCTCTGAATTTGAGGCCAGTCTGGGCTACAGAGTGAATTCCAGGACAGGCAGAGCTACATAGTGAGACCCTGTCTGGAACCCCTAACCAACCCCCACAAAAGCAGACAAACAGTTCGCTTGTAAGCAGAGACAGGCCTTGAACTTTCGATCCTCCTGTTTCAGCTGCCCATGTGTTGGTACAGGCAGGTACCATCACACCCAGTTTACCCTGGGATATTTTTTGCAATGCAGGAAGTAATGGGTCTTTTGGTGCTTAAGAAGATCCACCTTAAGTTCCTCTGGCCAGTGAAAGGGAGTGATTGCTTCACTTAGCTGGAGGTCCACAAGGAGAATGTTGAGCTTCAGGTTTGATTGATACAACAAGCCACTCATCCTCCAAGACCAGTTCTGCGTCTTTACTTTGGCACAGGCTGTGAGGGATATGACTGGTTCACTCTGGATCTTAGATGCCTTCTAGTACTGATGGAGCTCTGAGCTTCCTTCCCTCTTCCATGGGAGAAGGAACATGTTTATTCTCAGATTCCAAGTCAGAGTCCTGAGAGTAACGATGGGTGAGCCATGTAGATGATACGCCTACTCCACAATGAGTGTGAATCTTCAGTAAAAACGGATGTGCAGATTGGTTTAACCCCATTGTGCTCCACCCCTATAATTTAGGATGAAATTGTATCTCATATGTATATGGCTTTGTAGATACTCAAATGGTGGTCTAAGCATCAACAGGGCCCATTGTTTTCAAACCATAGCTGCCGTGAGAGGTACAGCCTATGTTGAATGGCTGAACTTGGGACTTTACCTTGAGTTTAGGGGCATGCAAAAATTAGGAGGTTAGCTTCCCTCACCCAGCCACAGGGACTGGAAGTTGGGGAGAGCCAGATTCCCTACCCTAAAATAGAAATGTGGTCAGAAACAGGGGAAATGAAGGCTGCACATGCAGGAATGAAGGGTCGATGTCCGGTGCACAAGACTGGGAAAGGGAGTGAGGACTGGAGCCAAGCTATCTACAGAGAAAATCAGACACTTCTGACCCACCATTCTGATTCCAATCAGAAAACGGTACAACTCATCAGTACCTTACCTCCCTCATCCTATGCCATGGGGGTGCAGAGCACTCGCCAAGCTAAATGCTCATCCATATGTAACTAGGAAGGATTAGACAATAGACAATTAGTACCTTGTGAAGCAACCCTTGCCCAATAGTGATAGGAAATGATGGATAAGTGTGTTGCCCTTTATTACTCAGAGGGAATGTTTCCAAGATGTATTTCCTGAGGCAGTCCAGCGGGTCTCCAAGGATTGAGCCATTAGTTACCATATTAGGACCATTGTTTATCTTAGCTTTAAAAAAATGTGTGTGTGTGTGTGTGTGTGAGAGAGAGAGAGAGAGAGAGAGAGAGAGAGAGAGAGAGAGAGAGAGAGAGAGAAAGAGAGAGCGCATATGGAGTCCAGAGGACAACCTCCAGTTTCATCTTCAGGAAGGCTATCCATCTCCTCTGAGACAAGACTGCTCACTGGCATGGAGCTCACCAATTAGGCTAGACTGGCTGGCCAGCGAGCCCCAGGGATCTGCTTGCTTCGACCGTCCCAGAGCTAGGATTACAAGTGTGTGCCTGCAGCTCTGGCTTTTTACATGAGTGCTGCAGATAGAACTCAGGTTCTCACATTTGCAAAGCAAATATTTTATAGACTTAACTGTTGCCTTAGCCCCCTGGATTATTTTATTTCATTTTATACAGGGTCTCATGTATCACACATTTCCCTCAAATTTATAATGTAGTCGGAGGCTAATTTAAACTCTTTTCCTTTTTTTTTTTTTTTTTTTTTTGTTTTTGCTTTGATTGTTGTTGTTGAGACAGGGTCTCACTACATTGCCCTGACTGGCCTGGAACTTACCATGTGGAACAGCCTGGCCTCTGACTCACAGAGATCCTCCTGCCTCCACCCTCCCCCTCCCTGTGCTGGGACCATAGGTGTGTGCCTCTATGCTGGTTAATGTGGTGCTAGAGACTGAACCCTGGATTTGTGCCCACGAGGTAAGCACTCTACCAACTGAGCCACATTCCTTGTTCCCATATGTTTTGTTATGTTTTGTTTTGTTTGAGATGAGTCTCACTGTGTAGTTCTGACTGTCCTGAACTCACTGTATAGACCAGGCTGGCAGTATTCACAGAGCTTCTCCTGCCTCTGCCTCCTGAGTACTCGATCAACGGCGTGCACCACTGCACCCTGTTCCTTACTCCTGCTTTTCTTCCTTTCCTGTCCTCTTGTTCTGTGGGATCACTTCCTAGTAACAGTTGTCCACTCAGAAGCCTCGGATCAGACCTATGTTCTGGGGAACCTTGGCAACCAGGATTCAGAGTTTCTGAGATTTACTTTTTCAAATTAATTTGTTCTCTCTCTCTCTCTCTCTCTCTCTCTCTCTCTCTCTCTCTCTCTCTCTCTCTCTCTCCCCCTCTCTCTCTCTCCCTCTCTCTCTCTCTCTCTCTCTCTTTGTCTCTCTCTCTCTCTCTCTCTCTCTCTCTCTCTCTCTGTGTGTGTGTGTGTGTGTGTATCAGAAAAGAACTTATGGGAATTCGATTCGGTTCTCTTCCTCTGTGTGAGCCTTGAGAATAAAATTTGGGTGATCAAACTTGGTGGCAAGCACCTTAACCTGCATAAAATAAATATGTTTGGGGGTCTGAGGATGTAGGTAAATGGTAGAAAAATCCCCAGCACACACATGAAAAGTAGGTTTTGTACCTTCAATTAGTGTCCCGCCTGAAAGTGGCTCTGAAAGGCAAGAGTTTGGAATCCTCCTGAGGCCCAGGCCTTTCCTGGAAGGAGGCAACACCCAGCCAATTGAGTATCTGGGAAGACCAGAAGAGTGACAGATAAGCTGTCAAGGACTAACTTCTGGCCTTGAAGGCTTTATCAAGACTAGCCCAGCCTCCAGCACAGTTCCTGTGATTCAGACGTCTGTCTGAGGATGCCACCTGGTCCCTCAGTGTGACGTGCCTGCTTAGGGTAACTTGTCAGCAAAGGTAGAAAACAGCCTTTGTGGAGATCCTGAGTTGGGACTGCATCGTGGGTTGTCGCCTTGTCTTCAGGATTCTCTCTTTCACTGACCACAGATGTATTACCATACATCTCTGCTTCTTGCTGCCCTGGGCTCAGGTTCCTTTCCTGGTGCCCACCGATGATCCTTGCCACTGTTGGGAGGAATGCTCCACTCTCTCAATGTCTGGCCTTTGCCCCACCATTTACCTTTGGGATGAGGTTGTCAGCCACTTGCTTGAATAACAATCCTCCTTGTTCCTTGCCGACAGCCAAGATGCTTCTTACCTTTCTTCATAAGAGAAAACCACAGCAGTGCCTTCAAGGCATCAGAGTGTCAACTTAATACGCATCTAGCGGATGGGGGCAGGGTTGAATGGTCCTGATTATCCCAGGCTGATATTTTCCAGTGGGTCCCCATGGCAGTATAAGAGCTAGTGTGTCAGCTGGGGGGGGGGGGGATGCATGCCTTTAATCCCAGCACTCAGGAGGCAGAAGCAGGCGGATCTCTGTGAGTTTGAGGCCAGCCTGGTCTACAAGAGCTAGTTCCAGGACAGGCTCCAAAGCTACAGAGAAACCCTGTCTCGAAAAACCAGCTAGTGTGTCTGATGACAGCTTATGTTGGAGAGGATTGAAGTAAAGGGAACACTCCTCCATTGCTGGTCAGAGTGCAAACGGGTACAGCTACTTTGGATATCAGTATGGCAATTTCTCAGAAAATTAGGAAACAATCTACCTCAAAACACAGAAATACCACTTTTGGGTATATACCCAAAGGATGCTCAACCGTACCACAGGACATGTGCTCAACTATGTTCATAGCAGCATTGTTTGTCATAGCCTGGAAACAACCTAAATGCCCCTCAACCAAAGAATGGATAAGGAAAATGTGGTACATTTACACAATGAAGTACTTACTATACAGCAGAAAAAAAAATGACATCTTGAAATTTGCAGGTAAATGGATGGATCTAGAAAACATCATATTGAGTGAGGTGACCCAGACCCAGAAAGACAAATAAATAATATGTTCTCACTCATAGGTGGCTTTTAGACATAAAGCAAAGAAAAACCAGTGTACAATTCACAATCCCAGAGAACCTAGGCAACAAAGAGGAGCCTAAGAGAGACATACATGGATCTAATCTACATGGAAAGTAGAAAAAGACAAGATCTCCTGAGTAAATTGGGAGCATGGGGACCATGGGAGAGGGTAGAAGGGGAGGGGAGAGGAAGAGAGGGAAGCAGAGAAAAATATATAGCTCAATAAAAACAATAATAATAAAAAAGAGCTAGTATGTAAATTCTTCAATTTTATCTTGTCTTATCCAACTACAATCCACCACTAAACCAGCCGTGTTGCCTAACCAGCCCATGCTGAACTCCTGTCTCATGCCTGTGGCCCAGCAGGTCCCGTTCTGCAGGATGTTCTTTCTACTTCTGCTCCTCTTTATCTCTGGCCCGCGTTGAGTCATCTTTCAGGTCCCAGATAATTGCTATGTACTCCAGGAAGTCTTTGCCATCTTCAACTAAGCAATGCTCCTTCTCTAAGTTCCCAGGTTGCCTAAAATAAACCTTAGCACGTTGCTTGTGCCCATTTGCTTGTGTTTGTCTCCTGCAGTAGGTGACAAATTCCTAGACATTCAGATCTCGTTTTGAGTTCATCCATCAGTCCCTCAGGGTCACAGAGAGAAGGTACTTGGTAGATATTTGTTGGGTAAATGGAACTCAGCTGTAGGGCACTTGCCTAGCATGTGTGAATCCTTGGGTTCCATCCTTAGCACTGTGCCCACCCTTCACCTGCCCCAAAGGATTTCAGCTGTCGGGATGGCTTACTGGGTAAAGTCACCTGCCACCTGATGATCTGAGTTTGATTCCTGGGACCCACATGGTGGAAGGAGGGAACCAATGTCTACAAGTTGCCCTTTGACCTCTCTATACTAACTGTGTACCCTCCCATAGATAGATAAATAAATAAATATAAGTTTAAAAAATTACATGTGTGCTATGGTGCCTATATGTGTGTGCCATATGTTAACTTGTACGTATATACACGTAAATAAATAAAGTTTTGCCAGATGTGGAGGCACACACCTCTAATTACAGCATTCAAGAGGCAGAGGCAAGGGGATCTATGTGAATGTCTGATATACATAATGAGTCCCAGGTCAGCCAATACTGTAGTGAGATCCAGTCTCATAAATAAATAAACAATTAAAAAAAATCTAAGAAGCCTAGTTGAGGATGTACTCAGAGGAAATGAAATCTTATGTCTCATATAATTTTAAAAAAGGAAAATAATTCACATGTTAATAGGGCATGTTAATATTATCAAGTCATAGTGACATATCAAACATATTTGCATAGTCAAATACCTTAAAAGTTACACAAGCACAAAGTAAAAACTATTATTAAATGTGGGCAGAAAATAAATCCACAGCAACAGAAAACAGCAGTTTGTGTTTCCCGCTAGCCCTTGCCTGTGGGCGACTGTGTTTTCCTAAGCACATGCTTTCTCTACCCTTTCACTAGCGTTACAACATCAACATTTTTCCTCATTGTAATGGTGACCTTTGGAGCTAAAAGGGGCTTTAGAAATGGTCCTCTCCTTCCTTCTGCTTTATTTTTAGAGATAAGACAAACTGTGATTCAATACAGTGACCGGTTCCAAATCTCCCAATAGAATGACACCTTTAGTTCCTTAACTTTCTGACCCATGATGTCACCTTCCTGCCCCATAGCATTTGAGATCTCTTTGGTGCTTTTTCCACTATTGGTTCTGAATAAGAAAATACTTGAAAACAAGGATTCGGAGGCCAAGACCAATCAAAATTTGACTTGTGTGTAATCATTTATTAGAGTTTGATGATGCAAAATTGTATAGTGCTGTGGATATCTCACACACTGCAAGCTGGGAAGTAAATTGGTATGACTACTTTGGAAAATAAAAACTGTTGTAGATGTAGGTAGCACATGTCTTTAATCCCAGCACTTGGGAGGCAGAGGCAGGCGGATCTTAGTGAGTTCGAGGCCAGCCTGATCTACAAAGTGAGTTCCAGGCCAGCCAGGGCTACACAGAAAAACCCTGTCCCGAAACACAAAGAACAAACAACAAAAACAACAAAACTGTTGTAGAATCTATACTATGTAGTTCTGGTCCTGGAACCCATATAATAGGAGGAGAGATGGACTCATACAGATTGTCACATCCTTCACGTGTGTGCACACCTCTTTGTCACTCTCCATAAGTAAATGGATGTGAAAGAGATGAGTCCATAGGTTGAACAGACATCACAGAGGTGCAAGGATGCTCACGACTTTCCTGTTCAATGCTTTAAGTCAGCATCCCCTCCTGCAGCTACCACTCTCTCTTTCCTTTATTTTTGTTGTCTAGTGCAGGGGTTGGAACCCAGGGCCTTGAGCATGCCAGGTACACTCCCTACCACTGGGCCACAGCGCCAGCTGACAATAACTCTTTTATTGTTATTGTTTGTTCTATCTTGAGCCTTAAATAAACCAATCTGATTGTATCCAATTTCTGGATACAACCACTATGTCCACCCTCAGAAAATGCACGAACAATTTTGGTCTATTCATTTAAAAGAAAAAAATGCAAACAACAACGTGGGGCTGGAGATCTGGCTGAGCAGTTAAGAGCACTGGCTGCTCTTCCAGGGGACCCAGGTTTGCTTCCCAGCACCCACATGGTGCCTCACAACCACAGGATACAGCATTCTCTTCTGACCTCCTGGGACACCAGGCATGCATGTGATACACATACAAACACACCATACACATAAAATAAATAAGTTTTTTATTTATTTTGAAATCACTGTAATTTAAAAATCACTGCACCCCACAAGGAAAAGCAATGGACCACTGCCACAGGCCAAGTCATGCGTCCATGAATACACGGTTGACTGAAAGAAGCCGGGTACAGGAAGGAACATGGCTTGATTTATTTACGGCTCAAGATAGAACAAACGATAACAATAAAAGAGAAATCGTCAGCTGGTGTTGTGGCCCAGTGGTAGAGAGTTTACTTGGCACGCACAAGGCAATGGGTTCCAACCCCTGCACCACACAGCAAAAATAGAGAAAAGAGAGAGTGGTGGTCGTGTAAGAGGGAATGCTGACTTAAAGAGGGTATGAGAGACCTGGGAACACAGTGAAGTGAGGGTGGTGATAACATCTATATCAGTGAAAATCAATTGTTTCAAGACAGAGTTTCACTGTGGCCCACCCTGGCTTGGAGCTCACTAAGTAGACTGGGCTGGACTTGAATTCACAGAGATCAGCTTTGTTTGCCTCCAGAGATCTGAAAGTAAGGGAATGTACCACACCTGGCAAAAACAACGTTTGTGGGGTGGGGAATGGGAGTATGGCTCAGTGGTAAAATATTTTTCTGCAGTATGTAAGGCTCTGGCTTCTATTCCCAGCACAAAACAGATGACCATCAAAAACACACACAATTTTTTTTAAAATAAAAAGATGCATTGAAGCAAAGAAATGCAGTATAGATATATTTGTATATAGATAATGTAAATAGGTATACATCAGGTCAACTTGTAAAGAGCAAGGATTGATTTTGGTTCGCATTTTGGAAGTGTCAGTCCATGAAACATTGGCTCTGTTGTATCCAGTGATGGATACAATGCATCATGGCAGGCGCACATGCCAGATCAAAACTGTTTGCCTCATTGCCAGAAAGCAAAGGAGAGAAAAAGGGAAGAGATGGGGTCCCGTAATCTCCTTCAAGAGCATGTGCACTATGACCTAAGCATCTTCTAGTAGACACTACCTCTTAAATATGTCACCACCAGGCCAATGGGATGACTCAGCAGATAAAGGTACTTTGCTGCCAAGCCTGACCATGTGGGTTAAATTCCTGGGATTCACTTGGCAGAAGGAGAGAACTGACTTCTACAAGCTGCTCTTGGACTCATCATGTTCACACCCACTGTGTGCCCTTCCTTCAAATACAAATAAATACATGTAGTTTAAAATATTTATTTATTTATCTTTATTTTATGTGTTTGGGTGTTTTGCCTGCATGTAGGTCTGTGCACCATGTGTGTACAGTGCCCTTGAAGGCCAGAAGAGTGTTGGATCCTCTGGAACTGGAGTTACAGACAACTGTGAGCAGCCATGAGGGCGCTGGGAACTGAACTTGGTTCCTCTGCAAGAGCAAGAAGTGCTCTTAACTGCTGAGCTATCTCTCCAGCCCCAGTAAGAATAATATATATATCATGGTCTCCCAATAGTACTGTCTGGACTAAGTCTTTCTGTGTGGGACTTTTGGGGACATTGACCACCTAAACTCTAGCAGGTTGCGTATTCAGAATCTGAACACTTCATGAAAGAAATGAAAGTTTTAAACAGAGTTTAAGCAAAGTTTTATGCTTCCTGGAATGGTACAATCTGATTACGGTCTATAGTTTAATTAATTATATTCTGGCAGCTTCCTGGTTTTGATACTACAATAGAGTTGTGTAAGAAGTTGCTATGGGGGGAGGGGGAACAACACGTTGAATCATGGGTATATATATATATATATATATATATATCCTTTTTCTATGATTTTTTTCCAGTTTCTTGTGGGTACATAATTCTAAATTTAGAAAGCAACTCCCTAGTCTACTTATAAAAATCAGGTGGTCAGCCGGGTGGTGGTGGCGCACGCCTTTAATCCCAGCACTCGGGAGGCAGAGGCAGGCGAATCTCTGTGAGTTCGAGACCAGCCTGGTCTACAAGAGCTAGTTCCAGGACAGGCTCCAAAGCTACAGAGAAACCCTGTCTCGAAAAACCAAAAAAAAAAAAAAAAAAAAAAAAAAAAAAAAAAAAAAAATCAGGTGGTCTAAATAGGACACTTTTAGTCAAGCTCCTTTTACCTTCAGTCTAAGTAAAGATGTTTTTAGTAATTCTTTTGAGAATTTCATTCAACACATTTTGGACATATTTATACTCCTCAACTCTTTCCCTTTACCCTCTCAGCCCTTCCATTCCTTACCACCCAACTCTGAGATTAAGTGTTTTCTTTCCCGACTGAATCCAGTTTGTGATACAAACCCACCTACTCTCGGGATTCACGTCTGCTCCACGGTATGGTCAGGCTACAAGGGGTCACATCATTTTTAAAAGACTGGCCTTTCCTCTCCCAAAAGCTATCAAATGCTCACAGCTCTTCAGCTAGAGATGACTCATGTGTCCTTCCATCTGCACGGGGCTGTCTGGGTGGAGCCTCCGCAGGTGGTGTGCAGGCTGCCACACTCACTGTAAGTTCATAAAGCATTGGCCCTTTCGTGACTGGGAAGCAGTGTCCTGGAAGTTATCCACCTCCTTTGGCTCTTGCAGTCTTTCTGCCCTTCTCTTCCACAACGATCTTTGAGTCTTGGGGTGAGCTTTCAACCAAATTCAAGAATAAAATATACTTACAGTATTTTCTAAGTGCCTTCCTTCCTTCTTCAACTCTTATCATTCATCTATGTATCTGGGTATCCATCCGTACACCCACCCGTTTTCCCTCATATATCCATCCCCGTCCTCCTTTTCTTCCTTCCTTTTTTTTTGTACTATTAAGAGGAGGCTCCTTCCTCTCCCCAGTCCCTGTAATCACTGTATGGAGCTCTGCCAGTTCTGAGGGGCCACTTCCACTTTGCTTCTTAGGCTCTTACTACCCAACACCCTGGTGAATTCAAGAGTTGGCAAGTCTAGAATGTTTTTTGTTTTGTTTTGTTGTTTTGGTGGAGTTTCATGTAGCTCAGGCTAGCCCCATAGGTAGCTGGCATGGACCTCTTTAATCCTTCTGCCTCCTTTTTCCAAGTCTTGGTATTACAGGCCTGAGCCACCACCCCTGGCTGCTAAGTCTAGAATTATTGCTACTCTCCTCCCTGCTCCAACCCCTGGTGACCTATGGCCAGGTCTTTAATTTGTAAGTCTGGGTTCACCTGTTTGGAAATGTGTTGGATAATATGTACCTCCTCCCTCATCAGGGAGCTTTAATTACTGTTTGCCATGTTGCTTAAGATGTGGAGATGAAAGGTACCTTTAAAAGCCCGTGTTACTGGCACTAGTCATAAAGCTGAGGAATTTGTTTGCGAATTCGCAAGGTTGTCTGTCATAGCTGGGAAAGCACACAAAAAGCTTGATTTTATGTGGAAAAATCTTGTCCTGAAGCCAGCCAAGAGGCCTACTTGGTATAAATAGTAAGGGCATGTTGTACCTTAAAGTACTTTGCAAATTCCACATTCTTGTGTGCTCCTGAAAAGACAGCGACCACCCTTGCAAAGTCAAAAACAAGGAGTTACCTGGGGTTATGTGACCGGAAGTCCAGGGGCCAGTTTCTGACTAAGACCATACTCTGTTCTCTTCACAGTTTATGAGAAAAGTTTGCTTAGGCACAAGGCTCTTTATCATCAATACTCTACTTTTCTTTCTGACCATGTTTCTGTCAGAACCATAGCTAGCAAGGCCTCCTGGGAACCGGCCACTCTAGGGAACATTCAGAAGGTGCTAAGACAAAATAAAGGTCTAAAACTCAGCCTCAAAGCATCTCCCATCAAACCAGAGGATAAAGAGGACCGAGTGGCCTATATTTAGATTCTACGTCATCGTGCCCTGTTATTAATAATAACTGCCCCCTTTGGTGCGCCCAGAGCCCTTTGAAATGCATTGCTTTATGTGATCCACCGACAAAGCTGGAATTTCCAGCTCTGACTTAGGGACTGAAACTGCAGCGACTTTCTAAGGGGACACAGTTCAAGTGATGCTCCTGGGATTTATACTTAGTCTTGGGAACTGGAAAGATCTAAGGGAGTCTCAAGGAATTCCAGAGAAGGAAAACCTTGGCTAGTCTTTCTCAACGAATGAGAGGTGACCACTGACAGAGAGGAGGTGCGGTGCGAAGGTCGTGGGTGTGGAGGCTCTGGTTTGCGCTTGACGCTTCATCTCTCTGTGGACTAGAGCGTGACTTCTTGCCTGCGGAGCTGCTATTCCCTCCTTTGTTAAATGGAGACGTAATAACAGTGTTTCTTCCTTCCCTGGTTGTGTTAAAGAGATAATGTATGGAGGACACAAGTTATTAGAGGTGAGCTAAGTGACAAACTAAAGAGCAAACTCATCTTGAGCCATGAAGCAACCATCTCGGAAGTTAAGAACAACAACACCCTTTTGAGATAACTGTGGGTTTAAATGTAGTTATAAGAAATCATTCTGAGCTGGATGGTGGTGGCGCATGCCTTTAATCACCACTCGGGAGGCAGAGGCAGGTGGATCTCTGTGAGTTCCAGGCCAGCCTGGTCTACAAGAGCGAGTTTCAGGACAGCTATGGCTGGCTGTTACACAGAGAAAGCCTGACTTGAAAAATCAAAAATAAATAAATAAAACCAACCTGCCTGTCACTTGCTACTGATCCTACTCACCACAGTGGATTCTTATTCTTTTTTTTTTTTTTAACTATAAGCCAAAATAAATTAACAGGTTAAAAGGAAAAATGAAAGGAAGAAAGGAAGGAAGGAAGCAAGGAAGGAAGGAAAGAAGGAAGGAAGGAAGGAAGGAAGAAAGAAAGAAAGAAAGAAAGAAAGAAAGAAAGAAAGAAAAGGAAGAAATTAAGAAATACATCATTCCAAGAAACCCCTAATCCTTTCACTCCTACATAGGTACTATCTTTATCAGTATTTATTAATTTAAGCATAGGGTCTTGCTATGTGTTTTAGTTTGCTTCTCATTGCAGTGATAAACATCAGGAGCAAAAGCAACTTGGGAGGAAAGGGTTTATTTTAGCTTATAGTCTGTAGTCCATCATGAAGGTAAGTCAGTGCAGGAACTCAAGGCAGGACTCTGGAGGCAGGAGCAGAGCTGAAGGCATTCCTCGGCCATAGAGGGATGCCGCTTACTGACTTGCTCCCCATGGCTTGCTCAGCCTGCTTTCTCATACAGCTCAAGATCACTTGTCCAGGAGAAACACTGCTCACAGTAAACTGGGTCTTCCCATCAACCATTAATCAAGAAGATGCCATACAGATATGTGGAGGGTTTCTGCTAAGTTCTCTCTTCCCAGATGACTCTATCTTGTGTCAAGTTGACAAATGCTAACCAGCAGTCTTTTAGTCCCACATTGGCCTGAAACTCATAATCCTCGTGCACAGTCTCCAGAATACTGGGATTTTAGGCACCATGGGAATACAGGGATTATTACCACCATGCCCAGTTTATGGTAATACCACATGTAACTATCATAACCAGGAACTTGACATTCTTATGACCTACCATCTAGGTGTGGCTTATGTCCATAATCCCAGAACTTGGGAAGCTGTTGGGAGGTTGGTTGTGAAGTTGAGTACATATTGGGCTACATAACAAGTACCAGGCAAGCCAGGGTTATGTAACTGGAGATATGGTTCAGTGGTTAAGAACACTTGTTACTCTTGCAGAGGACCAAGTTGATTCCTAGTACTCACATGGTGACTTACAGGCATCCTTAACCTGAGTTCCAGGGGACCTGAAGGTGGTAACCTTCCATTTCCAACTTCCATGGGCACCAGCACCAGGCATGCAGGCAAAACACTCAAACGCATAAAAAGAAATAAAAATTTAAAGATGAATGAAAAACCAAAAAAGAATGAATTAATGGCTACATGGATGAATGAATAATGCAACATGTAACACAATTTATCCATTTTCAGATTTTACCAGTTTTTCAGCCTTCATGTATGCGTTTATCTTTGTGCATCTGTATATTTATTTCTATAACTTTTTTCACGTGTGTAGAACTGCTTGGCTGCCCCCACAGCTGGGATACAGAACATTCCCACTGAAAGGACGCCTTGTGCCTCCCTTTACAGCCATGGCGTTCTGTTCTCCCTCCTTACTAGTGAGCACCAACCTACTTATTGCCTCTCCAGCTCACATAAAGGATGCTTTATAAATAGAATCACACAGTGTATTGGTTATTTTTCTCATTGCTGCAACAAAATACCTGACGAGAGCAAGCCAGAGATCGGAGGGCTTACTTTGGCCTCCAGGTCAGATTGTAGTAGGCAGAGAAAAGTGAATGCGGTCTCAGTTCATTCCCTTCTTTACTTCAGGCTGGCGCCCCAGTCTATAAGACGGGACTATCTGTGCTTAGGATAAGTCTCCACACCTCAATTAACCTAGAAACTCGCTTACAGCCAGGTGGTGGTGGTGCACGCTTTTAATCCTAGCACCTGGGAGGCAGAGGCAGGCGGATCGCTGTGAGTTCGAGGTCAGCCTGGTCTACAAGGCGAGTTCTAGGACAGCTAGGACTAACCAGAGAAGCCCTGTTGTGAAAAAAAAATTAAAAAAAGAAGAAAAATAAAGAAAGAAGGAAGGAAGAAACTCTTTTACAGAAGTTTGTCTTCTAGGTGATTTGAGAACTTGTAAGGTTAAAAATCAAGATTAACCTTAACAAAGTATGTATGCTTTTGAGATAGGTTTTTTTGTTGTTGTTGTTTTCAAGACAGGGTTTCTCTGTAGCTTTGGTGCCTGTCCTGGGATTAGCTCTTGTAGACCAGGCTGGCTTTGAACTCACAGAGATTCACCTGCCTCTGCCTCCCAAATTCTGGGTTTAAAGGTGTGCATCACCACTACATGGCTTGAGATAGTATTTTTAAGTTTTGTTGTTGTTGTTGTTGTTGTTGTTTCGAGACAGGGTTTCTCTGTGTAACAGCCCTGGCTGTTCTAGAACTCACTCTGTAGATGAGGGTGTCCTCAAACTCATGGAGATCTAGCTGCCTCTGCCTAAATGCTGGGATTAAAGGCCTGCACCACCACCTCCCAGCTCATCATTTTTTTTGTTTTTTTTTGGTTTTTTTGCTCATCATTTTTTTAAAAATATGGAATACTTCATGGATTTGAGTCATCTTTGCACAGAGACCATGCTAATCTTCTCTGTATTGTTCCAATTTTAGTATAGTTGCTGTTGGTGTGAGCATACTTTCATCCTTTAAAAAAAGATTTATTTTTAGTTTTTATTTAAGTGTGTGTGTGTGTGTGTGTGTGTGTGTGTGTGTGTCTGTCTGTGTGTATGCATGCCACATGTGCACTAGTGCTAGAGGAGGCTAGAAGAGGGTATCAGATTTGGAGCTAGAGTCACAGGCAGCTGCAAGCTATCCAGTGTGGGTGCTAGGAACTGAACTCATGTTCTTTGGAATAAGAATAGCAAGAGCTCTTAACTGCTGAGCCATCTCTCTCTCCAGCCATTTATTTATTTATTTGTTTATTCATTCATTCATTCGTGTGTGTGTGTATGTGCGTGTGTGTGTGTGTGTGTGTGGTGGGTAGTGGTGTGTGTGTATGTGTGTGTGTGTGTGGTGGGTAGTGGTGTGTGTGTATGTGTGTGTGTGTGGTGGGTAGTGAGTGGTGTGTGTGTATATGTGTGGTAGTAGTGGTGTGTGTAGTGCTAACTGTGAATGTGCTAATAGTGTGTGTTTGTGTGTGTATGTGATAATGGGATTCCCCTCTGTATGCTGTGAATGTTCTTTGTTACCATTGGTTAATAAAGAAGCTGCTTTGGGCCTCTGGCAGGGCAGAATAGAGCAAGGTGGGAATTTTCCAAGGAGAGATAGAGGAGAGAAGAAGCCCGAGTCAGGGAGATGCCATGTAGCTGCCAAAGGAGACAGACACACCGGAACATTACCAGTAAACCATGAGCCTCATGGTAAAATATAAAATAATAGAAATGAGTTAATTTAAGATATAAGAGTCAATAAGAAGCTCTATAGGCTTATCGGCCAAGCAGTGTTTCAACTAATATAGTTTCTGTGTGATTATTTCAGGTCTGGATGGCTGGAAATGAATAAGCAGCCTTCGTCCGTGTGTGTGTGTGTGTGTGTGTGTGTTAACAGCAGTGTGTGTGTGTGTGTGTGTGTGTGGTAGTAGTATGTGTGTGTAGTGGCAGCAGTGTGTGTGTGGTGTGTATGTGGTGGTAGTGGTGTGTGTATGTGGTGTTTGTGTGTGTGTTGTGTGTGTGTGTGTGTGATGTTTGTCTATATGTGGGTGAATGCATGTTGAGGTCAAAGGATAGCTTTCATAAGTTGGCTCCTTCCTTCCATGATATGGGTTCCAGGGATCAAACGTAAATTGTCAGTCTGGTGATAAATGCTTTTACCTGCAGAGCCATCTCTCCTGCCTGGATTTTTTTTCTCTATTCAACATGATTTTCTTGAAAACCATCACTATTTGACTGTTTTTTGTTTTTTATTTTTATTTTTTTAATTTTTTTTTGAGGCAAAGTCTCACTATATAACCCCGGCTAGTCTGGGACTTATGACATAATACAAGCTGGCCTTGAACTCACAATCCTGGCACAGACTCCTGAGTGGGCTTATAAGCGTGTGCCACCATATCTGGGTGTCTGAGTTTTAACTGTCAGGTGTTGTGAGTTCTTTGCTGAGTATATAGTTTACAAATATTTTCTTCGAGTCTGTAAGTTTTTCAACTCCTGTTGTCAATAGAGTTTTTAATTTTGATAAGGTTAATAGAGTATTTAATTTTGATAAGTTTGATAAACTTACTAGTTTTTCCTTTATGGGTTATATTTTGATGTTGTATCTAAAGACTTTTTGCCTAGCCCCCAGGTTTCAAAGATTTTCTTTTTTCTTTCTAAAAGTTGTATAGTTTTACATTTTACATTTAAGCTGTAAAATCCATTTCGAGTTAATTTTTTTTATGTGATCCAAGTTTATTCGTTTGCCTGTGGATAGTCAATTACTTAGATACCATTTTTGAAAAAGCGATTTTTTCCCCTCTATTGGATTACTTTGGCATCTGTCAAAAACCAACTGGGTATATTTATATAAATCTATTTCTGAGCCAAGAACCCAATGGAATTTTAACTCAAATATTGAACTTGGGTGAATGCAAGAAATCAATCCATACAGAGTCTGAATGAAGGCTAGCATGAGAAACATTTATCAATCAAGCTAATGTTCTCTGTAATTAAATATGACACTGTAAGAAATTGACTATGAATACCTTGATCATGAGCTCAGGGAAGTGGTTCACATCAGGAGACAGTGAAACAGATTCTGACTGTGGAGCCAGGAAGACCGGCTTTTACAATGTGGGTCCTGTACTTATTATCTGACTCTGAGCAGGTAAGCACGTTAACTAGCCTCTCGGCGCATCAGTGGAGATCATATTAACTTGCCTCTTACAACCAGCTTGAGGTCCAATGAGAGGGGACCTGCAAAGTGGTTGACAGAAATTTTTTGTTTTTGTCTTTTTAGTTATTTTATGTGCATGGGTATTTCTCCTGAAGCTATGCCTGTACATCATCTGTATGCCTGGCGCCCAAGGACGACAGAGGAGGGTGATGGATTCCCTGGAACAGGAATTACAGACATTTGTAAGCTTCCTTGTGGGTGCTGGGACCTTAAACCAGGTCCTCTTAACTGCTGAGCCATTGCTCCAGTCCCTGACACTAAGTTTGCCTATAGCAGCCACAGCACAGCAAATTAAAAGTGTGCACCACCTCTGCCTGGCAATTTGGAAGTTTTATCCCATATTCTCTGTTAGCATCCTCTTGAACATCTGCAAGTGGGTGTGTTATTCTTTCAATAAGGTATTGCTAGTGTGTGTGTGTGTGTGTGTGTGTGTGTGTGTGTGTATGTGTGTGTGTGTAGAAGAACTGGAGATTGAACCAAGTGTATTAAACAGGTGCTCTACCACTGAACCATCCCAAAAACTAATGCTTTAGAAAAGGGAAGTAGCTCAGTGGCTACTGTCTAGGTTGGTTTAAAAGGACCAACAAGACCAAAATGCAGAAATTTCTGCACACCATTCCTAGATGTAGTGAGCATGGTTGAACATGAGCCAGCAAACTATGGGTCAGGCCACAGTCTTGTGCTGCCCTTACCACTAGCTTGTGTTCTTGACCTGAGAGGTAAGAAGTTTTCATGCTTCAGAGAGAGGAGGGAGGGAAGGAAGAAATGAATGAATGAAGAAAGGATGAAAGAAAGAAAGGGTGGGGGGAGAGGAAAAGGAAGGGAGGAAGGGAGTGAGGAAGAGGCTGTAGAACTGTATATGGTTTACAAAGGCTAAAAACTGATTGTCTGGTTCTTCATAGAAATATTTTGCTGTACTTTGTTGTAGGAGATAAACATAAGGCTCCAAAAGCAGAAGCTAGCCAAGTATGGTGACATACTTCTTTAGTCCCAGTGCTGTGAGGCAGAGGCAGATGAATCTGTGAGTTTGGACCAGCCTAGTCTGCATAGCAAGCTCCAAGCCAGTCAAGGCTACATAGTGAGACCCTGTGTCAAAACTGACCAGCCGAAGAAACAAAAAGGGAGAATGCTCTCTGACTAGAGGCCAACAGTCAGGATCTAGACACCCATTCATTCATCTAAAATACAGTTTGAGCTCACGCTGTATATGAGAACATATGCTTACCAAATTAGGAAGACAGTATACAGCATTTTCAAAGTGGGTTTAAAAGTCCCAGGAATTTGTTCTGCAAACGCTACAATTTCCTTTTTGTTATTGTGGTTTGAGTCAGGGTACCCACTCTGCAGCCCAAGCTGGCCCAGAACTCACTATGTAGGCTGGCATCAAACTTGTGGCACTCGTCTTGCTTTGACCTATCAAGTGCAGGGGCGACAGGCCTGAGCCACCATGCCCGGCTGTAACTTTCTTTTGTGTAATCACAATGTGCATTAGTGTATCAAGGCTCTGGGAAGTTGTGCAACAATTCTGATAAAGGCAGAGTGTCTCACACGCCCTTACTCAGCTGGGAAACTCATTTCTTGTTCTCTTCTCTCTCTTTCTCTCCAAGGTCTTACTATGTAGCCCTGGCTGTCCTGGAACTCACTATGTAGACCAGGCTGGCCTCAAACTCACAGAGATCCATCTGCCTCTGCCTCCTAAGTCCTGCAAATCATGGCCACCATGACAGCTTCTTGTTCTCTTTAGTTTTAAGACTACATGTATAATATCATGCTCACAAACAAGGGAAATTCAGAAGCTACAAGGCTGGATTGGTTACCTCTTTGCCTAAGACAGAGTCAGTTGATTCCTTTGAGTCTTTGATGAAAACAAAAGACTAATAGACTAATCTCTCTCTCTCTCTCTCTCTCTCTCTCTCTCTCTCTTTCTCTCTCTCTCTCTCTCTCTCTCTTCTTTTTTGGTTTTTTGAGACAGACTTTCTCTGTCTTGCTTTTTGGAGCCTGTCCTGGAAGTCGCTCTATAGAGCGGGTTGGCTTTCCACTCACAGAGATCCTTCTGCCTCTGCCTCCCGGGATTAAAGGTGTGTGCCACCACTACCCGACGAGACTAATTTCTAGATACATGGTGGAGCTCCTGATTTGGGCCTTTAAATCCTAATTTCCTATAGATGGGCTCATGGGCAATTTCCCAGGTCTTTGGTCTGAGAGTCAAAAATGGCTCTGGCTGAATATAATCCTGTGATATTTCTGGAGAGCCAGAGGCAAACGTATCATAGTAGTTGTCCTTTTGTGCCACATGTACCCTGACAAGGGAGAATGGGTACGTCAATCTGTAGAACCTCAACCTGTTTAAAACGCTGGGAATGTGGGACATAGGGGAACAGATGGAATACGTACAATAAAAGGACCCGGCATCGTCCGGAGAGTTGCTGGGACAGGGCTATTCCTAGAGGTGCTGATGAAGCACTTGTCATAGTGAAAGAATGTGACTGTGTGTAACCCAGCCTGCACTTTATGACTAACACCACATTAAGTCATATAATTTCGGCATCCTTATCCTCTTAGGACCACAGTAAGTTGCTTAAATAAACCAATGCCTGTTTCAGTTTGTTGCTTCAGTGGTTCAAGGAATAGATCAGCCATCCTTTGCCTCTGGGTCTTTGTGCTGTGTCCATTTTCTCTCCCCTCAAGTTTTATCGAATGTACATCTGTTTTATTTGCTTGATTTTGTTCATTTTGAGACAGGATCTCATGTAGTCCAGAATGTCCTCAGACTAGCTATGTAGCAGAGGATGGCCTTGAGATCCCGAACCTCCTGCCTTGAGTTTCTGAATGCTGGTATTACAGATGTCAGCCCCCATTCCTCAGTGGTCTACTCTATTCCCCCTTTTAGTCTCTAAAGCAATGTCATCTGGACCTTACTGCATCTAGGGTGGCTTCTTCTACATCTTCGCGACCACAAATTCTCAGTTTCTCCATCTGAGCACTAATCTGGGCTTCTTTGCTTTCCTGACTAGTCTGTGAGTCTCAGGAAAGCAGGCCGGGCTTGTATTCTTCACTGCTGCATGAGCAGAACTTGTCCCTGCGCTCAATCAAAGGGAATGTTCAACCAGTGCTGGCAGCAAAAAGATTGACTGAGGGTTGGATGTATAGTCAAACAAGCATGAAGCTCTAAGTTCCACCCCATCACTTGAGACAAGGGATGGGGAGAGAGAGAGAGAGAGAGAGAGAGAGAGAGAGAGAGAGAGATTGAGTTTGAGGATGTAGCTCAGTTAGTGAAGTACCTGCCTTACAAGTACAAAACCCTGGGTTAGATTTTATACCATATAAATTGGGTACAGTGACACATGCCTGTAATCCCAGCACTTTGGAGGTGGAAACGGGAATCAGAAGTTCAAAGTTATCCTTCATTACCCAGCAGACTTGAGGCCAGTCTGGACTGCATGAGACTCCATCTAAAAAAAAAAAAAGAAAGAAAGAAAGAAAGAGAGAAAGAAAGAAAGAAAGAAAAAAGAAAAGAAAAGAAAAACATAAAGAGAGGAAGAGAGAGTGAGAACCAGCTGTGGTTGCTAAGCTTTTAATTTCCCTTAAGGTGGGAAATTAGACAGATTCAAAGCCGGCTTGGTCAACATAGTAGGTTCTAGACCAGCTGAGATTACATATAGATCCTCTGTCAAAATTAATGCACATGTTCAGAAAGAAATAAAGGAGAAAGGGAGGAAGAAAAGATTGAGGGAGTGTGTGCATCTCACCTAGCTCCTTAGTTTAAGGGAAACAGCCTGTCTGGCAGACTCTAGAGAGGCGTAGCTGGGCTGGAAATGGAATTGAGATTTTCTGACACACTAGTTGTAAAATTGTTTCATACCTCTGAAACATTTCTTAAATAACTTAATTCCTCCCCAGCGGAGCTCCCTTGGCTTCATTCTCTCCTCCTTTGTCATTACTGCCGAAGGTAAGACCGCTTAGAGAATTACTTTATAACAGATGGGATCTTGGGGCAGAGCAAAACACATCTAGCTCCCAGGAGGAGGAGAAATGTGTGCAGTTGGACCTTGGATTTAAATGAGCCAGCAAATTCCTGCAAATTCTCTCCCCTTGCTGGGTCCTGTCGGCTTCACATTCAGCAAAGGAGAAAGCCAGCCTGTGTTACCCATGATTTATGTCCTGCTGCTTGCTCTCTTCCCTAGATCATTAAACACCCTGGGCAGAGCAGGAAGAAGAGGTGATCTCAGGATGCCCTGTCTGCCAGACTTGGTGTCTGGGAGCTCGGGGAAGCGAGTAGGAGCTCTGAGCTCTTTGCTCTGTTGAAGCCGAAAAGTTAAAAAACAAAACAAAAAACAAAAAACAAAAACAAACTAACAAAAAAAAAACCCCACAGGGTTTCCACAGACAGGGAACAAGGGTGATTCTGTTTGCCTCAGCTCTGCAAAAACAATTGGCCTCTGAACCAAGAGACCTGGGTGTTTGATTTACTCATTAATTGCCTGCTTTGAGAAGAGTCCGCTCTCACTGTGTGCCTCAGTTTCTCTAGCTGTCAAAGGAGAGCCTGGATGATCTGAGCTCCCTTTGTAACTGGCATGTCGGGAATGAAGACATTCTTAAACTGGAGCTGTATTTGGCTTTCTGGCTCTCCGAACTATTGAAACAAGATGTCCCAAGGGATTGAAATTCCCCCCAGGACATCTGGGAGAAGGAAGCTGCTGAGCCTGGTACCAGCCAGAAAGGGGACTTAGAGTGCTCACAACTATAGACCGCCTTTCTGCAGGACCCTGAGACAGTGAAGGACAAATGAATACTTACATATTCATTTTTTCTTTTTACTATTATTATTATTATTATAATAAATTTTCACCTCCTCCCACCTCCCTCCCCCTCCCCACTCCCCCTCATTTTTTGTTTTGTTTTTTGAGACAGGGTTCTCTATGTAGCCCTGTCCTGAAACTTATTCTGTAGACCAGGCTGGCCTTGAACTCACAGAAATCTGCCTGCCTCTGCCTCCTGAGTGCTGGGATTACAGATGTGTGTCACCACCACCGGCAAATAGTCATATCTTTTGTCCTCTGTTTAATCTGACCCTCAAGTTAGGACCATGACGATGGACTTGGATTGGAGGACACATAATCTCTTTGTCTCTTTCCAATGGGGTCACAGCGAATAACTCTTTGCCATTATTAATTTGGCATTTTAAATTTGCTTATCAAGGATGAGTGGTCTAGCCTGGCATGGCCCTGATACTAATTATGTTAACATTTTCAGCCTCAAGGATCTGGAGCTAGTTGGCCTTGCACGGAGATGAATGTATTACAATGGTTCACCTATTGGAAGGAGAGGATTCAGACTCCATCTGTACCTCCCATTGGCTGTGTGGCTTTGGGGAAAGCACCTTACCTCTCTGAATATTAAGTGCACTGTTGAATCAAGCCAATAGCCCAGACTTTCTTCCTTTATTTGTTTTTTTCAAGACAAGGTTTCTCTGTGTAGCCCTGGCTATCCTGGAACTCGCTGTTTTGTTCATTTGTGTGTTTGTTTGTTTTGGTCTCACTTTGTAGACCAGGCTAGCCTCAAACTCACAGAGAGATTCACCAGCTTCTGCTTTCAGAGTGCTGGGATTAAAGGCATGCACCACCACTGCCAAGCTAGGGACCTTCATTTTTGGCTTCCTGGGAACTGTAGCCAGGAAGAGGATATAATGCTGGCTGTGAGCCAGCACTAAAGAGTCAGCTATTACTGTTACTCCTTCTCCCAGGATGGTGGTCCATAACCCCTCTATCTGAGTTCTTGGCTTGTGGTCTGCTCAGTGGGGCAGGGTGTCCTAGTGAGCCTGGACAGGAGGGAAGAGAAGCTATTTTCAGTGGGTTCTGGTTCTATTTGTAGCTGGTGAGTTGGCCCAGGCTGCAGGGAAGCTTGTGGCAGAGAGAACTGGACGCTGAGAGGGGTGTGTCTTGTTACACTGGGGCGAAGGGGTGGGGGGAGGAAGAGAAGGAGAAGCCTGCCCCATCCTTCCCCTTGTCTAACTTCTTGCCAATTTCATTTCCTTTGCCTTTCCTGGGAGAATTTAGGGGCGCACCTGACCTTTTAAAGGTGGATTTAGTTAGTAACGTGAAGCATCCATCAAGCTTGTTAACCTAGTGGAGGCTCAAGTGAGATTTGCATCCCTACGGGATCTGCAGAGTGTTTGTGGAAGCCTGTGGTGGCTGAACAATAGACGATGCCCTCTCCTTTCCCCACTGGACCCGTCGCCCCCCACCCCATTCCTGCAACATGGCTAAACCAATTGTCTAACTTCTCTATGCCTCAGTTTATTAATTTGTGAAATAGGATGTGGGTGCCAGGGAGACATCCTGTCCTTGAGTCCTTTCAAGGCATAAATCTCCGATTCTCCAATGCAGTCATCAAACAAAGGGAGGTAGATCCTTTAATCAGAGGATGATGGAAGACCTGGCAGGTTCCACAAGACATGACATCCTACCCTGTCATTTTCTGGATGGGAAAACTGAGGCTCTACTGGTGAGGTTGGATCAGTCAGTGAGTCAGTGGTTCAGCTGAGTCAGGAACCCAGGCCTTCTACCTCCCACGGTTTTCAGTCTCCGCTGCTGATGCTAGGCTGTAGGTAGCTCTCCCTGAGAGGGCAATAGGAATCACTTGTGCTACTGTAATATGCTAACTCATATAGACCACATTTCTTTATCCACTCATCGGCTGTTGAAATCCACACTTGGATTCCTTCCATTGCTTGACTATTATGAATGATGCTGCAATGAACACAAGTTGGTAGGTTGGTAGATGTTTGTTCTACATATGACATCATTTTCTTTGGATATGTAACCAGTAATCAATCTCTCTCTCTCTCTCTCTCTCTCTCTCTCTCTCTCTCTCTCTCTCTCTCTCTCTCTCTCTCTCTTGGTTTTTCGAGACAGGGTTTCTCTGTGTAGCTTTGGAACCTGTCCTGGAACTTGCTCTGTAGACCAGGCTGGCCTCAAACTCAAAGAGATCCACCTGCCTCTGCCACCCGAGTGCTGGTATTGAAGGTGTGTGCCACCACTGCCTGGCAGATTGTTGGATCTTATTCTGATTCTATTTTTAGTGTTTTGGATATGATCTTGTATTGTCCAAGTTGACTTCAAAATCACTCTGTAGCCAAGGATGATTTTGACCTTCTGACCTTGTCTCTACCTCCCAAGTGCTGGAATTACAGGCATGTGCCACTGCTCCGGGTATATGTAGTCATGAGGTGGGGGGGGGGGATCAAACCCAGGGTTTCACGTATGTCTGGCAGTACTCTGCTAACTGGGCTACATCACAGCCCTACTTTTATTTTTTTTAAAGTATTTTCATTTGTTTTCCATACTGTCTTTACTGATTGACATCCCAACCAAGAGTGAAGGTCCCTTTTCTCTATATTTTCGCCAGCATTTGTTTGCCTGTCCTACTGATAATAATCATCCTAAAAGGAATTGTATTCTTTCTTCATGTCTGTTTATTTTGGGCATGCGGTGGTGCTGGATGTTTGATTTGGGCCTTGCTCATGTTAAAAATACAAGCATACATTTACCATTGAGCAATACACCTCAACCCTTTTTTTGTAAGCTAACTCTGTGTGTGTGTGTGTGTGTGTGTGTGTGTGTGTGGTGTTCATGTGGAGGCCAGAGGTCTATGTTTGCTGTCTTTCTCTATTGTACACCACCTTATTTTTTGAGACAGGGTTTCTTACTGAACCTGGAGCTCGCTGATCGGCTGGACTGCTTAGTCATTGAGCTCCTGGGATCCTCCTGCCTCTGTCATTCTCTGCTATGCCTGGTTTTTTACATGGCTATTGGGGTCCAAAATTCAGTCCCTTATGCTTGTGCAGTGAGCACTTTATCTGTTGAGCCACCTCCTCAGATTGCATACTTCTGCTTTAATATATATTTCCTGGGTGATTAGTGAAGTTTGTTTTTTTTCATATACCTGCTGGCCATTTGTATATATGTCTTTTTTGTTTGTTTTGAGACAACGTCTCATTATGTTATTTTGGCTAGCCTAGAACTTGCACTGTTTTTCAGGTTGGTCTTGAATTCACAGAGATATGCCTACCTCTACCTCCTGAGTGCTGGGATTGGGTGAGTTCCTTATTATCTGAAAATTCATACTTGCATGCAATGGAATCTGATCACTATCCACCTCTATTTCCCCTCCAACTTCTTCTGAATTCCATTACACATCCTTCTCTCAACTTCCTTTCTTCTTCTTCCTTTAAAAATATTAAAATTTAGTCAGTTGGCAGTGGCACATGCCTTTAATCCCAGCACTCGGGAGGCAGAGGCAGGTGGAGCTCTGTGAGTTTGAGACCAGCCTGGTCTACAGGCACTAGTTCCAGGACAGTCTCCAAAGCTACAGAGAAACTCTGTCTTGGTATATATATATATATATATATATATATAATTTATGTATATATATTATTTATATTATATATTTATGTATATATATTATGTATGTATATATATTATTTATGTGCATGTGTGTGCACTTGCTTGTCTGTATGAGAAACCTGCACTGTTACATCTGCTTTTGCATTTGATTTGTGGCAATTTTCTCTGGTGAAAGTACTAAAGAAATCTTGTCTCATACAAATGAGATACTTGTATGTATTTTTTTCTTGATATATTAAAACTTGCCGGAGTCTAAAGTTTGGTTGGGTAATTTATATAAATGAACTTTTAGGACTTTACTGCACTAAAATTCATGGGTCTGTCTTCTACTTGGAATGGGTATGACTTGGTAAGATACTGAATTAATCCTATGGAAAATACTAGTTCACTTGTTTATGTAGTGTTCTTGGCTCATTTCATTATGTGTTATCAAATATTCATTTTTGCTAGTATTACCACTCAGTAGAAAAAAACCCTTTTGTTTTGTTTTGAGACAGGGTTTCTCTGATTCCTGGATCTTCCTCTGTAGACCAGGCTGACCTTGAATTTAGAAATTTGCCTGCCTCTGCTTCCCAAGTGCTGGGATCAAAGGTGTGCATCTATTGTTTTATTTTTATAACAAAGCACCACCAGTTGATTTTATTATTGTAACAAATGCAATAAACTGTTTTTCATGAAGTTACAAACTTCATAGAAGTTTTGAGGCAATTAAGCCAAATAACCAACTATGACAAACTGGAGGTTGCATGCTAACCATTCTTTTATGTAAAAATAGTGTTCCTTAAAATAAGAAACCAGTTCACCTGCAACTCTTCCTTGAGATAGTGTAGGTCCCAGGATTTTCTTTTTGAGGGTGAAATGCTGGGACGGGATGAAGGAGGCGGTTGCGTAACACTGATGCTATTACGTGCCACTGGCTTGTTTGCTTTAACATGATTAATTAACTGTTCTGTGAATTTCAGCTCAATAAACTTTGAAAAAAGGGCTTCATACGGAATTTCCACTTCAACATACGGAAGAGCAAAAGACTTGTCATCAAAGGCCTGGAGCCATAGAAATTAACTTTTTTTTTTAACTGCTTCATAAAAGACATTCTTAAGTGAAACTGACATATTGTTTAGTACCAGCCCATTTTGTAAGGAATACAATGGCTGTTATGACACAGTGTATGGTGCTTTCTGACAAAGCACCGGCAATTTAAACCAGAGTCCTTTGGGGCCGTTGGTATAAATATCAACATGGGGGAAAGACAATAGTTAATTAGTATTATTATGAAAAGAGTTTCAGGTTACCTGAAGAACCTGTGGACCACATCTTGAAACCCATTGTTCTACACTGAATTAGGACTGAAACTGAACTGTTCTACTTCAATCAGTAGGGACAGCATGTGTTGTCTGAAAAATCCTGGGAGATATTTTATACTTGCTGGAAATTTTAATTTAAACTCGCACACAGGGCTCTGCTCTCCTTGTCTTATAATCATATCACTGGAACAATTCTAATAATGGCATATACTTTATATTATTTTTAAAAATACCCACTTTCATGATTTTGGTTAAAGTAATTATATTCTCATTAATGTCTCTATAATATTTTCTTAAATATAGATAGGTTCCTTTCTTGCTTGTTAAAAGCAGGTCCTGATACACACACACACACACACACACACACACACACACACACATATACATACATATATATGTATATATATATCTCACAGCAATTAAAAAAAGAAACCATGCCATGAATTTGAAAGAGGGAATGGTGGTACCTTGCAGGGTTTGAAGGTGTGAGGGCCAGCCATGATAATTGGTCACCCAAAGGAAATTCTTTACTTCCAACCATGTCACCTTGGACTCTGAATTTAAATAGGAGGCCTGGGTCTCAGCGGTTTTCCCTGAAGCAATACCTGGAGGCAGAAAAGAACCACAAACTGAGATAACCCAACCCTCATTTAAGGGCAGACCATTAAAAGGAAAAGCCTGATATTCCAACCGCTGCCCCTAGACAAATGTCAGCCAATCAGGGGTCCTGAACCTCAGAGACCCTTCACCCCCACCTTTACTACGATAAAAACCCAATTCTTGGGGCTCTCTGGTTATTCCCATATGTTGGACATGCCAAGAGACCGAGTTTGCAAACTTGATTAAAAAGGCTCTTTGCTTTTACATATGGGACTCTGTCTCCTTTGTTGGCTTTTGTGGGGACCCCACGGATTTGGGTATAACAAAGAGAGAAAAGGGAAGGGGGAAATGATGTAATAATATATAATCCCCCAAAACTTAAAGGCCCAGAAACAAACCTACAAAATGATATTTCAATCCATTTAATGGTTAAGCTCTTTCGCAGGCACAATGAGAGCGAATATGCCATAGTTCGTGTAACTTGGGCTGGGGCTATGCAAAATTAGTTGGATAAGATAGGCAGTCCCAAAATTTTGCTGTCTATCCTGAATTCACATCTGAACAATTTTGAATCAGGAAACATGACTTCATTTCAATTTCTGCCTGCTTTGGACAAGTTGTTTTTCAGCAGCTGGAAACTTAATTACTGTGTTGATGAGCTGGATTGGCAGGTAAAGAGGATGCTACTGAAGTTTGTGAGGACTGGAGGCTAAGCCACAAAAGCTTCTCAGAAACGGATAGGTTTTCTCATTAAGCAGCAGGGCCTAGTGTTGGGAAGTCTGCATTTTTAGGGATTGAAGAACTCCCAGGAGCACTTGGAGGCTCTGGGAAGCTTCCACACTCCTTCAGTCAGCCTTTCCATCTTGAGTTACTTCAAAGAGTCTTCAAGGAGCTGGGAGAATATTTTTCACTCTTGAATATAGCAGGGGAGATTGAAGTGAAGGATAGCAGGAAAGGGGAGAGGAAGGTCAGGACGGGAGAAGAAGCCCCTCATGTTAAACATGGGGCAGTGAGACAAGCCCTCCTGAGCTGGCTTGCTTTTCCTCTCTTCTTGGGACTCTACCTTGGGTTTTGTCTTCTGCATGCAAGGATCTTATTCACTGGTTTAGTTTGTTTATAAAATATAAAATGTCCTCAAATCTTGGGGCTAGAGAAATGGCTCAGTGGTTAAGAGCACTGGCTACTCTTGCAGAAGACCTGAGTTTGCTTCCCAATATCTACATTGTGTCTCCCAACTATTTGTAACTGCATTTCCAAGGGATCTGATGCACTCATCTGACCTCCAGGGGTACCAGACACACACATGATGCACAGACATACAGGCAGGCAAAACATTCATACACATAAAATAAACAAATCTAAAAAACTCTTCAAATCCATTACATCAGAAAACTTTTACACACTTCTGTGTGCTAAGAAAGTAGCGACAATGACCACATGGGTGACGAAAAAACTGGAGGACAGGAAAAGGAAATGAGAAATAAGCATCTGTTAGTACCAGGATTCAAATTTAAATCATGATACTTAGCCTCGTTCTCTTTGTTTTGTCTTCTTAGCACTTGTCCTTGAAATCTATTTTGTGATGAGAGAAATGGACTTTAGTACCTTGTGCATCCTAAGCACACATTCTACACCCCAGGCCCCATGAAGTGAGTTTTCCAGGCCATGCAGCAGTTTGCTGTTTTGTTTTCAGAGATGATTTGCTAACATCTACCTTATAGATTAGCCATAGTGGGGATGAAGTGTAGGATGATGTTCACAGATGTCCCTCAGAGTCAGATTGCTTGAGTTCACACCCCAGCCTTTGCATCTCAGGTACAGCATGAGGTTGAGGTGAATTGGACATTAGATTTACATAGAAAATGCTCACATAGCTTAACGCACACTGAAAGATTCAGTGCATGCTGTGAATTCATGGATACAGGCAAATTCCTTCAAATATTTTAAATACTGGTTGAGTGATGTGGGATTCCCCTCTGTATGCTGTGAATACCATTGGTTAATAAAGAAACTGTCTTGAGCCCATGATAGGATAGAACAGAGCTAGGCAGGGAAAACTAAACTGAATGCTGGGAGGAAGAAGGCAGAGTTAGAGAGAAGCCATGAAGCCTCCGGAGACAGACATTGGGAACTTTAGCCGGTAAGCCACAGCCTTTTGCAATACACAGATTAGTAGAAATGGGTTAAACTAAGATGTAAGAGTTAGCCAATAAGAAGTTAGAGCTAATGGGCCAAGCAGTGATATAATTAATACAGTTTCTGTGTGATTATTTCGGGGCTGAGCAGTTGGGAACCAACAAGTGGCTTCCTCCTACAATTGAGTATCCAGTTAAAGGTTTCCTTTCTCATTCCAGATCAAAAAGAAAATTGTTATTCTTGGTTAAAAGAGAGGAAAGTGCACATGGCACCCTCTGCCCATGGTCCTGGCAGTGGTGACACATGCCTTTCATCCCAGCACTTGGGAGGCAGAGGCAGGTGGATTTCTGCAAGTCTGTAGGCCATCCTGGTCTACAAAGTGAGTTCTGGGACAACCAACACTGCTACACAGAGAAACCCTATCTGGAAAAATAAAAAAAATAAGAGAAAAGGAGAAAGATATGAAGGTGACACACCAACTCATTTGCTCTTGTGGGGACTGTGGGATTGTGGGACTGGGGAGTGGTTGAACTGTCCACCCAGAGCCACTTCATCAGTAGCTAGCTATCCAACACGGGGTTGCCCTGGTGGTTAAGTCCTAGTTCTAGTCCAATCAGTGGCCACCCATTGGAAGCAGCCCATTTATTACTCTATGTGTCATCTCATTCATCTATCTGGTGTCCAATTTTTTTCTTGTTCCACAAGGGCCATGATGATATACACAGGGGAAATCAGGACAGTGGCATCTAAGTGAAAGCCTAGAATTTGTTCCTATCACTACTGGGTCTTCTTTTTAGGTCCGAAAGAGGAGGTGCAATCATTGTGCTTTTCTAGTGAAGGTGAAAACTGACACACAATCAACTGCCTGGAAGAGGAGGAAGACAGCGGTTTCTCAGAGAGTAATGGGAAGTCTTTCCTAACTTCGAACTGTGATGCGTTGCCTTCTCGAGATTTTCTGATGTAGTAGGCAGCACAACCCAGTGAGTGATAATATAGTTTTGTTGTCAGCTGGGCTTGGGTTTGAATTTTTACTTAAATTCAGCTGAGTCTGGGTTTTAACATTTTTCATTTGTAAAGTAGAGATAGCCTTTACCCTTTAAAGTTGTTACGATTCAGCTAGATAAAATATAAATACCTGCTATTCCTTAGTTAATTAGGAGATTTGTTTGGTTATTGTGTTGCACAATTCTAGGTCTAGAGACCTGGGACTCACTAAGATCCACCTGCCTCTGTCTCCCAAGTGCTGGGATTAAAGGCGTGTGCCAAACCGCCGGACACATCCTTCTTTTTCTAATAGTTCTTAAATTCCAGGGAGACAGAAAGGCAATGATGTTGAATACAAAGAAACAAATAATTGCAGAGTGCTGAGGAAGAAAAAAAAACAATGTAACAAACACAAGGATGAATTTCATTCACTTGTTTTCTGGAAAAGTCAAGGATTCAACTGAGGGAAAGAGAGAAAGTCTGGTTCTATTAGAACCTAAGGCAGTGGTTCTCAACTCCTAATGCTGTGACCCTTTAATACAGTTTCTCATGTTGTGGTGACCCCAACCATAAAATTATTTTCCTTACTACTTCATAACTGTAATTTTGCTACTGTTTTGAATTGTAATGGGCATACCTAATGTGCAGAGTATATGATATGCGGCCCCTGTGAAAGGGTCGTTGAATCTCTAAGGGGTTACAGCCCAGAGGTTCTGAACTGCTGACCTAAATTATTACAGTGTTGGACTATGGGATTCTTCTGCAGGTTAGTTTGAGCATTTTTTTCTTTTTGCTTTTGTTTGAGCACTGAGATTTTTTTGTTTGAGCTGAGGTTGAGGCAGTTTGAACTTGTATTCTGAGCATAACCTGTAGCATACTATATTTACACGCACCGTATTAAATTAGTTTTATATTGACTATACCTGCTGGGGAAGTAATATAACTACTGTTCTAATAGAGAGTAAGCTAAGGTGCTGTCTTGAGTTACTAAGCTAGCAAAAGAAGCCTCCCGAACATCTTTTTAGCCTTTGATTTTCTTTTTCTTAATTTGTAACGGTTCATCTAGTCAGTTCCCATTTTTCTATTCTTTTTTCTCCGCAGCCACTTTCTGCCAACCTGCAGCCCCGCCCACATTCCGGGGCGTGACCAACTCGCCAGGCTCCGCCCCCGTCCATCCCGTGACAGCCCGCCCACTTCTATCCACCCCCGACGGCCGACAGCGCAGGAGCGTGCGCGCGCGCCCCCGCCAGCAGCTCCGATCGGTCTCGGGCGCGCGCTCTGTGTGGCCGCTGCCGCCATGTTGTTGTGGTTGTGAGAAGGCGGCGGCGGCGGTGGCAGCGAAGTAGCCGGCGGAGACACTCCAGCGGCCCAGGCGCTGCCCCACGCCGGCCCTGGCTGGCAGCCTCGTGGGGTGGCGGAGGAGGCCGTGCGGTGGCGGGCCTCGCCATGTCCTGCTATCTGGTAAGAAGCCCACCACCCCAGCTCCGGTGGCGAGGAGGTGCTGGAGGAGGGGCGGGCCTCGGGCCGGGCGCGGCGGCTGTCACCGGCTGAGGAGGCAGTGGCAGGCTGGGGGCTGGGGTGGCCTCGGCCGCCCGGGGCGAGCTGGCGGAGTGGAGCGCAGAGGCCCGACCGGGCGACGCGGGGGAGGCGGGGTCGCCGAGCTCCGCGGCCATCCTGAACCTGGCGGCCGGTAGCACTCAGAATGTGGGGCGCTACCCCTGGAGCGCCCTGGAAAATGCTTCCGGGCCCCCGGGAGGTAAGTATGTGGTCCGAGGCCCTGGCTGCGCCTGAGGGAGAGGCCGGAGGTCGTGCTGTTGGAACCTTCGGGCAAAGCGGTGCGGGCCTCAGCCTGACTGCAGCAGGGCATCCTCTTGACCTGGTAGTGCTCGAAGGGGAATGAAAGTTCAGGGGTGCATGAAGGAGTTCAGGGAACACTGGTCAAATGGCGCTGCAAAAGATGAGTGTTATTTCTTGGGTTGAAATTGTGCTGGACATATTGCATTTCAGGACCCTACATGATTTTGTTGGTTGGGGTCTGAAAACTTGTTTCAGTTAGGGGGTAGCGCTGGTACTCTGGAGTCTGTCCATCTCACTTGGGAGTTAGATCTTAATGTTCAGTCGTCTTCAGGCTGAAGTTTACATTTTACTTTTCCTACTATCTTGTCACCCACTCGGTTTTTTTTTTTGATGTGTAGCTTTTTGTATTAAAAAGTGCATATGTTCTTGTAGTGGCGGTTCAACTTTGTTTCTCACCATGAGAACAAGTGACCTGTCAGAGGTTATAATTGAGTTATATAGAAGGTGATTATCAAAAAGACCCATGCTCTTGTGCTTTTACTTGGAGGCCAAATGAGTTGGTGGCCCAAGAAAGACTTCTTTTCGGTGGCTTGAGCGAATAGAAGAGTTTGCAGGGTGACACTGTTTTGGGTAAATGTTGTGCAGTATATTATTAGGCTAAGTGTGGAATCTTCTGGAAGGTTGGATTGATTGCCTATGAAGACATCGTTCAGCTCTACCATTTTTACATTTAGGTAACCCTGAACATTGTGAGCCGCATAGTGATTTTGTTCATAAGGCATTAGAACACAGTTTATCAAGTTGGCGCTAACTGAGGGTATGTCCAGAGAGGCACTGGACTGAAGAACCTAGAGGAAAGGAGAGGAAGTGAGGCATGAAGTCGACTTTCTGCCCACAGAGAGGGGTCCTGAAGGCGCTTTCTAACATACCAACATTGTAGTTACTCCTAAACCATCTGACTCAGGTTTCTAGTAAAGTGGAGGCTAGGAGGGTGTGTTACAGTCATTTGAGACCAGGGTTGTGAACCTGGAAGGTGTACAGTGGATTGTGAAAAGTTCTTGAGATTTGCCTCAGGCTGTGAGGTGTGGTAAAGTCAGTTTAAAAACCAGCTTAGAGTCCTGGTTAATACTTTGTGTGGTAAAATGGAATTCTGAGTTGTCAAGGGATGTATTCATACTTCAGAGGGGGTGTGCTGAGGATTGTTGCAGTTTTGGAAGAGGTGAAAGAAGGTGTTGTTACTGTTGCATAGGGTCGCATCCTGTCATATTACAGACAAGTAGTTTTAGAGAGGTACACCTGGTTCAGTAAAGATCAGAAGCCTTTTGTTTCCTGATGTTCCCACTTCTTAGCCCAGTTCTCAGCAGAATTTTCTTTCCAGATTATTTTTTAAGCAAATGAATAGTATTGATATGAGAAAAATTGGTGTTATTAAAAATTATGTGATGTCTTACATTGAAGAGGGAGTTTCAGTCTTTGCAACTTTGACTTTTCCTTAAGAAATTCTGTTTTCTGTAGACTGTGAACTGTTTTTGAGTCTTAATGTATTTAAAATTTTAGGTGTTAGCTGAATGGTGGTGGTAGCTGGACAGTGGTGGCGCACACCTTTAATCCCAGTACTCAGGAGGAGAGACAGGCGGATTTTCTGTGAGCTCGAGATCAGCTTGGTCTACAGAGCATGTTCCAGGACAGGCTTCAAAGCTACAGGACCCTCCTTCCCCCCAAAAAACCCACCAAAAATTTAGGTGCTAACACATTGTATTGAATTTAGAGGTAGTATATATACTGGTGGGAAATTCTGCATTGATCATGGATCGTGATTTCATTGTGTCATTAATTATTGTTGGGATATTACTTCTCTGGATTGAGTTTCCTCATCTAGATAATTTAGAGCTCATATTTAGGCTAATTTTACACATTTTAAATAATTTTTATATATAGGAAAGTGCATCTTTTTTTAAAAAGAAACAACAACTCAGGTGAAAATTGCCAGGAGTTTGAGACCATTGTGGGCCATATAAATAAGTGCCACATTAGCCAGGGCTTAATAGTAAGACCCTGAGAGATGGCTCGCTGGGTAAAGACACCTACTGCCAGGCCTGCCAACCTGAGTTTGATCCCCTGGACCCATGTGGTGGAAGGAAAGAACAACTCCAAGTTGTCTTCTGGCCTCCACATATGCGCAGTGGCTCACATATGACTACACATGCACACACAAAAGTTTAAAAAGTAAACAAAATCCTTGCCCTAAAATCCCAGAAACAATATTCTGTCTTGAGTTTTGCTTTAGCTTGTGGATTTTATACATTTCCTAAAAATGCTCTGGAACTTGAGTGCATGTTGCAAATATGCAGAAACAACATACTTATGCTGTTGTAATACTCTTAATGTTGAAATCAGGTTGGGTTTCACTGAGGGAACTTCGTAATTTGGTATGAAGACACAATACTGAGAATGTTTTGGAGAAGTATGCAATCTGTGTGGCTGGTTGTTTTTTTTTTTCATATTACCTGGTTCTGTAATTTTAAATGGTGAATTCATTTTTAAGTTTTAGAAATTATATTTATTTATTTGTGCATATGAATGTGGGTGCATGCATGCCATGGTGCACATGTGTAGGTCAGAGGACAGCCTGTAGGAGTCGATTCTTTCCATTCATTATGTGGGTTCTGGGGATGGAACTCAGCTTGTCAGATTAGGCTGCAAGTGCCTTTATTTCCCGTGCTTCTATGGTGAATTTCTATGTAATTTCATAATCAGTGAAACATTGATTTAGAATTAAGTTTGAGGTCACTTCCATATTGGATTGAACTAGGTTTCCTAGTAATTCAAGACAACTACTACAATTATTAACATGTCATTGCTATTTTTAATATTAATTTTGTGATTTTGATACTGATGCTTTCATTTTTATTTTTGTACTGTATTTGTACTTCTAAGTTCATAATTGTATTCTATACCACAAATGAAAATTGTTTTATCATGATAATGGATAGAACAGTAAGTTTTGAGTCTACCTAGTGTTACTTATTAACCCCTGCCTCTTTTTTTCTGGGAAGCCATGTAACATTCCCTCATTACTAGAGGAAGAACGGTGTCTACTTATTTCATCTGTTGTGAGGAAGATCAACTGGAATGGTGTATATGAAAAACAACCTAAAAATGTAATGATGTTAGAATCCCATTGCACTAGAATTCTTTTTTTTGTTTGTTTTTTTCGAGACAGGGTTTCCCTGTAGTTTCTAGAGCCTGTCCTGGAACTAGCTCTTGTAGACCAGGCTGGCCTCGAACTCAGAGATCCGCCTGCCTCTGCCTCCCGAGTGCTGGGATTAAAGGCGTGCGCCACCACCGCCCGGCTTAGAATTCTTTTTTTTTTAAATAATTTACTTACTTTTATTTTATGTGCATTAGTATTTTGCCTGATGTATGTCTGTGTAAGGGTATTGTATCCCCTGGAACTGGAATTACACAGCTGTGAGCCACCATGTGGGTGCTGGGAATTGAATCTGGGTCCTGAAAGAACAGCCAGTGCTCTTAACCTTTGAGTCATCTCTCCAGCTCCTAGAATTCTTTTTAAAAAGGTTTTCATGAAAGAGTTGGTTTGTCTAGATGGGTGGTAGTGGTGCACACCTTTAATCCCAGCACTTGGGAGGCAGAGGCAGGCGGATCTCTGTGAGTTACAGGACAGCCAGGGCCATACAGAGAAACCTTGTCTCATTGCCCCCCCCCAATAAACAGAGTTGGCTTGTGAGCGGTGGTAAACCAGATGCATGTTTTTAAACGCAGAATTTCCTAATGCCATTGAAAAGGCAACAGAAGTAGAGAAACCTTGCAATACTTGTATCTGTTAATAGTGGATCTCCTCTTGCAGTATGAGCCTTGGTTGGGCCTTGCTACTGGAACTGGAGTAAAGCCTGTCAATTCAGATGCCCATAAGGATTATGTAGAATAGATGTACTATATTTGATCTTTTTTCTTATTTTGGAGCCTGTGGTGAAAAGTGGATGGAGCAAAGAGTTTAGCATGTTCTGTGTAAAGTTTTAGAACTGTGTTTTTGTTCCTTTTTAAAATTTTTATTTTATTATATGTGTATGTGTGTATACCATGTATGTGCTAGAGCCTGTGGAGGTCAAAGAGAAAACAGATCCCCTGGAGAGTTGAAGATGGTTATGAGCCTTCATGTGGTTTCTGGGACCCAAACCCAAGTTCTCTGCAATTTCTTCAGCCCCAGAACTGTGTTTTCTAAATGTTGAGTGACATATTACAGGTTAATGCAATCAGTGTGGTTATTTTAAAAAGTATTAAAAAGATTAGTACAATGCTAATGGTTAAACTGTTGGTTTGAGGACTATGTTTATTACTGTTATCATCATCATCATCTAAATCTATATTGGGCGTGATGTACACCTTTAATCCCAGCACTCTGGAAGCAAAGGCAGAGGCATGAGGATCTTTGAGTTTGAGGGCAGCCTGATGTACATGTAGAGTTCTAGGCCAGCCAGGGCTGCATAGATATGTGCAGGTATATATGTGTGTGCATGTGCCTTAGAGCAGAGGCTAGACATTAACTTTGGGTATCAGTCTTTGAGAACTGCCCATCTTGTATTTTGAGACCGTCTCTCATTGGGCCCTGGTACTGTGTATTTGAATTTGTCTAAGCTGACTAACTGGCTGACCTTCCAGCTCTAAATATCTGCCTATTCATGCTTCCTCACCAGTGCTAGGATTATAAGCATGGGCCACCAACACACAGAGTTTTAGGGGGTTTCTGGGGATTGAACTTGAGTCCTCATAACAGTGTGGCAAGCACTTTACCTATTGAACTATCTCCCTAGCCTTGTAACTTTCTTTTTAGGTTTAACATTTTTTTTTTACTATATTTTTATTTAGTATGTGCGTATGTGTGTGTTCATGTTCAGGCATATTAAGTGTCAGAGGACAACTTGTGGAAGTCACTTTGCCCTACCTTGTTTGTTTTGTCCCAAGGAGTCAACTAAGGTTGTCACTCTTGGTGACAGCAGGCCTCTTTATCTGCTGAAGTATCTTACTGACCCTAATTTGTTTAAAAATGTCTTGTCTTCTTGGTGTTATAGTTTCATTCATGTATGACATTGTACTTTGCATGTAAATTCATTTACCCTTTGCATTTGCTTCCGCTCTTCTTATGGTGGCCTTCTTGCTCCCACCTTGTCTGATTTCATGTTTTCATGTCATATATATCTCATGTATAAACACTCATATATTGTTAAATTTGGATTTCACATAGGATGGAATACATGTTATTTTCCTTCCTTCTTTTACCTTTTCTTTTCCCCTCCACCCTCCTCTCCTCAGCTTTCTTCTCCTCATAATTTCTTTTAAAATGAAATTACTTTTGATTATGAATTTTATAGTACATGTTCATTGTAAAAAAACATCACAATATGCTGGGTGTGGTGGTGCACATATGTAATCTCAGTGCTTGAGAGAGAGATGGATGCAAGAGGATTGGTTTAAGGCTAACCTTATCCACATAGTGAATTTAAAGCCAGCTTGGGCTACAGGAGATTCTTTCTGAAAAAGTCAACAAACAAAACACACAACCAAACCCAGGCAACCAACCCAATGACAAACCAGGTGAACCATTCCAGGAGAATACATAAAAGTAGAGATGGTCTGTCCGACTTGAATTATAACTCTTTGATTATGCATTATCTATTGGAATACTTACAAGAAAAGCTTTCCATGTGAAATTTATATTTTTATAATGGAGATTTAGTATTCTTTAATCATAGTGTATAGCAATTTTTTGTTAATTTACATTGCCTTAATTTTTTTTTTTTTTTGGTTTTTCGAGACAGGGTTTCTCTGTAGCTTTGGAGCCTGTCCTGGAACTAGTTCTTGTAGACCAGGCTGGTCTCAAACTCACAGAGATCCGCCTGCCTCTGCCTCCCGAGTGCTGGGATTAAAGGTGTGCGCCACCACCGCCCGGCTACATTGTCTTAATTTTTAAAAACAGTTCTGTGATGAACTTGTTTGGACATTTTCTGCATTTATGCTATTTTCTTATTCTTTTAAGTTTGCTTATCAGGTCAAAGGGTGTGTTTCTTGTTCCTCTTTCTTTCCTGGCTGTTGAATAATGAGCCTTGACCAATGCTTAGAACCTCTATCCCTTAAAATGGAGGTTTTTTAAAATTTGGATATAATGAAGGTATCATATTGATAGTATAGATGTCTTAATTTCCATCAACATGTTGGAACCTATTCTCATATATTCAACTAGTAATTTGCCATCTATATTTTATGATTGTGAGATTAAAGAGGATTAGTTTCCCTGTTCTTTTTTCAGCACCAAGACTTAAACCTCTATAGTTTAACTCTGTGGAGGGGTAAACATGAGTTAAATCACAAGCAATACTTGAGACCTTTGGCTTTTTGGTTGCTTGCCCCATCAGTGGAAAATTTGAACATAAATTAATCTTCAATACCTTGATGTTTTTTTGTTTTTGTTTTTTTTTTTTGTTTTTTTTTTTTTTGTTTTTCGAGACAGGGTTTCTCTGCAGCTTTAGAGCCTGTCCTGGAACTAGCTCTTGTAGACCAGGCTGGTCTCGAACTCACAGAGATCCGCCTGCCTCTGCCTCCCGAGTGCTGGGATTAAAGGCGTGCACCACCACTGCCCGGCTAATACCTTGATGTTTAATTCATAAACTATATGTTTGTGTTTTATGAAATGTAGGACACAATATGAAAAAGGATGAGAGTTAGAGATGAAGCTTAAATCCCCTTTTCTTTCACCCAGTGGAGCATCTTTGAGTTCCTCTTGAGGTTTACTGTGGTTTGCTTTGGCTGTCAGTGTTTAAGATTTCTAAGATGGAATATTGTTTTTTCTCTTTCTTTTTTTGAGATCGGGTTTCACCACGTGACTGACTAGACTGGAAGAGCTGTTGTGTAGCCCAGTCTGGGCTCAAACTCACAGAGATTCACCTGCTACTGCCTCTCAGTGAGCACTTCCCAGTTTCACAAATAGTTCTGTTTAGTTGATTTATAAAGTGCCCCATGCAATTGAGAGTCTTGTTTTGTTTTTTTTTTTTCTTTTTTCTTTTCGACACAGGGTTTGTCTGTGTAACAGTCCTGGCTGTCCTGGAACTTGCTTTGTAGACCAGGCTGGCCTTGAACTCACAAAGATCTCCCTGTGTCTGTCTCCTGAGTGACGGGATTAATGCATCTTGAGAGAGAGTCTTATTTGTAATATAATAAGGATAATATACACCTAAATCATAAACTTTATACTTTTTGTGATTGTTGACTAATTGAATTAAAAAAGACAAATCATATGACAGGAACCAGTATAAACAGTCTGCTTCTCTTGGGAGAACTGATCCAGTGTGGAATGGTTTGTGGAAAGTAGTTTTGCTGTAATACATCCTTGTTCTTTTTAGAGTTCAGCTTTTGGAGACTGAGTAAAGCAATATGCTGTTGCCTTCCTTTGCTTGCAAAGTACCACAAGTAACCTGTTGTTTTAACTCTCTGTTTGGAAGGGCCTGGTCTATACCATTTTAAAAAACGCTTTGTTGGATTGTGATGGTGATGACTCCTCCTCCTCTTAGTTTTTGGCCTGGGAATTGAACACAGAGCCTTATTCATCTTGGCAAGCACTCTGCCCCTGAGATGTATCCCCAGCCTGTTTTATGCTTTTTATTTTGAGACTGGATCTCACTCTGCAGCCCAGGCTGGCCTTGTACTTGAGATTCTTCTGCCTATACCCCTTAAGTGTTAGGATTGGAAGCACATGGCTCATGTCAGGTGGTGGTGGCACACGCCTTTAGTCCCAGTTCTCGGGAGGCAGAGGCAGGCGGATACTCTGAGTTGTAGTTCTACTAGTACAAAATAGAAGATAGTGGAAGCAAAGATAAGCTTGCAAAATATATTCCATAAATTGTTAGACTCAAATTATTAAAATGTTGGAAATTTCTTTTACTATCTGCATTGAGTCCTTTTAGGTTTTTGAAATGAAAGGCAACGTCAGGGAAGAGGTGTTGGGTAGTAATGTGCCTGAGTGAGGCTGTGGAGAGATTGGCAGCAGTTATTCTGTACTATAATCAGAAACAGCATCTGAAGTGAGACTGAGGCAAATGGCTGGCCAGTTAGACCCTTATAGGAAGTATACATCTGTTGATTAGTTGAATGTAGGCAAGAGAAATTTGAAGTTGCTATACTTTGGGCCAGCAAGAATAAATAGAAGTGTGCTAATTGGAAAGGGTAGGGAGTTTTGGTAAAGGACTCAACTGAAACCCTTTATATGTTTAACACAGAGGCTAAAATATATCCAAGAAAAAATGGCCTACAGGAGCTTGGTTACAGAGAACTTGAAGTGAGAAGAAAGGTAGACCTAATATGAATAAGAGCTTGAATTTGAAAGAACAGATTTAGTGGACAAGAGAAAATAGAGCTAATACTTAATGTTAGATTAATGATGTATAGTGGAAATCAAAGAGAGGATTTCCAAAAGAGGGAAAATTAAGGAGTTTGAGAAATAACAAGAAAGATGAGGGCAGTGGTGGTGCACGCCTTTAATCTCATCACTTGGGAGGCAGAGACAGGCAGATCTCTGTGAGTTCGAGGTTAGCCTAGTGTACAAGAGCTAGTGCCAGGACAGCCTCCAAAGCTACAGAGAAACCCTGTCTCGAAAAACCGAGGGGAAAAAAAAGAGATGAGAGCCAAAGAAGTATAATCATTGCATTTGTGAACTATAACTAGCCACTGGTTATCATTTTCTTTGATAAATTTTAGCAGAGTAGGCTGAGAGGCTAAGGGTCGAGTAGGTGATGAATATGTAGCACACGTGCTGTTCAGTTGAACTTCCCATGGTGATGGAGATGTTTGATATCTTTGCTGTGTAGTACCCATCAGGCACTTAAAGTTTGACTAGTTCAACCAAAGAACTAGCTTTAATTTTGGTCCTCAGCAAGAGCAATATTGTGCTTTTAACCTCTGAGCCATCTCTCCAGACCAATTTAAATAATTTTAAATAATCATGTAGCTTATGACAGCCTTGTTGGGCAGTGTCGATTATACATTTTTGTTTTGTTTGAGACATGGTCTCGACATAGCCCTGACTGTTCTGGAACTTACTGCGTAGACCAGAGATTCACCTGCTCTTTGCCTTCCCAGTGCTGGGATTACAGGTGTGTGTCACCTCGCTGGGCTAATGATTATAGACTTTTAATGTGAAGCCGTTATATAGATGAGCAGTAGGAACTTATTATAGTATAAAGTAGAACCATTTGGTTATTTATAGATTTTTGTTGTAGAGCAGTGATTCTCAACCTTCTAATGCTGTGACTCCTTAATACACAGTTCCTCATATTGTGGTGATCTTAACCATAAAATAATATATTTCATTGCTACTCCGTAACTGTAATTTTGCTACTGTTATAATGTAATGTAAATATCTGATCTGCAGGATATCTGCTACATGACCTGTGAGGGTCTCAACCATAAATTGAGAACCACTGTTGGAGATGGTGCAGCAGAGAAAGCTATGCAAGTCTGAAGATCCGAGTTTGATACATGGAACCCAGGGTAGAAAGAGAACTGACTCCTAAAAATTATCCTCTGACCTCCATATGTACACTGTGGCATGCATGACACACATCATATACACACAATATTAAGTAAAGTAAAATAAATGCGGGTCTGGTAATATGACTCAGTGGGTGAGGATGTTTACCACCAAGTCTGACAACCAGAGTGCAGTCTCTCTAGCATATGTGTGCATCAAAGATCGATCGCTCCACATATCTATCAATCTACCTACCTATCTATATCTATGCATTCATTCCTTTATTCATTAATTTATTTTTAATGTGTGAGTGTTTTCTGTATGTACATATGCACCACATTATGTACCTTATTTCTTGAGCGGTCAGGAGAAAGTGTTAGATTTCCAACACCCCGAGTTACAGACTCTTGTGAACTGCCATGTGAGTGCTGGGAACTGAACCACTGATTTCTCTGAAGAGCAGCAAGGGCTCTTAACCATTGGACTGTCTAGCCCTGAATGTCATTATTTTCTCCTACTAAGAGTTAAAAAAAGATATCAGAAATCTGAGTGGAGAGGAGGAGCAAATTGTCTCCTATGGTGTATGTATTTATTTATTGAACTGACTTTAAATACTTATCAGGGTGCCACAAGAAGGGTCTGGGGTGAACTTGTTACATGTGTGAAGCTGGGTACCCTGAGAGACAAAAAAGGTGACCCATATGACAAGGTCACTGGTGTGCCCCATCCCAGTGGAGTGGAGTCTGAGAGGCCCTCCCTGGATTGTCAAAGGGCTATGTGGGAGCCAGTCCTCCTTTGGAGTTAGATCATCTGGGAACGAACTGTGGAGTAGCTCCCATGGTGGTGGGGCAGGCACTGGCTTCCTCAGAGGTATTGCTGGTAGTTGGGATAACCTGAGACTGGTGCTCCTTCTTTAGGGGTTAGTTGGCTGGGGTCTTTCAGGAATAGGGGTGCATTGTGGAACTGCCAAGTAATATTGTGACAAGTAATATTGTGGCCAACAGAATGTTCCCCATTATTGTGGAGCCCACCATGGTCAGTAGTCCACTTAGTGCAGCCAGCATACCACTGGTGGTGGAGTTCCAGGGGTCTTCTTTGCCCTGAAGCTGCATCAGGTAGCAGTTGATGGTGGAAGACAGTCCCCTATACTCTGCAAAGCTTACCTTCAATCAGAGGTACTTGGATCCTCCCAGAATTGATATTACCTCTGAACTGGTGTTGATTTTCATCAGAGGCATTTTGAAAGCCTTTAATAGCTGGAAGGTTACACCACCAACGAAACCCATAGTGAAGGGTCTATTGATATCATCAAGCAGGGTCATTTAGTCACACTGTCCAGTATTTACCTTTAAATACACTGATACTTCAAATTTTATGTTTGAGGATGATTTATAGTTTAAGTTTGTGTTGTGTTCTCTCTCTTTCCCTCCCCCAAATCACTGGCCTTGAACTCAGAGATCTGCTTGCCTCCTGGGGTGATTTGATGAATGTGATTTTTGATAGTTTTGATAGGACTTTTTTATTACATCTGACTTGAATATATTTTCATTGCAAGAAAAATAATTAAAGCATATATGAAAGAGCATACTTGTGTGACTACATTGCTATAACGTTTAAAAATTAGAGGGCTGGAGCACTGGCTCAGTGTAGTGAGATGGCGAGCAGGCCTGCTTTTCGTCCCGCCCGCCTCCCAGCTGCCTGGCTAGCTTATGCCCCGAAATAACAACACACAAACTGTATTCATTTAAACACTGCCTGGCCCATTAGTTTCAGCCTCTTACCCACATCTTGACTAACCCATATCTAATGATTTGTGTAACACCACAAGTGGTGTCTTACCAGGAAAGATTCAGCATGTCTGACCTGGTGGCTGGATTCATGGCTACTGTCCCACTGAGGAGAGGCATGGTGATTGCTCAAGGCATCTACCTCACTTCCTTCTTCCTGTTCTGTCTACTCCACCCACCTAAGGGCTGGCCTATTAAATGGGCCAAGGCAGTTTCTTTATTAACGAATGAAATCAACACAAACAGAAGACTCTCCCACATCAGCTCAGCATTTTAGAGCACTTGTTGCTTTTGTTGACGACCCTGATTCAGTTCCCAGCACCCATGTGGTTTTTCCTAACCATCCATAAAACTTGAGTTCCAGGTGATCTGATGCTGTCTTCTGCCCTCTATGGACACTAGGCATGCATGTGTACATATATACACAGGTAAAACACTTAACACATACATAAAGTAAATTAATTAAAAACAAAAAGCAAACAATAATAACAAGCAAACAAACAAACAAACAAACAAAAAATCAGTCAGAATTGAAAGATGGACCAGAAGTCAGAACAATCATCTTTGGCTTTGAGGACAAAAGAGAGGTGTGCTGGAAATATTCTGAGTTATGATCTGAGTTGTTGATGTTATGGCTTTGTTGAGTTTTTAAGAATCATTGAGTGATACTTGTGTGTCAGTTTTTGTTTTTTTGAGACAAGTTTTCTCTGTGTAGCCCTGGCTATCCTGACACTCAGACCAGGCTGACCTTGAACTCACGGATCTACCTGTCTCTGCCTCTCAAGTGCTGGGATTCAAGTCATGTGACACCACACTGGGCTTTGGCTATGTGCACTTTTGTGTGAGCTGCTACACTTCAATTAAAAGCTTTGCTCTCCTTTAAATGTAGTATGTGCTTAAAGCCATCTCTACATCCCATCCATTCCATTCTATTTATCCATCCATTCATCTTTGAGATAAAGAGTCTCATGTAGCTCAGGCTTGGCCTAGAGCTCTCTCCATGTGGCAGAGAATGATCTTGAATTTCTAATCTTCTTGCCTCCACCTCTCTGGGATTAGAGGCATGTTCTAGGCTGGTCTTTGAATTCGTTGGCTCAAGCAATTTTGCTTCATCCTCGTGAGTAGCTTGGATTACAGGGCCTTACTCATGGCCTTATTCATGCTATGCATGCTTGCTATTTCGGGGTTACAGTACTACTACTACTAGGCTGCCTTCACATTACTGTTTATTTGGGCAAACCATATACTTTATTTGGATTAGGATTCTCATAGTATTTCTAGATAGGTTTTTATTTGGGCCATTGACTATACTTAACAAATCAGGATTGTAGTTTACAGTGAAATGATTGTTCAAGGCCACACAACTAATAATTATTATCATTCATTTATTTTAGTGTAATACCTAGTGAGGTTTACTTAAGCATACCAAGCACTGATGTGATTAACATTTATTTATTATTTTGATTGTCTAGGACTGAACTAGGCTTGCTTCTTTCTCATGAATATCTGGGATTTCAGGATGGATGTGTGCTTGTGTTTCAGCATGTGAGTATGAACATATGTGTGTATGTAGAGGGAGTTACAATTATTCTAATTTTACCGTGGGATAATTGGCTTAGTTAGGTTGCGTTGCTTTTGAGCCCTGTGCCTGGTGAAGTGCAGTGGCCTGGACGGTGAGCATCATCTCCATTTTCCACATCTGGAGACAGAGCAATGCTGACTTTGAATCCTGGTTGGTCTCAGCTGTCTACTCCTGAATTGCTCTGTTCCCTGTTCTTCAGGACCCACACAGTCACTGTAGGAGCACCCTGGACTTAGTGGGGGCTCAGGCTTCAAGCTCAGGCTTGTTTCTCAAAGGCACCATTCTCCAAGGCTGAAACCCATCCTCCTAATACACACCCTAAACTAAGGCTTCGTTCCCTTTCAGCAGAGATCAGGGAAGGATTAGATTGGTGACTCCAGGTGTCACAATGAAGAACACAGACTTGAGTCTGGGCTCTTAGCCATTTTGCTTTACCATCAAATTGAATGAAAGTGCTTGAGGATTTTTAGGCAAATCTAAGGTTCTAAAATAACTTTTTAAGTGTTTTTTGTTTGTTTTAGGTTCATTTTATGTATACCAGTGTTTTGCCTGAATGTATGTGTGTGCACCATGTGCCTGTTTGGTGCCCATGGAGGCCAGGAGAAGGCATTGAATCTCCTAGAATTAGAGTTATAGGTGGTTGTGAACCACCCTGTGGATGCTGAGAACTGAATTTAGGTCCTTTGCAAGAGCAGGCAGTTTGGCAGTAACCACTGAGCCATCTCTCCGGCCTCTTGAAGGTTTTTTTTTTTTTGAAACAGTTTCTCTGTATAGTACTGGCTGTTCTGGAACTCGCTCTGTAGACCAGACTGGCCTTGAACTCACAGAGATCCACCTGCCTCTGCCTTTTGAGTGCTGGGATCCTCCACCCTGGCTTTGAATGCTTTTTAATGAAAAAAAAAGTTTTAATTATTTGAGTGAGAATTGGGAGAGGAGCCTCATGATTTGGCCATCAGGACTCTGGGAAAATCATATTAATATTTTACTTATTTTTTATTTAATTTTTGGTTTTTTGAGACAGAGTTTCTCTGTCGCTTTGGAGGCTGTCCTGGAACTAGCTCTTGTAGACCAGGCTGGCCTCAAACTCACAGAGATCCGCCTGCCTCTGCCTCCCGAGTGCTGAGATTAAAGGCGTGCACCACCACTGCCCAGCTTTTTTTTTTGTTGTTTGTTTGTTTTTTTGAGACAGGGTTTCTCTGTAGCTTTGGAGCCTGTCCTGGAACTCACTCTGTAGACCACACTAGACTCGAACTCACAGAGATCCACCTGCCTTTGCCTCCCTAGTGCTGGGATTAAAGGTGTGCGACACCACTGCCCGGCTCCTTTTTAGTTTTTAAAGATAGGGTCTCACTAATATCCCTGGCTGGTCTGGAATTTGTGTAGACCAGGCTGGCCTCAAACTCAGAGATCTGCCTGTCTGTCTCCTGAATTCTGTGGATTAAAACTTTCTAGTTCTTATTCCATTCTTGATTAAGCTGGTTTTCCTCTAAAATTACTAAGACTTGGATGTCCATGTAGTTTTCTTTTAATAATGTATTGATTTATATTTAATCATAAGGGAATTTGTGACTGATTTACAAACATTTGCTAGTTTTTTTTTTTTTTTTTTTTTTTGGCAAAGTTTGGCATTCTTGTTCCCCCTTCCTGCAACATCTAGTTCTGGTATCAGAAATAATTAAGATTAGCCGGGCGGTGGTGGCGCACGCCTTTAATCCCAGCACTCAGGAGGCAGAGGCAGGCGGATCTCTGTGAGTTTGAGACCAGCCTGGTCTACAAGAGCTAGCTCCAGGACAGGCTCTAAAGCTGCAGAGAAACCCTGTCTTGAAAAACCAAAAAAAAAAAAAAAAAAAAAAAGAAATAATTAAGATTCTATCACATCTATGGTTTAGAAAATTGTTTACTAGAGCTGGAGATATGGCTCACAGGTTAGTTTAGAACACTGACTGCTCTTCCAGAGGTTCTGAGTTCAATTCCCAGCAACCACATGGTGGCTCACAACTATCTGTAATGAGACCTGGTACCCTCTTCTTGCTTGCAGGCAGAGTATAGGCAGAACACTGCATACATAATAAGTAATAAACCTTAAAAAAAGTTAAAGGCCAGCCTGGTCTACAAGAGCTAGCTAGTTCCAGGACAGGCTCCAAAAGCTACAGAGAAACCCTGTCTTGAAAAACAAAACAAAATTTTTTTTTTTTTTTTAAAAAAAGAAAACTGTTTACTAAGCCAGGCAGTGGTGGTGCACGTTTTTAATCCCAGCACTTGGGAGGTAGAGGCAGGTGGATCTTTGTGAGTTTGCGTTCAGCTTGGTCTACAAGAGCTAGTTCCAGGACAGACTCCAAAGCCAAAAAATCAGAAACAGCAACAACAAAAAAAGTTTACTAAGATATACTTTATATACAGCAGTGTTGAGTTTTAGACACATAATTGTGTAAAAACCATTATGATCAAGAAAGAATAGTTTGTTTCATTATCTTAAACAATTTTTTTATGTTCCTTTGTGTACAAGTCTGGCTACTTGTTTTGTTTGTATGGCTTGACTATTTTAGAATTCTATATAAATGAAACCTTGTGGCATGTAACTTTTTTTATTTTTTGAGATGATGTCTCACTATATGTAGTCCTGACTGTCATGAAACTTGCTCTATGTACTAGGCTGGTCTTGAACTTGTAGATTCTGCCTCTGAAGGGCAGAGGTTATAGGCGTATTATACTTAATATAGTGTAATTTGATAGTCATTTATGTTCTGGTTATCAGTAATCAGTTTTTATTGTATAATAGTATTTTATTGTATGAATATGCCATAGTTTATTTATCCTTTAGCCTATTGGTGTTATTTTCAGGTTTTGTTAATTACAGACAAAGGTGCCAGAAAACTCCTTACATGTACTCTTGTATGTATGCCCACATATGTATTGTTTCATGGTTAAAAAAGTAAAGTGCCTGACACTGAGGAGATGGGCCAGTTGGAAGAGTGCACGATAGAACTTATACAAGGCTGACTTTTGGGTCCCTATCACTCAAATAAAATCTAGGTGTGGTATGTGTCTGTAATCCCAGTGCTGAGCAAGGCAAGGGACCTTACTGGCCAGCAAATCTAGTGTAATCATTGGGTTCTGGGGTCAGTGAGAGGGTCAGTCTCAGGAGATAACACGGAGAGTAATTGAAGAAGACACCTGATGCTGACCTCTGGCCTCCACATATGTGAACACAATACCAAACCATTCCAACTTTTTGATGTTGTGACATGGCATGACATCTATAAATGTTTTGGAATACTTGAAACTGTCTGGGACACGTGTGAGCCTCAGGATGAACATATCTGGATTCTAGACCTTTTGTAGCTTTAATACAGAATCTGAAAAGGCTAGTAATTTCATAGACTATTGTCATTTGTTTAGCAAATTTCATTTCTAGAAAAATTCAGTTAGAAGGGGAGGAAGGGAGGAGAAAGGAGAAAAATATATATAGCTCAATAAAAAAAAACAAAAAGAAAAAAAGAAAAGGAAGGGCATTCTGGAACCTGCTGTAATTGGAGGAACCTTGAAGACAGTTTGTGCCACCACGTATAGGTGTTGCCATTGGGAAAGCTGGGGAAAAGGTACAAGGGACATTTTGTGCTATTTTTGCAACTTCTGTGAGAGTAATTGCTTCAAAATAAAAAGTTAAAAGTCAAAAAAAAAGAATAAGTGAGAATAAACTGTTTACATGAGCTGGGTGGTGGTGGCGCATGCCTTTAATCCCAGCACTTGGGAGGCAGAGGCAGGCGGATCTCTGAGTTTGAGGCCAGCCTGGTCTATAAGAGCTAGTTCCAGGACAGGTTCCAAAGCTACAGCAAAACTCTGTCTCAAAAAACAACAACAACAACAACACCCCCCAAAACCAAAACCAAACAAACAAAACAACAACAACAAAACAAAAACCAGAACAACAAAGAAACAAACTTTACTGGGGTTGGAGAGATGGCTCAGTGATTAAGAGGACGCAATCATCTCTGTAACTAGTTTCAGGAGGTCTAACAGGACTCTAAGAGTATCAGTCATATGTGGTACACAGATGTACATGCAGGCATATACACACATAACATACTAGTTAACATATAATTTACTTATTTCTGGTGTTTTGAGACAGGGTTTTTCTGTGTGACAGTCCTGGTGGTCCTGGAACTCTGTAGACCAGGTTGGCGTCGAACTTAAAGAGATCCATCTGCCCTTTGTTTCTTGAGTGTTGGGATTAAAGATATATGCTACCATGCCTGACACTAGTTTTTAAAATTTATAGGAAAAATTTAGTGTCTAAAGAGAACAGTACATGCAAATATTTATCTGCTTTTTTTTTCATTTATACCCAAAACATTAATGATTTATTACTCTATTCAGAATAAGGAGATGTCTCAATTTGTTCTCTGGAATTGGTTTTTTCTTCCTGCCTGTCTGTGTGTCAGTCCATTCATCCATCCATATATCTGCCCATCTCAGTATTTACTTTTATTTTATTTTTGTTTTTTGAGGTAGGATTTTTTTATGTAGCCCTGGCTGTCCTGGACTTGCTTTGTAGACCACACTGGCTGCTTACTCAGAGATCAAGGTGTGTACCACCATGCCTGGATCAGTATTTATTTTATCTTACTTTCTCTAAGGATTGCTCTTTTCTTTTTTTCATTTAAAATTAATAGTATTCTTTTATAAGGTATAGGGGCATAGACTTCCCCTGCTACAGTGATATTCTTGCCTGATATGAGAAAGTTAATATGACTTTTCTGTCTTTAGGGTTATACAAATTTAAATATGCTTTGCATAAATTATACTCAAGAAAGTTATCAGGAAGTTTTGCAGGACAGTTTTGGACACTGGCATACATGGTAATCTCTGCTCTCTATATTGCTTACTTGTCTTTTTTTTCCCTCAATTTTTTTTTATTTATATATGTGGGGAGGTTGTGTTACTCAAACACTTGAGTGGCTCACTTTGATATGTCTCTGTATTCCCTGTTTGATAATTGAGGGAATCTTGAAATGTCACTTTTTCTACTCTACAAAAATAAGTTTTCATACTAAATCCAATAGAAAGCACATTGGCAATAGTGCAAAAGCTGACTCACTAAGGAGTAATGATAGACACTTTGAAGGGAATGACCTATCCCAGGATTCTATTTCAAAGCTTAATGCTGTGATTACATCAGTAAAAGGCAGCCAAGAAATCAAGATGAGATCTTGCTTGTACCTCCTGGGAGTAATGCTCCACATAGCAAGGACCTTTCAGAATAGTATGCACTAGTATTTGGTTAAAAAATTTAAATAAATTTAATTATAAATATAATAATATATTAATGATAATATAATACATATAAAATAAATTTAAATAAATTAAATAAAAATATATTCTTAAAATATGTATAGTTTTGGTAGAAATCTTATATTCTTTGGGTGGGCAGTAAATTGTAGATTTATAATAGTGGTAGCCTTCGAGGGACTGAAGTGCCTTTTCCCTTTTCTGAGCCTGGATGAAGCCTTATGGTCACTAATGGTTAACTCAAGAAGCTCAATGCAGATCAATTTTCTAGAGCTGAAGGAATATACTTAGCTCAGTAGTAAGCACAAGTATTATGTTCATGCCAGACACTGTACACTGTCTCCTAATTAAACAGACTGGAAGAAACCAAAGCAAGACCAGTAACAGTTCGGTTCTGAGGGACAGGCCCTTTGCCTATTCTCACTGTATATTTTAGGAGTAAAAATGGTTAGAAAATGAGCTTGCTTTAGTAGTGGGAAATCAATACTAACTGATTTTTTTTGTGGATTGGAGTGATTACAGTTCCATTTCTAAATTTGATTTTATAGCCATAATTGTTTTTTGGTGGACAACTAAACTTTTATAATCACTGTCAAAGTTTGTTTTTATTGCTAGCTTGAGTGGAAAGTGCAGAAGTGTGCCAGTTTTATGTTCAAAAGTGTCACAAAGATAAGAAAACACTTAAGCTATCTCAAAGTATTTTTCAGAGATATGCCTGAGTGTACTTAGATTGACCCATATTGTATATGTGTTATAAAATGCACTAGTCCTACAAAACATTAAGCATGATGCTATTTTTCTATAAATAAGATGGAGTTGTTTGCTGTATTTCAAGCATACTATTTAGGAGTAAGAGGTTTTCAACTGTTTTCTTCAGAGTATGCTCAAAAGTTACACGTGCTTTGCTTTACTTAAGAAATATGTTACTTTTTTGGGGGGGGGGGTGTCTGATTTTCAAATACAATTTGCTGTCTTTCCTATGATGTGGACCTGGTCACTGTATTAGTTTCCCTTCATCTGTGTTTTTCAGCCTTTCCTATATGTAGTGCTTTGACAATGGCCTTTAAAAAATTCAGTGTGGCTAGAGAGAAGAAGGTTCAGTGATTAAGAACAGTTGTTCTTGCAGAAGACCTGGATTTGGGTTCCTAGCACCCACATGGCAGCTCACAACCATCCATGACTCCAGTTCTAGGGAGCCAGTGCCTTCTGATCTCTGCAGGCACCAGGGTTACACAGGGTACACATACATACACACAGGCAAAACACTTATACACATAAAGTTAATCTAAAAAACAAAATTAAAAATAAACCCCAGTTATTCAGTTACAATATGCAGGGGATTGAATCCTGTTACTGAACCTAGCCCTCTGCTGGTCTTTTGCTTTTGAATTGACTGTGCAGGTACTGGTTCCACTTAATTTCATTTTTTTCCCTTTCCTTTCCTTTCCTTTCCTTTCCTTTCCTTTCCTTTCCTTTCCTTTCCTTTCCTTTCCTTTCCTTTCCTTTCCTTCCCTTTCCCTTCCCTTCCCTTCCCTTCCCTTCCCTTCCCTTCCCTTCCCTTCCCTTCCCTTCCCTTCCCTTCCCTTCCCTTCCCTTCCCTTCCCTTCCCTTTCCCCTTTCCTTTCCTTTCCTTTCCTTTCCTTTCCTTTCCTTTCCTTTCCTTTCCTTTCCTTTCCTTTTCCCTTTCCCCTTTCCCTTTCCCTTTCCCTTTCCCTTTCCCTTTCCCTTTCCCCTTTCATTTCCTTTCCCTTTCCTTTCCTTTCCTTTCCTTTCCTTTCCTTTCCTTTTCCGTCCTTTTCCTTTCCTTTCCTTTCCTTTCCTTTCCTTTCCTTTCCTTTCCCTTCCCTTCCCTTCCCTTCCCTTCCCTTCCCTTCCCTTCCCTTCCCTTCCTTTTTCCTTTCCTTTTTACTTTTTCCTTTCCTTTTCCCTTTGTGTAGCCCTGGCTCTCTGTCCTGGAAATCTTGCTTGTAGACAAGACTGGCCTCAAATTCAGAGATATGCCTGCCTCTTGGCCCTGTGTAATTTCTTATATGATTTAAACCTGTGTCTTTAAATTATTTATTAGATAAGTTTATGACTTGAGAAAGTTATTTCTGTCTGCCTCACTTTCCCTCTTTGTAAAACAAGGGGACTGTTATCTGCTTTGTAGAATTGTAAGATTGATTGATAAATGGTAAAGTACTTAAAAGAATGCTCTGTATGTCTTAGCTATTACAAGCCAAGAATCTAGACTCATATATATGTTCTATAATGCTTCATTTTTGTTCACTTCAATTTTCAGAACTTAGCATAACTTGGTGTTAATAAATAATAAACTTCACCTTGTATTTAATTCTTTATCATAAATGACCATAATATGCTGCTTATTAAAAATAGAATATTTTGTTGCACTAGATTGGCCTTAAAAGACAATGTTAGGGGGCTGGAGAGATGGCTCAGTGGTTAAGAGCACTGCCTGCTCTTCCAGAGGACCCAGGTTCAATTTCCAGCACCCATATGGCAGCTCATAACTGCCTGTAACTCCAGTTTCAGAGGATCTTAGCTTCAACAGACATATATACAGCAAACCCCCACTGTATACTAAATAAATAATCTAAAAAAATAGCAAGTAACTAAGTGCATCAGTAGACCAGCCAAGAATTTGAGGTTGCCAGCTTTTATATAATACTTAATTGTTTTGAAATGATTTATTTTGAAACAAAGTAATTTAAAACCTAGATATTTGGGTAACTTTTTTTTTTTTTTTTTGAGACAGGGTTTCTCTGCAGCTTTAGAGCTGTCCTGGAGCTAGCTCTCGTAGACCAGGCTGGTCTCGAACTCACAGAGATCCGCCTGCCTCTGCCTCCCGAATGCTGGGATTAAAGGCGTGAGCCACCACCACCCGGCGATATGTGGGTAACTTTAGATTTCTTTTCACTTAAAAAAATTCTTTTTTTTTTTTTTTTAAAAAGAACACCCATTTCTCTTCAGATACTTAGATCCTTGAATGCTTTATGAATGTTAGCTGCTACCAGTGGTGACAACAATAGTATGAATCTATACTATACTTTTAAATTTGGACCATTATTAAAGATATTGAAATATGAGATTACTAAACTGCCTAATTGATTTTATGCATCTTTTCCTTGTTTCCCCGTGGTAGGACTTTTTCAGTGACTTTTGTGACAGGGTTAAATACCCTTACTTTTACATTTAGTAGAATTGTTGTTAGTTCCTAGATTTTATCCTTAAACCAGATTTTTTAAGCATGTAGAAATTATCTTACAATACTTAATTATATTAGTAAAATGAATAGGATATTTGCTGGAGTTTTACATTTTTTGAAGTCTTTGCATTTAATTTATGACATCAAAATAAATCAACATGGGACTGGAGAGATGGTTCAGTGGTTAAGAGTCCTTGCTGCTTTTACAGAGGACTTGGGTTTGTTTCCAGCACCCACATGGTGGCTCACAACTATCTGTAACTCCAGTTCCAACTGACATCATCTTGCCTCTGTGGGTTCCAGATATGTATATAATATATACCACATACATGGAGGCACAACACTTACAAAAACATACGCACACACAGTTTTTAAAAAAGAAAATTAGAAAAATAAGTCAACATATATAGTGGCCAAACCATTGGATTTTATATTCAGTAAGCATTTTCACTTCTTTTTTAAGTGTCTGAAGGGTAGAATATGTCTACCAGGCTAGCGCAATTTTCTACTTGTTCCTCCTGTGCAGATTGGTATAAGATACTGACATTTGATATTTATCTATATATCTATCTGTATATAGATAGATATTTTCCCTTCTACCTTCCCACTGTATTGATAACACTGTATTGATAACAGCTGTCAGTTTCCTTTTGGGTTGTGAAGTTGGGACTGCCTCTAGCTGCCTGCATCTTCATTCTTGCTCTGTCAGAGATAGGCGTCTAGCTGCACAGGGACAGAATGAGGCCAGGCAAGTTCCGAGAGTAGCATGAGATGAAGGAATGCTTCTTGTGGCACCGAGCCTTCGAGGGCCTAGTGTCTTCATTCTTTGTTCCAGTGCTTCACCTCAGTATCCTGTGAGGCAATAAATTCTGGTTTTGTTGGTTTGCTTGGCTTGGGTTTCTTTGACGTGTGTGAGTCTCAGGTTGGACATGTCTGAATGCTAGATCTTTTTTAACTTTACTACGGAATCTGAAAAACTAGGAGTTTTCATAGAATATTGTTAGTTATTTAACAAACTTCACTCATAGAAAAACCCACTTGGAATAAATGAATATAACCTGTTTATATAAATATTCTTTTTTTTTCCCGAGACAAGATTTTGAGCTTTGGAGCCTGTCCTAGAACTAGCTCTTGTAGAACAGGCTGGCCTCCAACTCACAGAGGTCCTCCTGCCTCTGCCTCCCTAGTGCTGGGATTAAAGTGTGTGCTACCACTGCCCAGCTATATAAATATTCTTATTCTGTTAACTGTAAATTAAACATTTTCATTTTATTTAAAAAACTTATTGGGGCTGCAGAGATGGCTAAGTGGTTAAGAGCACCTGCTTTTGCACAGGATTTGGATTTGTTCTCAGCACCAATGGCTCGTGGCTGTCTGGAACTCCAGTTCCAGAGGATATGATGCCTTTTTTGACCTCTTTCATAAGGTTTATTTTATGTTTGCTGGGAATTGAACTCTGAACCTCTGGAAGAAGTCAGTACTCTTAACCTCTGAGCCATCTCTCCAGCTCAAGGTTTATTTTATGTACATGAGTACATACCTGATGCAGTTATGTTCAAAATAAAAATAAATAATAGAAAGGTGGACATCTATAGGGGAAGAACATTTGTCCTTTTTTACATGCACTTGTGCACTCACACAGGCACACTCTGCACCATGCTGCTCATGTGTGCACACACCCAGAAGAGTAGTAATAAAATCACAAACTATGATGCTGATTATTTTTTCATGTGTATGTGTGTTCCTACCCTACCCCCTTTTCTTATGTATTTTCACTCTTTCATCATAATGACTTGTTTCATTTATCTTGATCTGACTGCTTGTTGCATTATGAGCTAAAGCTGAGAGATAAATTGTTGAAGCAAGGCAGGCAACTTTATCTGAAGAGTTGGCTGGCCGAGAATATGGAAGACTTCACCAGATTCTGTCTTGCTGGGAAGCTGATTTAGTAATGGCTTATATGATGATGGGTGTTCCCAGATGATGGCATAAATCACAAACAATCCCACACCAGTTTGGAACTATGATTAATAGAATGGTTATTTATTTAAAGGGGAAAAACTTACAGATCACCGTCCCAGACAACAGCCCTCTGCGCAATCAGGAAGGGAGCCTAGTCGTCAGAAGCAGAGCCGGAAGCCAGAGAGCTAGTGGAGGGAAGTGGCCGCATTTTTAAAAAGAGAGACCACGCCCCAATGGGCTGGTATCTCAGCGGCTATTGGCTGAAGGAGCAGAAGGAGCTCCCGCAACACCTCCCCCTTTTGTTTAAGTAAGAGAGTTCTAAACCTACTATGAAATTATATACAATAAGCACAAATATCCTATTCCAACTAGCTTAAGTCTTAGATAATAAATAACTTGGCCAAGTCATGAGAGGAAAGTAACTACATTTATATAGTCTTCAACCCCATCAAAGATCTGAGAAGGAAAATAATGTTACCTGAGTAATTAGGAAGTGTATTCAAACAATTTCTAAAACATGCAACAAATCACAGAGACAACTAGCTACCTGGACAATCACCCAAAGTCACATTTGCAGCGTTTAAGCAACCAACTTTGGCTAAGGCCTAACGTAACTGACATACCATTTTCAAAGGCAAGAAACTTTTCAGAACTATCTTACCCTGTCTTGGCAGGATATGACAGTCCTGTTTTATCCATTTATGGATGCTCTGTATCTGTCAGTGGTTGAGGTATGGGCATTTCTTTGCCCAAAGGCCAGTTCTGCCAAGAAGAAAGGCTCCACGTGGAGTGTGCTCAACATTCTCTCGGGAATAGATCGGTGTTGCCAGGAGCAATTGTGTCTCACTACCAAATTATTTGTCTACCATGGAACTCTGAGTTAAATTAAAGGCCATTTTCTACAACTCTTTGAAGAGGTTGAAGACTATCTATCTATTCTGAGTATAATCTCTATTTATCTAACGAACCTGATTAGTCTAATTATAAATGACAAACATAGATGACTCCTGATCTATATAATTCTCAATACCTACCTAACTTAAAGACTAAGACAATAAACAACTGTGCAATAAATGAAGACAATATGACCTCCAAATATAAACAATGTACAAATATACAATGCAATATGGTAAATACATACAATATATATATCAATACAATATATATCAATACATAAATGTTTTAAACAGAGGTAGAAACATGCATGCATACAATAGTCAATATAATTTAACTTTGTATCAATATACAAGAATTGATACCAAATTATTTGTCTAAAAACAGTAACTCACAATTACAAATCTATTATCCCATCATCCAATTATCCCTCTTTTATTTTTTCAAAAAGATCCCTGAGCTTATAAAATTCCTCCCCCAACCCCCCAACCCTCAACCATATACTAATTATAATCAACCCTTAAATAATGTCCCTAAACCCAAGGACAAACTTTACGGGGAGAGGGGACGTCGTCCTCTAGAATTACTTCCAGCTGTCATGGGGGCGACGTCTTTCTGGGGGAATCCTGTGAAAGTAAAATGATGGTTAAATTCCAAGATCAATATCTTTTAAAATTGCAAATAGTCTCTGAGTATTTTGTGTAGGTCTGGCCAGAATGTTGTACAAGATGTGCACCATTTCAGATAACCAAGTTGGAACTGTCTTGTGCAGCTGGTACCCAAAACAGGTCTTGTAGTCTTGTAGTAGCGCTATCAGTATCATGACGTTATATCAACCAGGTGGAGTTGTTGTTATGGGGCCCCATCTTCTTCCTGGAAACTTCAAATGTCACTGCAGGAAAAACTCATTGTTCATTGTGAAAAGCTCAAACATTAATCATATAGACATATACAGACATATATATATATATATATATATATATTCAATGAAAGACATGATCTGTTCAATGAAAAGTATGAGAGGTATGAAGAAAAGCAAAGATGTTTTCTAAACTCATATTTCTTTCTGTCCCATATCATGGCTCTTGACATGAGACAGAAACTCCAGAAACTCTGGGTTTTCCTCTTAACAACAGGCTTGGAATTAGAGAGGGACTGAGCCAGAGTCCAACTCCAAAACCAGCTCTATAAATTTAGAAATATGATTTAGTATATTCTACTTACAGAATCCATTCAGTTTTCTTGATAATCTCTATTGGGCAGTTATTTTTCCATCTGTCAGTATTCAAACATCCAGGGTCCCTTGAAATTTTCAAAGATGAATGTTTACCTGTGGAGATAAGAACAGAACCCTGCCCCCATTCTATATGTTTTTCTTACCACCTGTATGAATATCATCATTGTGGATGAGCTGTCATTTCACCTTTCCAAGAGGTTTTTCCTCTTCAAATCGAACCTTTATTAATTTTGATGGTATCCACAATTTTTCTTCTCCTGTGGAAACAAGAGCAAAGCCCCTTCCCCAACGTAGCACATCTCCTGGCTTCCATTGAGAGGTCAGCACATCTTTGAAATAAATTGGTTGATTTAGTTCAGCAGACTTTTCCATTATCCAATGTCTTTCTGCCACTGTTGTTCCTTTCTCATTAGCGTTAAGAAAATTCAAGGTTAATAAAGCATTATGCAATCTATTTCTGGGGATATTTTCCATCCCTTTTTGTTTGTTCAGCATATTCTTTATAGTACGATTTGATCTTTCTATAACTGCCTGACCTGTAGGATTATTTGGTATACCTGTAATGTGTTTTATATTATAATAATCAAAAAAGCATTTCATTTTCTTAGATACATATGCTGGACCATTGTCTGTCTTTATTTGTGCAGGTATACCCATGATGGCCATAACTTCTAATAAATGTGTGATTACTGAATTGGCCTTTTCTGAGCTCAGGGCAGTAGCCCATTGAAAACCTGAATATGTGTCTATGGTGTGGTGTACATATTTTAATTTACCAAATTCCATAAAGTGAAACACATCCATCTGCCAGATTTCATTCCTTTGAGTACCCTTTGGGTTACTCTCTGCAGGCAACGGTGTTTGATTATAGAAAGAACAAGTAGGACATCTCTTTATAATGTCCTTAGCTTGTTGCCATGTAATGGAAAATTCTTTCTTTAGGCCTTTACTATTGACATGATGCTTTTTATGAAATTCTGAGGCCTTCAACACACTTCCAATCAATAATTGATCAATCTCAGCATTACCTTGTGCTAGAGGACCAGGCAGACCCGTATGGGACCGGATGTGTGTTATGTACATTGGACAAAGCCTATTCCTAATTATATCTTGTACCTGGATAAACAATGAAGTCAACTCTGTGTCATCTGGAATAAATTCAGCAGTTTCAATATGCAAGATAACTCTTTCTGCATATTGTGAATCTGTAACTATATTAAGAGGTTCTTTAAAGTCCCTTAGCACCATAAGAATGGCATATAATTCTGCCTTCTGGACAGAATTATAAGGGCTTTGTTCCACCTTACTCAATTCATCTGACTTGTAACCAGCTTTCCCTGATTTATTTGCATCAGTATAAAACGTATGGGCTCCAGTTATTGGAGCATCACGTACAATTCTAGGAAGAATCCAAGAAGTTCTCTTTATGAGGTTAAGTCTATCACTTTTGGGATAGTTGCTATTAATTTCTCCCCAAAAATTAGCACAAGCTCTTTGCCATGGTTCATTGTCTTCCCATAACTTTTTTATTTCCTCAGTAGTAAAAGGCACTATAAAGCAAGAGATGTGCGAATTAGCTAGTAGGAGGCTGAAACTAATGGGTCAGGCAGTATTTAAAAGAATACAGTTTCCATGTAATTATTTCGGGTAAAGCTAGCCGGTGGCCGGGAGCCTTGCGGTGGGAAGCTGGCCCGCAGCTCCCCACTACACCCAGACTGGTAGGTGACTTCATGGGAGGTGGACAGGCCTGGGGAGAGCAGGCAGAACAGGGTAGATGGAGTACATCTGATTCTACTTACCAAGTCAGGAGATGCCTTTTATTCTGCATGTCTCAACAACAAAGATGGTTATTTCCTTGAGCCATCTTGTCATGGATTAGTTTGCCAATTATGTAGTCACATATTATACAGTCTACAGATTAGAGAGGGAGCTCCCCTAGGCTCTCTCACTAATTGCTAAACTATAAAAGCCCTATAATGTATTTTTGTCACCTCAGACTTCTATATTTACAAAAATTTAAATTTGTCCAACTATGGTGGTATAACTTGTTTGAGACTATTGTGGAATATTAGCTTAAGATATGTTACATTCATTTATGCTGTGGAATATTTGTTTAACGATGCAAAGATGTGTTGTATTCTTTTATGTTGAATTTAACTCTGTAAAGCTGTGTTACTTTGCCTTTCTAAAACACCTGATTGGTCTAATAAAGAGCTGAACAGCCAGTAGCAAGGCAGTAGAAAAGATAGGCAGGGCTGCCAGGCAGAGAGAATAGGAGAAATCTAGGCTCAAGAGAAGAGAGAAGAGGGAGGAGCAAGAAAAGGAAAAAGAGGAGAGGAGGATGCCAGGGACTAGCCACACAGCCAGCCTTGGAGTAAGAAGGAAAAAAAGTATATAGAATAGAGAAAGGTAAAAAGCCCAGAGGCAAAAGGTAGATGGGATAATTTAAGAAAAGCTGGCTAGAAACAAGCCAAGTTAAGGCCGGCATTCATAAGTAAGAACAAATCTCCATGTGATTATTTGGGAGCTAGGTGATGGGTCCCTAAAGAGTTAAAAAACAAAAAACAATAACCCTAAAAAAAAAAAAAAACCAGGCAAACAAAATACATGAAATTGTTTTGGAATTAGACAATAAATAGTACAGAACTGTGATTCCCTGAAAGAACAGAAACAAATTACCTAACTTTTATGATTGTCTAAGCTTGGTGCTTTGATGTACTTTCCTGAAAGAAGAAATTGAAATCCGAGAAGAGGAGGAGCCCTGTCCCAAGGGAACTTATGAGTTTAAGAAGGCTGCTGTGGCCCTTTGTCTCTCCTAAACTAGATGCTAAGCCTTGAATGAGGTTCTCAAGTGTTGTAAAAAAAAAATCATTATATAGTAAGGCACTACTTGAGAAGCATAATAGCAGTCACATTGCACAGATGTTCCAGTTCTAAGCCACCAGAGTAAAAAGATGTCACTTAATTCTGGGCCTAATTTTCAGCTGAGAGCTTATTAGCAAGGCTAAATAAATTGGACCTATGATAAAGGGTGCTCTCTAGGCCTCTTCTAACAGAACTTTAAAAAAGGTAAGCCTGGAAGAGTTCACATAAAGATATCTTTTCTTCACTGAAAAGGCCTGGTAGCAGATGTTTATAATCCCAGATACTAGAGAAGATTGATGCTGGAAGATGGCAAGTTTCAGGCTAGCCTGAACAATAAAAAGTAAAAAAAAAAGTAGAATACTTCCCTAGTATGATTGAAGTCATAGGTTTAATCTCAGTACCAAAAAATATGGAAAAAGATATAGTTGTTTATTTCAGACTGGGTATAGTAACAATAAATTATGGATTTTGTGATATATTTAGAAGAAAAATTCATGATAATAGTTGGTTAGTTATTTTGCCAACTTGATACAAACTAGAGTCATCCGGGTAGAGGAAACACAATTGAGAAAAATACCCTTATCAAATTGGCCTGTGGGCAAGCCTGTGAGACATTTTCTTGATTGTTGATTGATGTGGAAGAGCCCAGCCTATTATGGGCAGTACTACCCCTGGGGCTGCTCCTGGGAAGGCAGTCCTGGATAGTTTTAGAAAACAGACTCAGCAAGCATGGGAGGCAAGCCAGAAAGTAGAGTTTTCCTCCTTGGTCTCGGCTTTAGTTTCTACTTCCAGGTCCCTGTCCTGCTATTTGTGTTAGCCTTGAAAACAAGGCTAGAGGTGTGGCTCAGGGGTACAAGTGCTTGCTTAGCATGTACAAGACCCTGGCAGTTTTTATGAAAACAACAACACTCAATGTCTCACTCAGTTCTATTGCTGTGAAGAGACACCATGATCAGGCAACATTTATAAAAGAAAATATTTTAATTGGGGGGCTTGCTTACAGTTTCAGAGGAGTATCATGGGAGGGAACATGTTACTGTGCTTGTCCTGGAGAAATAGGGAGCATTTTATCATGCATATTGCTGGAGAAATAGCTGAGAGTTTTACATCCTGATTCCACGGAGTGGGCTGGGGAGACTGGGTTTGGCATGGACTTTTAAAACCTCAAAGCCCACCCCTAGTGACATACTTTCTTCAACAAGGCCACACCTTCTAATCCTAAATAATGCCACTCCTTGGTAACTAAACATTTAAATATGAGTCTAAGGGAGGCATTCTTATTCAAACCACCATATGTTACTATAAACTTACCACAAGAAATGCAATATGAATAGAGAAACTGAAACATGAAAAGACAGAAAAATAATACTGTGTAAATATTAGTCAAAAAACTATACAAGATGAGGCCAGTAAAATGGCTCAGTCAGTAAAGGTGCTTGCTGCCAACCCTGGCATTCAGAATTTAATCCCTAGAACCCATATGGTGGAAGGAGAGAACTGAGCATTGACTCCTAAAAATTTTCTTCTGACCTCCACATATTTACTGTAATGTGTGCATGCGCGCGCACACCCACACACACCCACACCCCACACACATACACACACAAAGTATAATTAAAAAATTAAGCTGGGCGGTGGTGGCGCACGCCTTTGATCCCAGCACTTGGGAGGGAGACAAAGGCAGGCCAGGCGGATCTCTGTGAGTTCAAATCCAGCTTTGTCTACAGAGCGAGTTCTAGGACAGGCTCCAAAGCCTACAGAGAAACCCTGTCTCAAAAAACAAAACAAAAACATTTTATTTATATTATATTTATTTATATATAATCTCAGAAGTCAATTTTGAATTATTTTGTTGTCCTTATTTTTAAATATAATTTTTTTGTGTGTACATGTGTACTGTGGTAGTTTGAATGTATTTGGCCCCCATAAACTCCTAGGGAGTTGTACTATTAGGAAATGTGACTTTGTTGAAGTGGGCATGGCCTTGTTGGAGAAAGTGTGTTACTGTGGGGGCGGGCTTTGAGGTTTTCTATTCTCAGGAATAGTTAGTTGACTTTCTGTTGCCTCTGAGTCAAGATGTAAGGACTCCCTAGCCCCAGCACCATGTCTGTCTGTACGCTGTCATGCTTCCCAACATGATGAACTGAACCTCTGAAACTGTAAACGAGCCACCCCAATTAAATGTGTATAAGAGTTGTCATGGTCATGATATCTCTTCACAGCAGTAAAAACTCCAAGATATGTGTGTTCATGTGTGCATATGTGTGCAAGCACTTGTGTGGAGGTCAGAGAACTACCTGTGGTCAGAGAACAAGCTATGATATAGTTGCTTCTCTATTTTACCATGTGGATTCCTGGTTGGCAGCATGTGCCTTACTTACTGAGTTGTCTGTTGGATTTATTTATTTGTTTAGTGACAGTGTCTCATTCTGCAGTTCAGGCTGCTGTAGAACTCAAAGCAGTCCTCTTGTCTTTCCCTCTTGAATGCTGAGATTAAAAGCATGCGCTAACACACCCGACTTTTGTTCTTGGTCAGTAATAAATACTCTAGCATGTGTAACTAAAAGTTTGAGAAACTTTTTTTTTTTTTTGAGATAGGACTTTATACAGACCAGGCTGGCCTTCAGCTCACAGACAGTAAAGAAAGATCTTGAACTCTTGCTTCTTCTGCCTCCTGACTGCTGGCAGTACAGGTGTGCACCACCATAAACAGTGCATATATGTAGTACTAGAGATCAAACTTCATGCATACTGGGTAAACACATTGCCAACTCAGCTAAATCTGCAGCTTCAAGAAGTTTTTTTGTTGAGTCTTACCAACTTGTATTAATTAGAATGTTAAAACAATTCTAGAAGATGAAGCTTTTAAAAATATCTTTAATATTTGAAGAGGAAAGCAAGTTGCAAATGGTAATTTCATATAAAGAAGCATTATGTTATTCTAAGAAAATTATTTGCAAAGTTCTATGCCTTATATTTGGGTTATTGTTTACAATTGCACAGTTCAGTTTTGTGTAACAGGATTTCTTACTACTCTTTTATTACTCAACAAGGACTCTTCCTGTAAAGTGTTTCTTTGTAGGCCTGCCTGCCTGCCTGCCGTCTTTCCTCCCATCTTTCTTTCATCAATCTTGCTGTGTTGCTTAGGCAGACTTCTAGCTTCTGGGCTTAAGTGACCCTCTGATGTTAAACTGTCATGTAGCTGCAAATACCAGAAGCCTGGCTATAGTAAGATTTTAAAAATGGAAATTGCATTACAATTGCAGAAAAATACCTATGAGACTTTGTTTTTAAACATTTAAAATTATTTTATGTGTATGTGTGTTCTGCCTGAATGTATGTCTGTGTACCACTTGTGTTCATGGTGCCCTCTGAGGCCAGAAGAGGACATTGGATCACCTGGTACAGGAGTTCTGGATGATCATGAGCCACCATGTGGGTGTTGGACATAGAACTGGAAGAGCAGTCAGTGCTCTTTAACTACCCCTCTAGTCTCCCCTCCCATGAGCCCTTATAGTCGTATAAAGTATGATTTTTATTGGCTGCTAAGTCAAACCATTCTTATTTACAGGTTCTTTGTTTTACTAGCATGAGTCTGCCAGATAACAGCATTTAAATATTTATAAATAAGGATGAATAATTTATCACTTCTTTTTACAGTATTTTTAGGTAAATAATAGTGAGTTAGTGGTAGTACATAAATAGTAGTAGGTAAATTGATACATGTTATATATGGATAAAACATTTAGCTTGAAGATTATATGATAATGTCATTTACTGATTATTAAATGGCATCTGAATACTTAAGGACAGAGGGGAAGTGGTATGTGTACTTTAAAATTTTTAAATAAATTTTTGCCTTGGAACTTATGCAAGTTTAAATTTAAGGAGGTTAGCAGCTGGTGTTGGCATCTGGCATGAGATGAATTTGAAATATTAGTGAGTGTGACTTGTCCTTGTGCTGTTGGAACTTTGTTTAGAGATATGTAGTTTTTAGCAGAGTCTCACAATGCACCTATGTCTACTATTTTCCTATGCTGAAAAGTGAGTTCATGTATTGAGCGTGGATCTCTAAACTGGCCACCTGATTTAAATGGCTTAAATGATTTCCAGTTAATTTTGAACTTATTATTTCTTCTTGATTAGCAATTAGCACTTCTTAGAAAGATGTATCCTTCCTCCAAAATGAAACAATTTATTTATTTATTTTTCTGTATTTGTTTTAGAAATGTTTTGGATCCAGCCTAGGGCACTCCCTTCACATGCTAGGTGCGTGTTCTCTAACCCCTTGAAATAGCTGTATTTCTTACTGTCTTTGTTCTTTGCCAGAGATGACTTAGATATTTGTTTCTGAAATGTTGGGGATCCAGCTTAGGGCGTTCCTTTCACATACTAGGTATGTGTGTTCTCTAACCCCTTGAAATAGCTTTGCTTGTTACTGTTTTTGTCCTTTGCCAGGGTTAACTTAGGTATATTAATAGAGGAATGCCCTCTACTTACTAGGCACTGTTATGCTGCGGGTGTAGTTGCATAGGGTTAAATACAAGATTTTTGATCTCATTCAGTTCCTAGTTTAAGAAAAAAACAATGGGAATTGGAGAATTACTCATGCCTCTTCTCCCCCCCCCCCTTTTTTTTGGACAGGTTTCTTTATATAACGGCCCTGGCTGTCCTGTAACTCCATTTGTAGACCAGGCTGGCTGGCTTCAAACTCACAGAGATTCACCTGCCTCTGCCTCCTGAGTGCTGGGATTAAAAAGCATGCACCACACCACACCCTGCTTTCCTCATGCCTTTTCTTAGTTAAATAGAGAAATGGTCCACATGACTGATAGTCTTCAAGTTTCTTTTGGCACGGGTGTTTTACCAATACTTTTCTCAGTTAAGCTTAGTTTAAAGGGAATAAACCACATGAAGAGTAAAGTAGTTCTAGTGAGATGTCTCAGTGGTAAAGGTGCTTGTAGATAAAAGCCTGACAGCCTGAGAGCCTTTTAAATTGATTTATTTATTGAAATGGTCTTACTATGTATCTGTGGGTGGCCTGAAACTCTCTACAGTAGACTGGGTTGACCTTGAACTCACAGAGATCTGCCTCCCTCTACCTCCTAAGTACTGGGGTTGCTGAGCCTGGTTTCTGACAGCCGGAGTTTGATCTCTGGAAACCCACATGATGAGAATCTACTCCAGCAACTGGTCTTCTTACCTCCATGCCCACATATATAACACACATGCAATAAATAACTGGACAAAAAAAGAATAGAAGGAATTTTAGTTTCAAAGATACAGATGCAAAGTAGTACCTGCTTTTAGTGAAAGGAAATGGACTGGTGAGTTGGTTCAGTGGATAAAAGTGCTTTCTTGAATAAGCCTGATGAGTTAAGGTAGGAGAGAAGTGAGAAGTGACTCTTCAGATTGTCGTCTGGTCTCCACATGCACACTGTAGCATGCATATGTGTATGTATGTGCACACATACACAACATGAAGAGAAGGTCTTCTGTTTATATGGTCAGTTGAACTTGTTATAACATCTTTCCACATTGTAATATAAAGTAAAAATCTGAAATTAATTGCTCTCAATGTTTTGGGGACAAATGTATAATGATGTAGTTTTGCTAGCAGTCATGAAGTCATTGTTAACTCATTTTATGTCATTTCTTCCTGTCATCTTATTGTTGGTGGGGATGTTTATAGGCCCTACTATGCTTATTTTATTTTATTTTTAGCATGACCACAGATTTTCTTCAAGATTTTTTAAATTTAAATTACATTTATTTATTTTTGTGTATGCATGGGCATTCTATGTCATGTGGCGGTCAGAGGACAACTGCTAGAGTCAAGTCATCACCTTTAACTGTGTCATACTGGGAATTCAAGTTGTCAGTCTTGGTAGCATTTGCCTTTTTGCTGAATCATCTTGCTGGCTCCATATTTATCTATCTATCTATTCCCCTTTTTGGAGATAGGTAGAATCTTTCAGTGTAGCTGAGTCTAGCTTTGAACTGTTGATTAGTTTGCATCTGCCTCCTGATTGCTGGAATTACATGTCTGAACCACCATGCTGGGCTGAGCATTTTAATTCTTTTTTTTCTTTTCTTTTCCTTCCTTCCTTCCTTCCTTCCTTCCTTCCTTTTTCTTTTTCTTTTTCTTTTTCTTTTTCTTTTTCTTTTTCTTTTTCTTTTTCTTTTTTTTATTTTTGAGACAGGGTTTCTCTGTAGTTTTTGGTGCCTGTCCTGGAACTAGCTCTTGTAGACCAGGTTGGCCTCGAACTCATAGAGCTCTTGCCTGCCTCTGCCTCCCGAGTGCTGGAATTAAAGGCGTGCACCACCACTGCCTGGCGCATTTTAATTCTTAATAGTGGTATAGATTATAGACATGTATACTTAAAAGTGATGTTTTGGAGCTGGGCAGTGGTGTACACACTCCTTTGATTCCATCATTCGGGAGGCAGAGAGTAGTTTGAGGCCAGCCTACTCTACAGATCAAGTTCCAGGAAAGCTAGGGCTGTTACATAGAGAAACCCTGTCTAGAAAAACCAAAATAAGCCGGTGGCGCACGCCTTTAATCCCAGCACTCGGGAGGCAGAGGCAGGCGGATCTCTGTGAGTTTGAGGCCAGCCTGGTCTACAAGAGCTAGCTCCAGGATAGGCTCTAAAAAAGTTGCAGAGAAACCCTGTCTCGAAAAACCAAAAAAAAAAAAAAAAAAAAAAAAGAAAGAAAAACCAAAATAAAATAAAATAAAATGTAATCAGCTAACTCCTGAACGCATTAGTTTTTCTTTAGTAGCTAAATGTTATTAGGTCATTCATTACATGTTGTATGAGTTAAAATGACTTATTTTAGCTAATTAAGCTATCTATGACAGACTAAAGGAATGAACATTTTGCTGGAGTCTCTCATATTTAAGAATATGCCCAACAAGAAATCCTTGACTAAGATTAAGACTTTAGGAATATTCTTTATTCATCAAACTCTAATTTCCCATTTGCTCCTCCCCCTAGTACTCTCAACCACTCTTTCTTTTCTGTTTGTTTGAATTTGACTATTTGACTATTGTAAGCACCTCTATATACATAGAAACATATAATAGTTCCATTTTGGGAAGGGGCGTAATTAATTTTTTTTCAGAATAATGTTTCAAAGTTTGTCATCTTGTGGCATGTCTGACTTATCTTCCATTTAAATAGTGAATAATACTCCACTGTACATAGGTGCCATATTTATATATTTACCCATTGATGAACAATTGCTTTGCTTCTGTCTTTTGGGTTATTGTAAATAATGCTGCTATGAATGTTGCTGTACAAGTATCTATTCAGGGTAACTGGTTCTCTTTCTTCTGAGTACATATCCAGAAGTGCAGTTGCTAAATCACGTTACTTTGTGCTTACTATTTACAAGAAATCTCTCATAATGTCTGTATCTTCTATCCCCCTGTATCCTAACCAACTCTTAAGGAAGAAAAGATAAAAACCAAAAAAATTCTTGTTAAGTAGACATGGTGGAGTGTCTTAGCTTATATGGATACCCTGTCTCCAAACAAAAATAGAGAAGTTAGAAATTAAATAATAGTTCCAAGAAATAAAAAATTTCTTTTTTATTTCTAAAATAAAAAAATCCTTTTTTATTTCTAAAGGTCTAAGGTAGTACCTAATTGTTTAGGTTTTTATGTCTTTAATTACTAGTGATGTTGGGAGTATTTTCCCCCCCCCGAGAGAGGGTTCCTCTGTAGTTCTGGAGCCTGTCCTGGAACTCTCTAGACTAAACTGGCCCTGAACTCATAGAGATCTGCCTGCCTCTGCCTCCTGAGTGCTGGAATTAAAGACAAGTACCATCTTTTCTTATTGGCTTTTTATACTTTGGAACAATGTATATTTCAAGTCTCTATTTGAGACTCTGGCATGATTTAGTTTTTTGCTTAGGACTGATTTCTGTATACTGAATTCTCTGGTATCTATAAGCACAGTGATCCTATACAACCTTAATTGCACCAGTAAAGGCCTTCCCTCCACAGTGACATTGGAAATCAGTGTGTAACATTTGAATTTGAAGCTTGAGGGGCATAAAGACTAACAAAATTCTTTGCCCACTTTATACTTATTTTTTTTGTTGTTGTTGTTGTTGAGTTGTAGGAATTTAAGCATATATTCTAGTTATTAATCTATTGCCAGGTATGTGGTTTGCCAATGTTTCCATCCATTCTGTAGGTGTCCTTTATACAGTCTTGGTAGTACTCTTGAATACACAAAATGTTCTCTCCTTGGTTGGGTGCAGTTTGGTTTTTCTTTTGTTCCCCATGTCTTTGATAACAAATGCACTATCATGAAGCTTTTCCTGTTTTCTTCTAAGAGTTTTATCGCTTAGTTTTTACTTCATTTTGACCTAGTTTCTACATTTCATATAAACTAAATGGCTAACTTTATTCTTTCACATGTAGGAATCCAAAATTTCCAGCACCATTCATTGAGAAGTGTGTACTTTTCCCTCTGAATGGGTACAGTGTCCTTGCTGAAAATAGTTTGACTGAACAACAATCTTGTAACTAACAGTAGGTGAGGTGAAGCTTTGGATACCTAGAAAGCTGCACATAACGCCATCACACCCTCCATATACATGGTTTTTCTGTTGTGTACATATATGATAATTTGTAAAGTACGTACAATAAGGTGTTTTTTTTTTTTTCCTGACAGGATTTCTCTGTGTAGCCCTGGCTGTCCTGGTATTCACTATGTAGACCATGCTGGCCTTGAACTCAGAGCTCAGATCTGCCTGCCTCTTTCCTCCCAAGTGGGATTAAAGGTGTGTACCACCAGGCTGTGTAAAATAAGATTAATAACAATAACAAAGTGTTTTAATAGAGTATGATGAGTTATGTGAGTACGATATCTCAAATATTTTGCATTGTACTCATCCTTATGATGATGTAAGATAATAGCTCCTACAGGATGCGATGAAGTGAGGTAGGCCCTGTGATATATCATTAGGATTCGATGCAAATATTAGATGTTGGTAGTCATGCTAGGATTTGTAGTCTTAGTACTTAGGACGGGGTGGGGGGCAGGAGGATTGCAAATTTGAGATTAACTTTAAACACAGTGATGCCTTATCAAAACAAAGCAGAAGTCAAAGTAGCCTAACTTGATTTTCATGTAAATCAGTGAATTTTTTAATACTTAGTTTCCCAATAATTTTCCAAAGCTTGAACTGTTTGTTTCTATTTAAAAATATTCTGTAGCCAGGTGGTGGTGGCTAAGGCCTTTAATCCCAGCACTCAGAAAGGAAGACAGAGGCAGGTGGATCTCTGAGTTTGAGGTCAGCCTGGTTTACAGAGCGAGATCTAGCCAGAGCTGTTACATAGAGAAACTCTGTCTCAAGAAACCAAAAAAATTTTTTTATTAGATTTATTTATTTAGCATTTCTGTGGTGTTTGGAGGACAACTTGTAGGTATTGGTTCTCTTCCTCCATCCACCATGTGGTTCTCAAGGATAAAACTGAAGACGTCTGACTTGGCCGCAGGTACCTTTACCCATTGAGCCATCTCACCAGCCCATATTTCTGTGTATTTTAAAAGTTAAAGTTATGTGTGTCTGTATCTTTGTTGGGGTATGTGCCATAAGTGTAGATGCCCTTGAAGACTACAGACATCAGATTCCTCTGGTTCTCTGGAGTTACAGGCAATTTCAAAATGCCTAATGTGGTTGCTGAGAAATGAAATTAGGTTGTCTGCAAGAGCAGCAAATACTTTTAACCCTTGAGTCATCTTTATTCAGTCCCTTCCATGTTTCTATTTAAAAAAATAAAAACTTTTAAGATAAATTTGTTTACAAGGACATTTACTTAGTGCATTTTTGACAAATACATATTCTTAAATACGTATTCTTGTGAAATTACTACCCAATGAAGGTACCATTCCTTGTTGAATGACTAATCTGACTGCTGTCATTAGAGGTTAGTTTGGACTCTTACAATTTAATAGAAATGTTCAAGCTGAGCGGTGGTGGTGCACGCCTTTAATCCCAGCACTCGGGAGGCAGAGGCAGGCTGATCTCTGTGAGTTTGAGGCAGCCTGTTCTACAAGAGCTAGTTCCAGGACAGGCTCCAAAGCTACAGAGAAACCTTGTCTTGAAAAAACAAAATAAAAAAGGAAGAAATGTTCATACACAGACCTTTTAATGGGACTTCTTGAGCTTATAATATATATACTTAGGTTACTAAAAAAATGACTAAAAAACCCTGTTTCAAAAACCTACAAACTGAAAATGATTAATTTTAAAAAACAGTTAATTAGAAATCTTGTTTCCCTAGAGTTGTGGCATATTTCTGAATGATGATTTGGAAACTTTACATCCCTATTTAATAAGCAAAAATTTGTGTTAAATCATGCAGTGGAATAACTGACACAATAAAGTTATCAGAACTTGGATCTCTGAAATGAGAGCTCTAATGCAGTGGAAGGACGATAGCAATAGCTGATCTACCCTTCTCGATTGCCATGTGTTAGCCTCACAGCCCTGCTATCTGTTGTATATATTGACATTTGCCTTGTATTGTCTGGTACATAGATATTGCTTTGAATAGAAAATGTATAAAGTGATTCAACATTTAATTCTTACTCAAGATTTGCTTTTTTAAAAAAAATGTTGTAGTCCTCTTAGAAGGGAGAATGAACCGATACCCCCCCACACTTTTTTTTGGTGGGATTCTTTATTTGTTTAATGAGACAAGTTTTCACTGTTTATCTTGACTGTCCTGGAACTTGCTGTGTAGATCAGGCTAGCCTCCCATTCATAGAGATCACCTTCTCTTGTCTCCTGAGCTCTGGGATTAAGGGTGTATCTTATTATTCTTGGTTCTTCCTTTTTCATAAAAAGCAGGTTTAAATAAACACATGCGCGGGTGTGTGTATGTTGTGTGTGTTGTATAGAATGTCTAGTGTGTCTAACCTGATTTCTGTCCTTCCTCCCTTAAAATGACTTTAATGAGGCTTAGGGATGAGAATCAGTAAAATGCTTGCTCTGCAAGCATGAGGACCTGCGATTGGATGGCTAATACCATTGTAGAAAGCTGGATCATGTACCTGGGACCCCAGTTGGGAAGGTGGAGACAGTAGTATCTCTGGGGCTTGCCAGACAGTCTAGCTGTGGTCTCTGTGTGTCCCTGCATACACCTGCACACAAACACCACATGTAAACACACAAAGTAACTTTTTAAACATGTAATTCACATATATTACACCTATTCAGATTATACAAGCCAGTGATTTTGTCTTTGGAGAATTGCACACCCATTACCACAATTTTATAACATTTCGTTATCCAAAAATTTAACAGTATTTTCTATCTCTCCTCTTCTTTCTAACCAACCAAGTCTCTTTATAGCTTTCTATAGATCAGCCCCCCCCATTTTTTGCACCCGTATATGATGCGTATGTATGTATATATGTGTGTACTTTGTGTGTGTGAATGCAGGTGTGTGTCTGTATTGATATACTGGTGGAGGTCAAAGGACCTTGGGGGTCAGTTCTAGACTTTCTGCCTTTTTGAGAAAGAGTCTTTTTGCTGAATATACCAATACCAGGCTAGCTTGCCTGTGGGCTTCTGGGGATTCTCCTGTTTCAGCTTGTTTTTCCTATAGGAATACTGGAATTACAGACACTTGCACTGTGTGTCTATTTTATGTGGGTTCTGGGGATTTGAACTCGGGTCCTTATGGTTGCATGGTACAGCCCTCCCTCCCCCCACCCCCAGGGTTTCTCTGTGTATCCCTGGCTGTCCTGGAACTCACGCTATAGACCAGGCTGGCCTTGAACTCAGAGAGCCACCTGCCTCCATTTCTGGAATGCTGGAATCAAAGATGTGTACTACCACCTCCCAGCAATGGTGCAGCATTTTTATCCATTGAGTCATCTCCCAAGTCCCAGATCAACTTTAAATTAAAAAAAATTATGTGCCCATGTTTTATTTTGTTTTGTGTGTGTGTGTGTGTGTGTATTCAGCTCACATGCTGTAGCACATGTATGGAGTGACCTCATGTATCTCCTGCCTTACGTGGGCTCTGAGGATCAAACTCAGGTCATCAAGCTCATGTGGCAAGTTTCTTACCCCAGATCAACTGCAAAAACAAAAATGAGTTTTTAGATAGGCTCTCACTGTGTAGACCAGGCTGCCATTGAATTCACAGAGATACACCAGTCTTTCCTCAAACCCTGTTCCCAGTGCTGAGATCAAAGGTATGGACCACCATGCCTGGCCTACTTTTTATGATTAAATATATAATATGTAAGATCATGTGATATTTTTTGTCTACCTATACTTCCTTCACTTCATTTAGCACATAGTGTTTTCCAGTTTGAACCATATTGTCACAAATGACAAGAATTTTTTTCTGTTTTATTGTATTCATTGTTACGTGTACTACATTTCCTTTATTCATCCAACACATGACAGTCTTAATCTAATAGACACTTCTAACTCTATTGTTAAGATAATTAGTGCTAACTACATATTCAGTAAAATGTCATGTTATTTGATAGGGACTCAGTATTATTATATACATATATATTTAAACTTTTTAAAAATTTTATGTGCATTGGTATTCTACTTGCATGTATATGTGAGGATGCCAGATCCCCTGGAACTGGAGTTACAGGCAGTTGTGAGCTGCCATGTGGGTGCTGGGAATCGAATCCAGGTACTGTGGAAAAATAGCCAGTGCTCTTAACCATTGAGCCTTTTTTCCAGCCCTCTGATAGGAACTCTGATAGTCACCTTTATGTCATCACCTGTACTTTGATTTCATTGCACATGTTCCACTTAAAACTGTGTTCATGATTATTCTTTTCTTTCTTTGTTTCAAGACAGGATCTTGCTTTGTTGCTCAGACTGACCTTGAACTTCTGATCTTGCTTCAGCTTCCTGAGTGCTGAGATTACAGCACTGTGTATCATGAACCCTTTGGGAGTAGAACGATCCTTTTACGGGGTTCGCCTAAGACTATCAGAAAAACACAGATATTTACATTTCTATTTATAACAGTAGTAAAATTACAGTAATGAGGTAGCAAGCAAATAATTTTATGGTTGGGGTCACCATAACATGCGGAACTATATTTAAAGGGTTACAGCATTAGGAAAGTTGAGAACCACTGATGTATTATCTTTAAATTAAAGCTTAATAAAATATTTACTCATAGACCCATGATTTGTAGGTAGAATATGATGAACAGCATTTCCAGTTGTTTCCCTAGGTTTTCTCCTATTCCTTCTCAGTACACTCTTTAAATAATCACCATTTTTGTCGTTTATTACCATAGTGCCCTTGTTTTATTTATTTATATATATATTTATTTATTTTCATTTTTTCAAATCATGATAGAAGTTTTTTTCAGAATGTTTCCTTTTTTGGTTGCAAAGTTTACAGAGCACTGAATTGGCATACCTGACCACTTAGCAAAGTTATAATCAAAGGAAGGCATGGGAGTGAAGCCAGTGATATGACTCAGATCCTAAGGACACTTTACTGGGATTAGAGTGTAGAGTTCCTTTTCATTTTTAACCTTAAGGAAACACATTATATGCTATAATGAATGTCCATTACCTACCTATGACCTAAATTAGTTATTATTTATCATGTCTCATTGTTCCACCTTTGAAAAAAGAATATTTTGTTATAATATACTTTGAAATTCAGCACAAGTTATATAAGCAGTGTAAGGAACTCCTAGTATTTTTTGAATAGTTTTTTTATATTTTGTTTTATACATGTCTCTCTGCAGTTTTCTCTTTGGAGTCATTTGAGAATAAGTTAGAGGCACTGTATTTTCCCCTCTAAATACTTCAGAATTTGTTTTCCCAGTATAATTTAAAAAAACGTTCTCTCTTGTGTATCAATAGACTTTATTGTGTTTATTTATTTGAGACAGGATCTGACTGTGTAGCCCTGGCTGGCTCTGGAACTCACACAGATCTGTCTGTCTCTACCTCCCCAGTGCTTGGGTTAAAGATATATGCCAGCTCCCTGTCCTAACCACAGACAGTTTTTTGATGGTTTTGTGTAGTATAATTTTTGAATAAAATTTTTGTGTCCATGTTCTTGGATACACCTCATGACTGGCAAAATATTTCACATATTTACCTCAAGTTGGCATATCATTAGAAATTTCAGTATATATTTAAATTTTAACTAGATGCAATTATACCCTCCATTTACTACTGGTCAAGACATTTTGAAGTTGTGTTTGTATTTTATTGAGATGTTGTCAGCAGATTCCTTGTTTGAAAGTATCTTCACTTAATTTTTTAATTGAGAGAAGCGTTTATCAGTCTTTTGCATGTAAATGTGATGGTGTAGGCTGGAGGTTCAGTAGTAGGTAGCATGGCCTTAGGTTCAGTTCCCAAGACACGCACACCCATGAATGCAAACACACACACACACACACACACACACACACACACACACACACACACACACACACGAGAAGAGAGCCAGTTTAACACAACAGGTGTGTTTAGTTGTTCTTTCTGTAGTCTATAACTTCAGGACTGTGTAGATGATGTGTTGTGCTTGCCCAGCTGCTCTTGTTCTTCCTGAAGTAGCGCCCATGTTTGGGTGGTGATTTATGGGCTAAAGACAGTATTTTCTTTATATTATCTATGAAAGCAATTAAATTTGCTTGTAAAAATTAGAGTACTCAGGATCTCAACACACATCTAAACAAGATAAAGAACTCATAGAACTTGAAGAAGGTGGTGCTTGACTGCATATTCTACAGCTGCTCTTTTCTTAAATAGATAACTTCTACAATTTTCAGGTTTGCATTTTAATGTAAGATTGATCAGGTATCTTCTTTTTACTAAATTGTTTTCAGTACTTTATTATAGATTGTAATCTTTGGAGAATTTGAAAAGATCTTATTGACTTGGGGAAAATTGGGGCATACAAACTGTTTTGTTGCATGATGAAGGGTTCTATTCTACTCTGGTATTTTAGAATCTAGAAACAGGCTATCTCTTTGGCCTTAGACAAAACATTTAATCCTTGGGGAGCTTGAATCACCCACTGTGAAACGTAAAGGTGGGGTCTGCTTCAACAACTCTGTGATGATACAATGAGATAATGCATGAAAAATATATATACCATAATGATTGGCATGTAGGTCAGTGATTCTAGCTTTATGAAAATACATGTTTATTTAGAGTTTAGTTTTACTTAACAAGATAAAATTTGTTACTTAGACTATTATTGCAGTATTTTTCAGTTATAATATATAAATTTGTGCGTGTGTGTGTGCATGCTCTCCCTCACCCCTGCTTGCTCCTTCTATAGACACACACACACACACACACACACACACACACACATGCATGCACGCACAGTTCTATAATTAAAACCTTTAAGAGTTATTTTTCCCAATTTGTTGGTTTTCCAGTAATCTTATGAGGTTGTGGGGTGGCTCAGGAGAGATAATTATATACTTTTTGAGAGAGTTTGTAGTAGCTGATCTATAGCAAGACATTAATGGTAATAGCTAATAGGTGCGTTTCTTAGTTTGCTTGATCTTTTTATTCCCTGTAGTACGGTTGGGTACAGTTGCTGTTGGTACCATGAGAAGACAAAGTGACTTGTGTAAGATCTGGTTTGGGTTTTGTTTTGTTTTGTTTTGTTTTTTTTTGGTTTTTCGAGACAGGGTTTCCCTGTAGTTTCTAGAGTCTGTCCTGGAACTAGCTCTTGTAGACCAGGCTGGCCTCGAACTCAGAGATCCGCCTGCCTCTGCCTCCCGAGTGCTGGGATTAAAGGCGTGCGCCACCACCGCCCGGCTCTGGTTGATCTTAAGCTGTTTAAGAATACCTTTAAAAAGCATTGCTTAACTTGTTAGTGTATATGTTCAGTTTTTGTCTTAGTGACCATTGGACCAATCCTCTGAAAGGCTGTGTGTAAAACAGTAGGAACTGGAGTGAAACTTAAGCATAAAAGAGGGAGTTGTGTTCAGAGTGGTGGTGCATCCCTTTGACCCCAGCACTCAGGAGGCAGAGGTAGGTAGATCTCTGTGGGGTTGAGGCCAGCCTGCTCTATATAGCAAATTCCAGAATGGCCAGGGCTTTATTGTGAGCAGCAAGCATTCCAAACTGCTGAGCCATTTCTTCAGCTCAGGAAGTTTTGTTTTAAATTTGACTTTTGAAAAATAATTTGCTCTTTGGTGAAGTTTGCTCCTTGATTTGATAGTCCTTTCTCCACTACCTCATTGCAGGAAAAAAGTTCAAAACACAGCCTTTTAAATGTGGTCACATGACCCACTGTGGATGATGTGAAAAATTGAGCAACAGTAAATAGTTTTCTAAATACGCTGTGGCTAAAAAATTAAATTTAAAACCAAATCTGTAATGAATCTGAGGAGTTTTTGGCAGGGCTCACTTGTGTTGTGTCAAGTGATTTCACTGCAGCCTCCGTTCTGAACACATAATGTATGCGTTTTTCATGTGCTGATGCTCCATGCAGGCTAACAAATAGTATGCCTCAAATCGTTGATATATTCTTTCTTTGGTATTCTGTGGTGGGTAGATGTATCTGTAGGCTTGTGAGAGATAAGAGATCCAGTAAATAACAATCTCTTGTTTTGTTTTTTATTTTTTTAGGTTTTTAGAGACAGGGTTTCTCTGTGTAGCTTTGGTGCCTGCCCTGGAAATCACTCTGTGACCAGGCCAGCCTCGAACTCACAGAGATCCACCTGCCTCTGCCTCTGCCTCTGCCTCCCGAGTGCAGGGATTAAAGGTGTTGGCCACCACCACCTGGCCAGACAAAATTTTTTAAATTGATTTTTTATTAGATTTTTTTAAAAATACCAATCCAATTCCTGCTCCCTTCCCTACTCCCATTCCGTCCACACATTCTCCCATCCCACCCCCATCTAATCCTGAGAGAGAGTAAGGCACTTTGCTTTGTGGAAAGTTCAAGGTAGCCGGGCGGTGGTGGCGCACGCCTTTAATCCCAGCAATCGGGAGGCAGAGGCAGGCGGATCTCTGTGAGTTCGAGGCCAGCCTGGTCTACAAGAGCTAGCTCCAGGACAGGCTCTAAAGCTGCAGAGAAACCCTGTCTCGAAAAACCAAAAAAAAAAAAAAGAAAAGAAAGTCCAAGGTGCCCCCCCCCCCACTACATCTAGGCTGAGCAAGGTATACATCCAAAGAGAATAGGATCCCAAAAAGCCAGTACATGCAGTAGAGATAAATCCCAGTGCCACTGCCAGTGACCCCTCAGTCTGCCCAGCCATACAACTGTCAGCCACATTCAGAGGGACTAGTTTGGTCCTATGCTTGTTCCTTCCCAGTCCAGCTGGAGTTGGTGAGCTCAGGTAAACTGTTTCAGTGGCTGAACCCTCATGGTCTTGACCTCTTTGCTCATATTCTCATTCCTTCTACTCTTCAACTGGATCTTGGGAGCTCAGTCCAGTGCTCCGATGTGGGTCTCTGCCTCTATTTCCATCTGTTGTGGGATGAAGATTCTATAATGATATTTAAGATATTCAGCAGTCTGACTACAGGACAAGGCCAGTTCGGGCACCCGCTCCTCTAGGGTCTTAGCTGGGGTCATCCTTTTGAATTCCTGGGAATTTTTCTAGAGCCAGGTTTCTTGCTAACCTCATAATGGCTCCCTCAATCAGGATATCTTTTTCCTTGTTCTCATATCTGTTCTTCCTCTATCTCGACTATCCCATTCCCTCGACTATATCAACCCTCACCTTCTTCCCTCCTTTTTCCCTTCTCCCTTTCCTTCTATTCCCCCCACCCCCATGCTCCCAATTTTGTCAGGAGATCATGTCAGTTTCCAATTTCCAGGTAGGTCTATATGTGCTTTTCTTTGGATTTACTTAACTTCTCTAGGATCATGAACTATAGGCCCAGTGTCCTTTGTTTATAGCTAGTCTTGGAAAAAGTCTACCCATTGAAATAAATCTTTCCTGGTCAGGTTATGTTAACATCCACATACAGTACTGAATGTTGGCTGATTCACCACTGGATTGTATGACCGTGTAAAATCAGTTTCTGACTTGTAATGATACATGAATATCTAGCCATGAGAAAAAAAATTGAATTGTGTTTTTATATACACAGTTTTGTGTTTATTTTTGTTTTGTTTTGTTTTTGGAGACAAGAGTTTCTCTGGGTATTTCTGGTTGCTCTTGAACTCACTCTGTAGACCAGATTGCCCTCTAACTCAGAGAGTATCTGCCTGCCTCTGCCCCCTGCTTGTGCCACTACCACCTGAACAGTTTTCTGCTTTTACAGAAACATAATGATTTAACTATGTAAAAAAAAGTACAGTTATTTCTTATCATTCTTTGGCATATGAACATCAAATTAATTGTCTTTGTATCATATTGTATTAGAATATTTGACAGCCCCCATCCCCAGACAGGGTTTCATTCTATAGCCCTGGCTGTATTGGAATTCACTCTATAGAACAGGTTGGCATTCAGCTCACAGAGATCTGCCTGTCTCTGCCTCCCAAGTGCTGGGATTAAAGGCATGGGCTATCACTGTCTTGCTGATTTTTTTAAATTGTTATTTGAGACATTGACTTAAGCTGTTCAATAAATTTTGGCTTTCCAACAACTTCTTAAATGGCCCTGCACTGTGTATTTTTGTAAAAGTGGTCTCAGTATTTAACCACTATGGAAGTAAAATATCAGTCAACTCTAAAAAATGCTAAAGAGGCTCTAGTCTTGCTCTATCAAATATTTGGCCAACATGTAATTCTTTATGTAAACGTAATCAAACATATCCACCTCACTAGTATGCAAATTTGCTTTCATCTTAATAAGTTATATGTATTCCAGATAAAGTTTTTTTTATGATTACTGGTAAATGTTTCACTTGTGTGCTTGTTCTCTATATGTAAATACCTGGGCTCACATAAATATTTCTTGGGTAAAAGGGTTGCAAGCAGAAAATGTTTAGGAAGCCTTGCTTTAGAAGACAAAGACAGCTCTCTACTTGTAAATCCCATAGATAAGCAGGTATCTATATCCTGTAGCCTACAGGTATAATGTATGCCAAGATTATTTAATATTTTTATAGTACTTACCGTGCTTCATAATTAATTTTGGGAGAAAGTTAGGTTTTTTGGAACTTTTAGAAAGTTGTAGCCTGATCTGGTCAGCTCTTCTTGTCCTTGCTCTTGTGTTAGTTCTCTGCCAGCTCACAGTACAGAAGTACTGGGCAAGGAGACTTCCTTCCTGCCCTGGAGCTTTTTCCTATATTGATGCCAGCTCTTAGGATGGTAAACCTGGGAATTTAATGGTAAGCCAGATTTTCTGAGTTTTCCCACTAGATTAGATTGTCTCAGTGTTGAGATAAGGGGTTGGTGGCGAGGGTAGATGCAGGGGGTGGGGTGCAAAGAGAGTAGGTAGAAAACAGTGCCTGGCTTGAGGATATTTTTAATAAATGTTTGACTTTTGAATGAATGTATTATTTGCTCTGTTAATTTCTGAAAATGTTGTTAGCTTTAACACATCTACAATAACATGTAATAGTGCCAGTGGTTTTTTTTGTTGTTGTTGTTGTTTGTTTATTTTTTTTTTTCAAGGCAGGGTTTCTCTGTGTAGTCCTGGCTGTCCTGGAACTTGCTTTGTAGACCAGGCTGGCCTTGAACTCACAGAGATCCACCAACTTTTGCCTCTTGAGTGCTGGGATTAAAGGCATGCACCACTACACCTGGCAGTGCCAGGTTTTTAATTCTGATTATTTGTTTTGGTAAGTAAGTTGTGTTGAGTGCTTACTGGTTGTCAAGATATCATCTTCTAAGACTTTTGTGTATCTATACACTGCCTACCTTTGAGGTTCAGCAATTGTTTTATTTTCTTTTTTCTTTCAGAAAACTGAAACTTTTTATAAAATGCTAGCTTTTAGAACAGTGGTTCTCAACCTTCCTAATGCTTTAATATAGTTCCTCATGTTGTAGGGATCCCAACCATAAAATTATTTTGTTGTTACTTCATAACTGTAATTTTGCTACTGCTATGAATCATAATGTAAATATCTGTTAAAGGGTTGTTCGACCTCCAGGGGTTGTGGCCCACAGGTTAAGAACTATTGTTTTAGAGTATAAAATATTTGTGAGTAATAGCATTCCATATAATTTTTAGATCTGAACTAGGTAGCAAAATGCTCCTCAAATTTATATTAAAAGAGACCTTGTCATTGAATAATAGGACCGATATTTATAAAAACCTGATTTTGGGTTTATAGTTCTTTCTTCAGTATTCTGTACCAAGCAGATGTTTCTGTAAGTACATACTTTTTTGAAGTCAGTCTTTGATTTGGAACTATACACACAATTCTGTTCGTACCAGTGAAAGAAGAATTGTACTGATTTTTGGGCTTAGGTGTGAAGTTTTTTTGGTCATTAGAGTAAGGTATAACTCAGTTCTGTTCTTGTTTCCTTGAGTATTTTCCCAGTACTGACTGACTGTATGATTTACCAGGGACCCTTGTTCAAACATAGGATTTCAAGGTGGTTATAACAGAACATTAAAACAGATGCAGGGCCCTGCAGAGCTATACAGACCATTTGCTCTCGAAGCTAGCTAGCTGTGTCTGGTTTATGTGCTCATTTCTTTATAACAGGTGATTATAGAAACATATTTCCTAATTTTGTTGTGTAATTATATACTTTACTGAAGAAAATGTCTGTACTGCAATTTAAAATACCATTTTTTTTTTTTGAGATAGGGTTCCTCTATGTAGCTTTGGAGCCTGTCCTGAACTTGCTCTGTAGACCAGGCTGTCTTCGAACTTACAGAGATATGCCTGCCCTGCCTCTTGTGTGTTGGAATTAAAGACATGTGCCACCACCACCCAACAATTAAAAATACTCTTAAACTGTCTTATAATGTTTTGTTTTCTGACTTGAGATCTGGTTAAGGTGAGCTATAGTTCAAATTCTACTTGTTACAGTTTTAAATAAATACAAACACAAAAACACAGGTGTCTAAAAGGTGAGAAAGGAAATCTATCGCTATTGATAGATTGTTGTATTATATTCAGGCTTTGATGTCTTTTGAATTTTTAGACTTGATCATCCTTTTAGTTACGTGCTTTTCTCACTTCCGAGATAGGTGAGGTTAGTTAAAGCTTCTTTAGAAAAAGATATATGTGGGTGGGGAGATGGCTCAGTCAGTAAAGTGCTTGCCCTGGAAGTGTGAGGACCTGAGTTCGATCCTTAACACTTATATATAAGCGTGTACCTGTAATCCAAATGCTGGGGAGATGGAGACAAGAGTGTTCCAGGGGCTCGCTGGCCAGCCAGACTAGCTGAATTGATAAGCTCCAGGTTCAGTGAGGCTTTTTTTTAATTATTTGTTTTCATTTTATGTACATTTATGTTTTACCTGCATGTATGTACATATACTCAAATGCAGTTCGGATGCCCATGGAGTTAGAAAAGTCTTGGATCCTTCCTAGAACTGAAATTAAAGGCATCTGAGCTGCCATATGGGTGCTGGGAACCAAACCCAGCTCCTTTGCAAGAGTAGTCAGTTGTCTTAATCACTGAACCATCCTTCCAGCCTCTTAGTGAGAGACTCTTGTCTCAAAAATGAGATGAAGAGTGAGGAAGATACTCAGTGTTGACCTCTAGCCTCCACACGCTCATGGATGCAAACCCCTGGTCTGCTCCCCGCTGCACACGCACACAGGTGTGCATGCAGGATATGCTGTTTTTCTACTGAGCAAAACTGAAGATGGATTTTTGGAAGTAAAATGTTTTAATGCAACTCTTTAGGGCTAGGGATTTAATTCAGTGATAGAACACTTACCCAGCATGCATGAGGTTCTGGGTGTTCAACTCCTAGGACTAAAAATAAAAATAAGAAACGTGTCTTAACTTTTCAAAGTGGACATTAGTAAGATAACTTTACATGTGTGATGATATGACTAAGAACGACAGTTGGCTTGGACTTTCAGCTATCAGCTATAACTAAGAGTATTACTATATTTAATTGATGAGACATTTGATAGGAGTTGAAACCTAGGCAGTTTTTTTCTTCTGAGTAGGAAACTGGGAAATGATTGGGCACCAGACTTTCTTCTTTCCTTGTGTTTTGAAAAGAGCAGTATTTGTTGCCAGCAGATGAGCAGTGTTTAGTTCTGGATGACCAACTAATCCTGACAGTATTGCCCCTGCTCATCATCATGTGTGGAAAAATTTGTTCTTTTGAAGAGTTTACTTGAAAACCTTGTGGACTGTAAATGCTTGCCTTTTGATTTCAGGGATTTCATGGGTACCTTCCCTGAGACAGGTTTGATATAAATACCCTTGGTGGCTTTTGGAGAAATGTAGCATGTGGTCTGGATATACATTTTTTTTGTAGTGATCACTGTGATATTGTCAGCATCATGTTTTTGACTCACTTTTTATTGGAATCAGCATATTTATTTGTTGTTTTATAATATTAGAGCTAGAACTCAGGATTTCACATGTGTTAGGTAGTCCCTTTTATTTCTGAGTCCCTTTTTATTTCTGAGTAGTTTACTATAGAAATACACAACAATGATTCATCTAGTCACCTGTTGCTGGATATTTTGAGTTTCTGGTTTAGGACAATTGTGAAAAAGTAATTGTGAACATTTGGCTTAAAGTCTTCTTGTGATTATGTTTTCGTATAATCATAATTATACTAAGCAGGCAGTAAATAATGTTGCATTGAAAGTAAACATTGTTTAGAGAGGGATAAACAAGTCAAAAAGAAAATGATATGGAAAAATATGCTTAAGGCAAAAATATATTCAGTGTGTGTATATGTGTGTGTGTATGCATCCACATGTGAGTAATGTGGGCATGTGCATGCCATAGCATACTTGTGGAGATCAGAAAACAACTTTGGGTGTCAGCCCACCTTGTTTGAGACAGAGTCTCTTGTTTACCACTGAGTCTGCCAGACTAGCTGTCCTGTGAGCTGGGGATTCATACGTCTCTTTGTCCCATCTCCCTTTAGGCACACTGAGGTTACAGATTGAAACTACAGTGTCCAGCTTGTACATTGGTTCTGGGTATTGAAACTCAGGTCCTTAAGTTTACATGGAAAGCATTTTTAGCTACTCAGCATTTCCCTACCCCCCCCCCCCTCTCTCGGTATGGACAAAGGACATGAACACACAGGGTGAAAATAAATATGGATACACTAGACAAGGAAACAACAACGAGAAGACTAAACACAACATTGTTTTATTCTTTAGAAAGTGTTAAGAAAGTGATATAAAGCAGTTGATAGTTAAGGTTTCTTAGCTGGTGTGACCAGGAAGAATACAAGATAAGTAGAAAATTTGTATCCTATTTTTCACCCTGATAAATCTTTATTTGCAGTAGCTATGTAAAAACTCTTAGACTGTTTATATTCATGTGTCCTTATTTTTCTTTTTGTCTAGATAGTGATTGAGGGCCTTGTGCATGTTAGCACTTTGAATCTCTTAATTTTTTTTTCAGGCATTTTTTTAAACAAATGATAAATCACATATTTATACAGTAAATAAGTATTAACAGTCAACACAAATCTAAAACCAACCACCATCCCTGAAACACCTGGATGACTTTCTTCAGGGTGTTCAACAGAAAGGGTATGGGGCACGTGTACAACACACATGGCAGTGATCAGTGGCTTCATTATCTGTGCAGTGGGTAATAGGGACATGTGCTGGCTAGCCTGTGAGAGGAGGGAGCCCAGTGCTTTGGAGTGGGGCCTCAGTCAGAAGGGCTTTTGTCTTCTGTGGCAGAATCACTGACCTGTTTTTTTTTTTTTTAAATGTAAAATTACCTGAACTTTAGAAATGTTTGTTTGTAATTGTTAAACACATTTTTATTTTAATCATCAGTTACAAAAGGGTAATTGATTATAATAAATGAATTATATGTTGTACTTTGCTAGAATCATGAAGTAAAATGCAATAGATACATCAATGTATTTCTGGAGATGAATGTTTAAATAGGGTCAATAAACTATTTGATGACTTTTTAAATATAAAACAATAGAATTTTTGTCCTTTTAAACCAATTTTTGAGTATATTAGAATTTGGATGACTTAAAATATTGTTCACTTTCCTTCTCTTCTCCATCCTTACTCTATCTCTCCATACATTTTTTCCTTCTTTTGATACTTGGGATCAATTCTAGTGCCTTGCACGTGCTAGGTGGGTACTCTACTACTGAGCTACATTCTTTTTTGTTTTCTTGTTTTTTAAGGCAACTTTTTAAATTTTGCATACCAATCCCAGTTCCCTTTCCCTTCCCTCCTCTCATTCCCCCTACTTCCCCTCTCCATCCACTCCTCAGAGGGGGTGAGGCCTCCCATGGGGACTCACTTGACCAAGGCCCTCCACCATATCTAGGCTGAGCAAGGTATTCCTTCATAGGAAGTGGGCTCCAAAGAGCCAGTTCATGCACTAGTTCTGGTTTTACTGCCAGTGGCCCCACAGACTGCTCCAGCCACACAACTGTCATCCACATTCAGTTTGGTCCTATGCAGGTTCCCCAGTTATCATTCCAGAGTCAGTGAGCTCCCACTAGCTCTGGTCAGCTGTTTCTGTGGGTTTCCCATGGTCTTGACCCATTTTCTGAGCTACAATCTTAACCCTAATTTTTCATGTTAGCATGAATGAAAAGTTATTAAAAATGAATTCAAGTGAGTACTTGTCAGTAAACTATGGTAAGACTTTAAAAAAAAAACCCCTAAGTTTTGCTAGCTATTCAGTATCTCATTGGTATTATCTAACAATTATTAGGAAAAGTATTGTGTTCAGTTGATACAGGGAATAGTGAACAGAATGATTTCTTATCTAGGTTGCAGTAATTCTTTCTCTTTGTTGTTTGTTTTTAAACTTGATACACCTGACTTAAGAATGATTTATTTTTCAGGACTCTTTGTTACTAGTGACACCGAAACTCACTTAAAGCTTAAACAAATAAACACGAGGAAGATACAGAGTCTTTGGCAGAATACTGAAACATCTTGCATAATTGAAGGAAGAACTTAGCAGGCAACTTGGGTATCTTGAGGACTAGAAGTTTGAGTAAAGTGACTCTAGTTTTGAAAGACCTCTGGGCATTGGGATAATTCTCTTAGGATTTTTGACTCATGTCTTCATGGTTTATACTTTTCCTCCAAATTTTCTCTAAATTATTTCCATAGCATTGCCTGGGTCAAAAGAAGTAGCTAAGAATTCTGTATAAGTAATAGGTAGGATCAAATATTTCTATTCTAGTAATTTGGCTATTTGAAAAATTAACTCATGGGATTGGGTATTTAGACTACCAGCTCAGTAACAGCAAAGGGGAAAAGCAAACAATAGCAACTTGAGTAGATGTTTCTCCAAAAACGTTAATATGGCTAGTAAACACATGAAAAGGCTCTATGGCATCACCAGCCGTTAGGAAAATACAAATCAAAGGAAGAAGATAATATAATACACTCACTATGGCTACTAGCCAAAAAGTGAATGAGATTTTTAGAAAGATGGCTCAGTATTATAAAGGTACCCACATCAAGGCTCACAACTTGCAACTTCAGTTCTAGGGAATCCAGTGCTCTCTTTTGACTTCCTTAAGCCCCCACATACATGTGGTACACGAAAACATTAAATAAATAAATATTTTAAAAGATGAACGTGTTGACTGTTGACTAGGGCGTAAATAAATTAGAGCTCTGGTACCTTGTTTTAAGCACCTTGGAAGATTGGCCTCAGAGATTAAAATGCATGACTGACTCGGCAGTTCTGCATCTCGCTATACACTACAAAGAAATAGAAGGACCCAGACAAACCTTTTTTTTTAAAATTAAGTTTCAGTGTATCAGTGTATACTTCAGGTTGGCTTGGAACTCTCTGTGTAGTCCAGTCTGGCCTGGAATCTGTCATCATTTTGCTTTAACCTCCCAAGCACTGGAATTATAGGAGCGAGCTTCCATGCTTGACTCACAGTTTTATGTGCCATTGTTCATAACATTGTTTATAGTATTCAAAGGTAGAACAGTCTAAATGGCTGTCAGCAGATACATTTATCAACAAAGAATATATAGACAGTAGAATGGTACCCAGTCTTAAAGAGACTTATAATTCTTCATATGCTACACATGAACAAACCTAGAAATACTGTCCTAAGCCAAAATAAGCCAGATATAAAATCAATACTTGATGAGTTCATTTATATAAGTTGTCTTATAAGTAGGCAAATCCATAAAAACAAAGTGACAGTGAATACAGGGACTGAGGGGAGGAAGTCATGAATTACAGAGCATGGGGTGAGGTGCAGTTTAGTAAGATGAAAAGATTCTGGAATATGGATAGTGATTTTTCTAGATACTGATCATACAGCACTGTGGATGTCCACTAACTGTGTACTTAAATATGTATTTAAAATTATAAATACATACTTTTCTTAATAAAACACTGAAAAGTACACTTTAGATGTACATAGTGTGTCAGTTATAGGCTGATTGAATTTTCTTTTTTTTTTTTAAAATGGGTCTAATTATGTAGACAAGGCTGACTTGGAACTGGTAGAGGTCTGCCAGCCTTTGCCTCTGAGTGCTGGGATTAAAGGTGTGGATCACAGTGTAGGGCTTCTGATTAAATTTTAATAAAAAATATCTAGGGAAGATATGTAGATACCTTTTAAAACTTTAAAGATAAATAGACTACTTAGTTCTGAAGGGCAGTTTGCTTTTTAATATGACAAAATGGTAAAAGGCAAGGGATGGATATATTTTTTAACTTTAGGGACGATTTTAAGTATTCATGGTGGCACTTTAATGTGCTTACTGCTAAATAATGTAAGACAGATTGGAGGGTCGTATTTATTTTTACTTGGTTTGTCAGATAAAAGAACAGGCAGGGACAGAAACAAGACGAATGGATTGGCTTAATGTTAATGATATTAGCTGCTACCTTTATTATTGAAGTTGTCATTGGTGATAGTAGAGAGTATTAAACAGGGAGAGTGACATATTCAATATATATATATATATTAATTTTTTATTTATTTAATACAATATTCTGTATACAATATTCTGTCTTTGTGTATGTCTGCAGGCCAGAAGAGGGCACCAGACCTCATTACAGATGGTTGAGAGCCACAATGTGGTTGCCGGGAATTGAACTCAGGACCTTTGGAAGAGCAGGCAATGCTCTTAACCACTGAGCCATCTCTCCAGCCCCTTAAAATATATTTTTAAAAAGCAGCTTGGTAGGCATAAAACCTTACTGTTTGTGAATGACATGTATACCACATATTGTGGTATGTGTCTGCACTTGTATGTGCATTCATATGTGTGTGTTTGTATGTGTGTATGTGTGTGTGTCTATCAGTCTAAGTTTTGGGGACTGCTACCTACAGTTACTTCATACACCCTTTGTCCATTGGACAGGTCTTGTCTGTATGAACTATTTTTCTTAATTGAATGGTTTGTTTATTTAGTTACATATTTTTTCTGTTATCTGAATTGAATAGTAGTAGTTATTTACTTAGAGGTGGAAGTATTACTCTGTTGCCGAGGTTTGCCTCAACCTGAAATCTTGCTGTGTTAGCTTCACTACCACATCTGGCTTGTCACTGTTTTTGATGTATGAGCATTATCTTTGATTACTCTATAATGTATGTAGAATAAGTTTCTGTTTGGCTGTTTTTCCATCTTGAGACTGTTTTACCAATATTTGTATGAATAGAGGCTGCCTTTGATTTTCCAACTGAGTTAAGAATAATAGCTGAAGAAGTTTTTAAAGCCATGGTTCTGAATTTTGTCTTCTGTGTGAATTCAGGGTTGTTTAAACTTTTCTGAATTGCTGATTTAAATGTAGTTATTTAAAAATGCAAGGGAGAATTCCTTTTACTTAACTTTTATTTAACTTGATACTTTATTTTTGATTTTCTTTTCGTAAGTAAAACATAGTGATGAACTCCTTTGGCATTAGTTGAAAAGTTCTATTTTTCCCCCTGTACATATTTGGGATGTCAGTCATAATATGTACCCTCTGTTTACATGAGATAAATATTGCCAGTGTAAAGGGTGTTTTGTTTTGTTTCTCCTGAGTATGTGGTGAAGATGCTGATTTGTGGTCTCTTGGCCTTAAATATTCTAAGGACTGCTTAGAAAGGCTATTTGAGTTTGCCACATGAACAGAGCCCTCATTGTGGTATGTAGTTATTGGAGGTTATTTAAGTTTTTATTGGCTTGTTTTCAGAAATATGAGTAGCCCCCTACCTAATTGCCAGAATATAAATTTTAACTAGGCCTGTAGAAGAGTAGGCTCTTTTTATTTCACACAGCCTTTACCTTGTGAGTTCTATTTCTTTGAGTGTAACTGAATGCACTTATAGGCTGGAGAGGTAGACAGTTCGTTGTTTGCTTTCTATGTGCTACGTAAAAAAGACTTTTTAAGATTTATTTATTTTATTTTATGTGTGTGCTACTTTGCATGCATTTTCTGTCTGTGCACTATTTGCATGTCTAGTGCCTGTGGAGGTTGGAAGAGGTTAGAAGAAGGGGCATCTGATCTCTGGAACTGGAGTTACAGATGGTTGTGAGCTACCACATAGGGACTGACAGTTGAATCCAGGTCATCTGCAAAACCAAGAAGTGCTTTTAACTGTTGAGCACAGAAGTTTTTAATTGTGAAGATATCAGTTCAAAGTTTATTTTTATTTGTCTATATATCTTTCCCTCCCTCCCTCCCTCCCTCCCTCCCTCCCTCCCTCCCTCCCTCCCTCTGTCCCTCTCTTCCTTCCTCCTTCCCTCCTTCCCTTCCCTCCTTCCTTCACTTACTCACTTTTTTTGGAGACAGGGTTTGTTTGTGTGTGTGTGTGTGTGTGTGTGTGTGTGTAGCCTTAGCTGTCCTTTGTAGACCATGCTGACCTTGAACTCAAAGATCCACCTGCCTCTGCCTCCTGAGTGCTGGGATTAAAGGTGTTTGCTACCACTGACCAGCTCAAAGTTTAAATTTTTAATTTTTATTGTTATATTGTATGCTGAAAGGATGGTTATGCATTTTCATTCAGCTTTCTGGTTCTTAACCTTTCTAAAGTTGCAGATAGAACTTATGGCTTCATGCCTGCAAGGCAGACACTTTTATCAGCAGAGCTATATCCCCTTCTTGACTATTTTAATGCCTGTATTGTACATAAAACTCAAGAGTCAATTCATGGAACGGGAGAAAACCTTATCATTTCTAATAAAGTATTCATATATGATATGCAGTGTACAGATCAGCTTGGTTTGGGTTACTGATACCTATTTTGGGGGGTGTGGTTTACTTGCATATTTTTCCTAGAATTCATGTTTAATATGTCAAGTGTCTAGAGAAGATAGGAAAATAAGACATACTTGTTTGTTTATACATGGATATAGATAGTTCTTGGGTTCCTTTAGCAACCTGACCTTTAGCTTAGGCTGGGTTTTTTTGTTTGTTTGTTTATTTATTTATTTATTTACTTATTTTTTAAACCTGTTATGGGTCTGCTCAGTGAGAGCCTTAGGATTTAGTGTTCAAGTGGGTCTGGAGATTCTGCTTTGTGGGAAGATTGAGGAGCAAAGTGTGCTGGTATAAACAATGTCAATTTGAGGCTTTAGTGGCTTTTAAAATTGTTTTTGTCTTTGCTACATAATTTACATATTTATTTTCTTTTTCTGCTAAGTACATAAGAAATAGGAGTTCTTAGCCAGGCGTTGGTGGCACATGCCTTTAATCCCAGTGCTTGGAAGGCAGAGGCTGGTGGATCACTATGAGTTTGAGGCCTGCCTGATCTATTGAGTGAGTTCCAAGACAGCCAGAAGTTTACAGAGAAATCCTGTCTTGGGAGAAAAAAAGAGGAGTTTTTATGATGTAAATACAGTACTCATATATGAAATTCTTAAAAAATAAAATAGGAGAGAAAATAGGAGTTTTAAATTAAACATTACTACAGAGTCCGCTTGAGAACCTGTTTGTAAAATTATTCCATCTCCATAGGGACAGATATTTTAAATCTTTTTTTTTTTTGTTTTTTGTTTTTTTTTTTTTTTTTTTTTTTTTTTTTTGTTTTTCGAGACAGGGTTTCCCTGTAGTTTCTAGAGCCTGTCCTGGAACTAGCTCTTGTAGACCAGGCTGGCCTCAAACTCAGAGATCCGTCTGCCTCTGCCTCCCGAGTGCTGGGATTAAAGGCGTGCGCCACCACCGCCCGGCTATTTTAAATCTTTTATCTAAGAAACCTACTTAAGTTTTTTAGGAAGCAGAAAGGATAGATTTTGGGTTTAATATTAAATAAATGTTAAGAAGGAAGTCATTGTAAACTTATGATTATGAGAATCTAAATTTCTGGAATTTGAATTGTCATTCAGTTTTAATAGAATGTGTGATCTGTGCATTGAGGACAGATTTAGTGCAAGGCAGGGTGAAAAGAATGCGGACAACTTCCCCAGTTATTTCTGTTACCAGAAGTTAACTGAGAGCAAGTGTAAGACCTTAATACATGCTTGTAGGAAATTTGCCCTTCCAGAGGCACACCTTGGAACAAAAGTCAGGAAACTTTTTTCCGGTGCTATAGATAGTCTTTCCGATGTTTCCACAGTAATTATAAATAATAAACTACCTCTGACACTTAGACACATTGATCCTACTTGGCTTTTAAGTAAATTAATTTCTAGTGATTTCATGCTAGAGTTTCTATCATCTTTTGTTAATAATGAGACTTGGGCAGTCTTAAAAAATAACTTTAGGGTCTGGAGAGATGGCTCAGCAGGTGAAGAATACTCTCTGTTCTTCTAGAGGACTTGAGTTCATTTCCCATTAGCCCTATGGCAGCTCACAACCTCCTGTACCTCCATTCTCAGAGGATCTGAAGCCCTCTTCTGGCTTCCATGGACCCTGTATGCACATGCTGCACAGACATATACACAGGCATAATATCCCCACACATAAACTGAAATGAAAAAGATTAAAATGACTTTATTTACTTTGTGTGTGTGTGTGTGTGTGTGTGTGTGTGTGTGTGTGTGTGTATGTACACATGTATGTGTAACTGCCTTCAGAGGCTAGAAGAGGGATTGGGTTCTTTGGAGTTGGAATTTGTTAGCTTCTGTACGTGGGTATGTTGGTCCTTGTGATTGAGTAGCAAATACTGTTAACTTCTGAGCTCTCTCAAGTCCCAGGCATTTTTATTCTCAATAAATTATGTCTCTTTTAGGAAATAGGAAGCATTTCTTCATTTTAGATGGCAAACCTATCTAAATACTGCCTTATTGTGTGTGTGGGTGCGTATACTTGCTAGTACATACATATTAGGAAGCCTAAGGTTGACATCAAGTGGTTTTTATTTCCACCCTATTTTTACACAGTTACTGAACCTGGGCCTTGTCGCTACCTCCCCAGCACAGGTGTGTGTTGTCATGTTGGCTTGTATATGGGATCTGGGGATCCAATTTGAATTCTTTATTTAATCCATTGAACTATCTTCCTGACTCTAAAATTATATTTTTAATTCTTAATTTTGATAGTAAAATGATGCCTTAGGCAGGTAATAACATTATAGATTACTTGTGGAACTTCTTATAATTCTGTTAATGGCTTAATACATCTGAATCAAATATGAAAAGAATGTATTCTGCACCAAAGTGATTATAAAGAGCAAGTCAGAACTTAATATCTCTCCATTTTTGAAGTTTTAAATGTTAACTTTTAAAAAATAAGTAATATATGATCTTTGGTTTTAATCTCTTATGATAATAGACATCATATGTGGCTGGCGCTCTCCCTCTTGCCATTTAAAAGGTTAAAGTTAAAAGTCTTTGTAAAATAAGTTATTTTGAAGGTTACCAGTCAGATTTGCTGTTGGTTTGAATATAGTTAATCTTTTCTGTGAATATGTGGCTTCCTCGTACTTAGTTCCTTGAGACAGGAACATAGTAAGATATTTGTGAGGTGTAATCAATCTTAGTGTCTAAAAATGGGAAAGCACAGTTACTTTGGTGTAGACTTGTCACATTTGAGGTCCACAGCTGGAAAAATAGCTGCCAGTAATTCAGCTACTCATGGAAGACAAATGACCTTTAGTGTTGATCACCAACTGAAATTCTGTAGCAGAGCTCCCTTTGAGGATTGTATTCAGAATCTCTCCCATGTTAAAAAAAAATGTGTACAACTAACGAGTCACACATTCTGCATCATTTGTCTAATTCCAGAATTATACCAGGTTGATCCTTCGGTTATTTCCTTTTGAAACCAAATATTTCTTTTTAGCAGTGGCATTTGATTATTACTGTCTGAAGCAACTTGTTACCAGTGTATGTTTGTTGATATGAAGTGTAATAACACGGAATCTAGCTGTTTCTGATAACTTATTATTTTTTCCCTCTGGAGAAGCATGGTTGTTTTTGTGTAGGGGATGATATTTTAGCTGCTTATCTGTGCCTCACAGCTGGCAGAGAAAATGCAGTAAACTAATCATGAAGTTACATTCAGGACTCTGACTGCTCTTAGTCTTTAGTGTTTCTGAAGTGTAAAAGAAACACAGTGTCTGGTTTTGATTTTAAGCATGTTGCTTGGTGGTCTCACTGCATCAAGGCACTGACCCCTTCTGTATGTACCATCGTTTGTATTTACAAAGCATGTTCATAAATGAGAAAATGTCATAATTCTGGAAAGTCACACAGACCAGATGGCAGCTGCATAAGGGTAGGAACCATATTCATTGCTGCGTCACCCTTCCCACCCACAAATGCTGTTAGATGAATGGCCCTCCATTACTTACCATAGGGAATGAATGCAGTCAGTATTTTTTTTTTTTTTTTTTTTTTTTTTTTTTTTTTTTTACTATATCCTTGTTTCTGTTTGAAAACTTTAGGTTCAGGGAATAAGTTTCTGTTATAGTCATTTCATTCAGCTGTTAAATACTTGGCTTTGGGTTAGTTCTTATGATTAAATCATTTCCCCACCATTGAATAATCCTACCAAATGTGCTACAGAAGTCTAGTTAGATATTAGAAGCTTTAATAGCCATAGCAAGGAAGCACTAAGATTCAGAGAAAAGTCACCAAGATATGCTTCTTAAAATTTAACACCACTGAGGTTTTTCTGTTCTTTCGTGTTTCTTTCTCTTTTTTCTTTTTTCTTTTTTTCTTTTTAGACAGGCTCTCATGTAGCTCCGGACTCCTTTGAACCCTTTTATAGCCAAAAGTAGCTTTGAACTTGTGATCCTTCTGCTTCCACTTCTGAATGCTAGCACTTAGACATGTACCAAATGGTTATTTTTGTTGTTGAGCCAGGACCTCCAGGGCCTTTTCTTATGCTAGACAGGCACTCTGTCAACTGAGCCACATCTGCAGCCTTGAATTTTTGAGTGTTGCCTCTGTACTCAATTATATCAGAATCTATTTCTTACTATTTATAGGCAAGAAAGTCCTTTTGTTTTCATTTCAGTGGAAAATAGATTATTTAAAAATAAATTTTTAACATTGCCTTCTTAAAGTTTTGAACTCTTATCCTCCATTTGAAAAGTGAGAGAGGACCACCTAAAAAGCACTCTATTTTCCCCCTGAAACATACCAGTGCCATCAAGTTCTGCTTACCCATTCCCCACCCCCAAATATTATAGGGGGCCTACCCTCTCTTTAAATTTTCCTTATTAATTTGGTTTAACTTGATTTGTTTTTATATTTAGTTTTAAAAATTATAAATGATATATAAACTGGTGTGTCACTTTGCCTTTGCAGAAGCCAGTGTATCAGGTTACATGTAGCTAATCACAAACTAGCTTGTATAGGAACTGAATGTGTGTATTCCCTTTTGGTCTCAGAGCCTTCAGGCCCTTAAGTTGTTAACTTCTAGTGCAGCTGCACAGTAATATACACTGTCATGGTATTTAAAATCAGGTATATTGTACTTTACAGTTGTTAGGACTGGATGTGGGTGGAGGTGAGTGGGCATGAAGGGGACCAGAGGTTGTTTTTGGGTGTCTTCTTGATTGCTTTTCCACTTTATTTTTTGAAAAGGTCTCTCACTAAACCTGGAACTCACAAATTTTGTAGGCTAGCAGGCCAGCAAGTCCCAGGTATTTTCCTGTTTCCACATTCTCAATGCTGGGACTATAGGCACGTGCTACCACGCCTGTCATTTTACATGGATGTTGGGGCTCTAGCTATATATAGATCCTGAACTTTGTCCTTAGCCCCAGGCTATTTTCTATAATACATTATACCCACATGGCATTATATATGTGTGTGATATATATAATATACATAGCATACCACATGTTATATATATATATATGTATGTATGTATGTACATAGAAATTTGTGCCTTAGTGAGAAAGGTTCAGAAAGATTTAATTTTTTGTTCCTCTACCCCTTAGTGATAGAATCTAGGGTAACCCTAAAGCTTAAGGATTAACTTCAAGTTTTCTCTATGCTTGTCCTCTCCTCTGCTTCAATCTGTGTCTCATGTATTTAAACTTCCATTATAGTTAGATCTTTTATTAGTTGTTTGGATTTAACATAGCCACATTACATTCTATCTCAATGAAGAGGAGAACATAAATCTTCTATTTTCTGCTGTGTTTATAACCTTATGGTACCAGAGAGCCTTTTTCAAACTCAGCTTTATATAGCCCTTATCTGGCACATTGTCCTTAGAGGAATGGATTGGTTGGCATTGTTACAGTGATGATACATTACCTGACTAAGGCTGAGGAGTCGTTGCTGACAGAGCTAACCAACCTGCTTCAGTATTTTTTTGTTGAGTGTTGTTGTCTGGTTTATCTGGCATTGTAAGCTGGTTACTCTTTTTACTTTTGAGCAGAGTCTTTGTATGTAGCCTAGGTTACTCATGAACCTGCAGTAGTCCTGCTGCCTCAGTCTCTTACATGCTAGAATTACAGTATACATCACTGCCTGGCTCATAAGTTCATTTTGTCCCATAGATTTGACCTGTGTCTTGAGTTTTATTCTTTACACACCTAGTTACCACTGGACCTAATCTACTTGAGAAGTCACCAACATATCATTGTCTTGCTTCTTGAACTCTGCCCTTCATTTCTAATTCTTTAGAGTTTTGGTACTCTATTTGGTCTTACTCATTTATTTACTTCATGTAATTTAAATAATAATCCTGTACTCAATATGGTATGTCATACCTGTAACCCAGATTTCAGGAGGCTGAGGCAGTTAGATCGTAGGCTAGTCTGGGCTACATGGTAAATACCAGGCTAGCTTGGGCTACAGAGTAAGGCTTTGTTACAAACAACCAAAACCAACTAAACAACACTGCCCCAAACAAGTACAAATGGAAAAACCAAGCCCTAAAACAAGCTGAAAGATTTTGTCTATAAATACTAAGAGAATTTGCCCCAAAGAGATTGGGTATATAGTTCTCTTATTTCTACAAAGATCAGATTATTGCCTAATGGCAGGAATTCTTTGTTTGTAGTTACCTACCCATTACTTTATGTCCTCAAAACAATGTGAGATCCTTTGGTAGAAGTCAGTTGTATGCACAAAAGACCTTGAACTAGAAGTTCAAGACAGGATAGAATGGGTATGACAAGCAGCAGAGATTTTCCTGACCAGCTGTGGGAGGTAATACTTGTTCACTGAGGGAAGCTCAGAAAGGAACATCTTAGGTTTCTGAATCATGTGAGGAAAGAGTCTGAATGTCTGCCAGCAGTCCATACAGCAATTAAAGATGTTAGTGTGAGAGATAAGGCTGGGCTTTCAAATGGCATAATCTGATGGTAGGATATTTGTTTGTTTTGCAGAATTCCTTGTGAAGCCTTGTAGAAGAAAAAGTTCTCGGGACAGTATTCAATTGGTAAGTTTGTTTTCCTCCAGTAATCACTCTGTTGATTTGAAGCAGGGAAAACATATTTACAAATTAGTTTTGTGACACTGTTTGTCCCTGTCCATTTTCATTAGTACCCATGCCAGGTTACCTTTTATGTGTCTATTTGTGGCATATTGCAGTGTTCTTTATGTCTGAAAATGTGTTGAGTAGTTGTTACTTTGAGTTGTAGGGTCAACTTCTTTGTCAGTAAACTCTCAGTTCAGCAGCAGATCCTGCATTAGTAAGTAAAGTGTGATTGATTTAGATACTCAGTGCCAGCCTTTGGCCTCTACATTCATGTGTCTGTATTCATGTCTATATATGCACACACATATGCCAACACATGTGAGGTGAGAATACATACATACTTGAATACCACAAACACACAGGCACCCCTCAAAAAAGAGAAAAGAAAAAAACAACACAACAGGAGAAAGTATTCTAATCACTCCATCCCTCCCTCCAGCTTATACATGATTTTCTCCCCTTTTTGCATCATTTCCTGAGTTTTAGAGTAGGAGTGCAGTGTCTCATGTAGGAGGGGTCAACTTTCAACAGTTACTCAGTAACCTCTGACCCTTCAAGAGGTCAAAAATAAGCTTCTTGACCACAGACAAGAGCAGCACTGTTCTGTGGGGATAAATAAAAATATTTAGAAGGTAATTTGACAGGTGTGCCTTGCTCACTTTAAGGACAGCAGTAGCTTAGTTCCTACAGTATATAACCTCTCAACTAGGGGATTTTCAGTAGGTTTACAGTACCAGGCAGGAATTGGCTCCAGAGGAGTGATAAATGCAGTCAGGCAGCTGTTGCCCCTTTAATGTAGTGCCATTGTTGCGCTGCTGGGCATGTCCTGCCTGGCCAGTTGATAGTGTAGCACACAGGGTTCACAGCTGAGTAAGACTGCTAATGACAGTTCTCCAGCATGTGGAACACCCTCCGAAAGGGAGGAAGCTTCTAGTTCAGTTAAAACTTGATTTTCTTATATCCTGTGACCAAAGCTTTTAGTGTCGTAGAGTTTTACTGTGTAATTCTAGTGGGCAGTCAGTGTAGTAACATATTGTTTGGGGAGCCTCATGGGTTCATAGAGAAGTGGCTTCACCCTGGTACTGGGACTTTTCATTTTAGTAACTGATGACTTCTTAGAGTAGCTTTATCTACTTATGCAGGGTATCTCTGTTGAAACTGTTTTGTCTTACATTTTATTTTGTGATTAACTTAGAAAATAGCAGGTTTCCTTATGGATTTTTAATATATACTCTTAGCTTTGGGTGACTCTACCCCTTAACATAATGTTCAGTTCTCAGAGAAAATAAAAATTGGGAGTACTGGCCTGCTCTTTAACCTATTCTCACTTCAGTCACTGTAAGGCAATAACCTCACCTAGTTTCCATGCCAGGATCAAGTTCCTTAGTGTGGCATGCAAAAATTATCTATACCTAGTCACTCATTCCCTATGCACCAGTGTAGCTACCCTGGACTGCTTCCTAGCTTTTAAATGTACTCCAGGATGTTCTTTTGCTTTATTCTGATGTTTGTACCCCTTCTTGTTTCCACTTTGTCTTAAAGCTTGAAGTGTGCATATACAAAAAGACTATTTTGGGCATTGTTTTACCAAAGTCAGTCTATCCCTGTAGGATCATGTATTATCATATATATGATTGAGTCACAATAGTAATGACTGTAAAAAGATAATTATGCGGCTGAGAATACTAAATATATCATATGAATCCGAGGCTCACATAAATAATATGATTCACTCTTATTATCATAACTTTAGTATAGGATAGGCATTCCTAATCCCCAAATCCACAATCTTAAAGTGTTCCAAAGTCTGAAAGAACCCTGAAATCTGAACCCCGCTGGTCTGGTGCATTTTTTTTTATAAGGAATGCTGCACTTGAGCAGAATCTGAGCACAATTCCTATGTGTTTAGTCATTGCTTTTTATCAGTTTTCTTGAGGCTATTATCTGTACTTTTTTTTTTTTTTTTTTGGTTTTTCGAGACAGGGTTTCTCTGTGGCTTTGGAGCCTGTCCTGGAACTAGCTCTTGTAGACCAGGCTGGTCTCGAACTCACAGAGATCCGCCTGCCTCTGCCTCCCGAGTGCTGGGATTAAAGGCGTGCACCACCACCGCCCGGCTATCTGTACTTTTTTTAGGCTAGTTAAATGAAGATCTTTTTTTTTTTTTTTTTTTAAAGATTTTTACTTATTTATTATGTATATAACATTCTGCCTCTGGGTATGCCTGCATGCCAGAAGAGGGCACCAGATCTCATTGTAGATGGTTGTGAGCCACCATATAGTTGTGGGAATTGATCTCAGGACCTCTGAAAGAGCAGCCAGTGCTCTTAACCTCTGAGCCATCTCTCCAGCCCCAAATGAAAACCTTTTCTATAATAGTTATTTTCAATTTCCTTTTAATAACTTTGTAGCTGGCATGGTGGTTTGTTCCTGTAATCCCAGCATTTGGGAAATTGAGGCAACAGGATCTCTGCCAGTTCTGGGTTACAGTTGTGAGTTTAGACCAGCCTGGGGTATATAGTATGGGGGGGGGGCATCAAAACCAGAAAGGCCGACAAAAAAAATTATATAGAAAAGTTCATTTTCCTAGCTTGATGTGGTAATGTACATTTATAATCTCATCACTTAGGAAATTGAGGATCACAAATTTAAGGCCAGTCTGAACTAACACAGCAAGACTGCCTGTCTTAGAACCAACCAGACTAAACCAAACCAAAAACAAATCCATCTAGTAGAACTATAAAGTAAGTGTTCTAAAAATATGAGAATGGAAAGTCTCTTCCTACTTTTTCCTTTTTGAGATAGGGTCTCTTGTTTTCCCAGCTGGTTTTGACTTACCCTGTAGCTGATGGTGACCTTGAACTTCTAGTCTTTCCTCCCTACCTTCCAAGTGTTGGGTTGTAACTATGTGTCGCTATACCCAGTTTTTTTGGGATCTGGGGGACGAACCTCAGGCTCTTGTGCATATTAGGTTAGCACTACTGACCGGCCTGGGTCTCTAGTCCTCATCCCACCTTTTTCTAAAGAGGGGTGGCCATTGTTAACCATTACTGTACCATTTTTCTGTTCGCATAAAAATGTGCTTAATAGTTGGTACAGATATTGCTTATGTATAATTTATCTAATTTTTAAAATAACAGAACTCTTAGAACTTTCACCAAGTTGAGGCCAGGAGTGGTCAGATGGTCATAATCCCAGCATTCAGGAGAAGAAGGAGGATTATAAATTTGAGGTCGGTCTTGGCTGCATTTCTGATCCTGCATCGAAAGACAAAACTAAAGTAAACAAACAACAAAAGCAACCTTCCAAGTTGATGACTGTGGTGATTTTGAGGCATATATATGTGCACACTTTAACAGTAACCCTTGTATGGCCCCTCCACACGGTTTATGGTCTTTCATTCAGTAGACTGTTTTAAGACCTAGTGCTACAGAAATAGTGACTTGTATAGAGAGTTATGGATAGGTTTTGTTGTTATTGTCGTTTTTAAATGACTTTTTGGGTGGTAATGGAAAAATGGAAACAGTATAGATGTATGACCAGGTAATCTGATTAGATTATAGTAGATTGAGATATAATGAAATGCTAGACTGCTATCTAAATATATGCACTGATATAGGAAGGATTTGATTTACTATTAGAATAAAGTAAATTGGAGAATAGTAAATATAGTGTGATTCTCTTTACTTCCCTTCCTCCTTTGGGGTTCTATTATGTGCGTTTTTTTTGTTGTTGTTGTTTTGTTTTTCGAGACAGGGTTTCTCTGTGGCTTTGGAGCCTGTCCTGGAACTAGCTCTTGTAGACCAGGCTGGCCTCGAACTCACAGAGATCTTCCTGCCTCTGCCTCCCGAGTGCTGGGATTAAAGGCGTGCGCCACCATCGCCCGGCTTATGTGCGTTTTTATATATGTATAGAGAAGCTTTTGAAACAAAAATATAAAATAGTTAACAATGACTGTACTTAGGTGTGTGTGTGTGAAGTGTAGCAGGGGCAACTTAGTTATTAAAATAAGTTTCTAAAGTGCAGTTCACATATTACCTAGTCACTTGTGTCTCATCATCCCAGAGAGACAGTCTATATCCTTAGCTATCATCCCCTTCACCTTCTATCTTCACCAGCACTAAGCAACCACTAGTCTGTTTTCTGTCCCCTGTCAGCAGTCTATCAGATTTCACTGTTCTGGAACCCTATCTTATGTCTTTTGTGACTGGCTTTATTCACTTAGTGTAATGTGTTCAAGGTTCATCCATTCCTTTAACTATAATGGTGTAGACCACTGTTTCAGTGTGAGGCATTCTGTTCATTCATTCGTAGAGGTCATTTGGATTTGGCTATTTTGTTTCTTTGTTTTTCGAGACAGGTTTCTCTATGTAGCCTTGGCTGTCCTGAAACTTGCTCTCTAGATCAGGCTGGCCTGGAATTCACAGAGATCTGCCTGCTTCTGCCTTCTGAGTGCTTGTTTAAAGACGCGTGCCATCACTGCCCGGTCCTTTGACTATTTTGAATAACTGCTGTAAACACATTTATAGAAAATTTCATGTAGATGTTTTGTTTTCTTGGTTAGATATGTAGGAGTGGGCTTGCAGGATCACACAATAATTGTTTTATCATTTGAGCATGAACCTCCCAGTTTTCAAAGAGGCAGTGCACTGTTGTACACTGATAGTTTACTCTTTACATATGTTTTTAACAGTTTCTTATAAAGAAAATGTAATACTATTACAACAAAAACATGAAGATGTTTTAAGGTGCTTACCAGACTAACTGCAGTGACTCAGTTTCTTTATTTTTTGCTCAGAGTGTAACTGCCATGCTGGGCTTCCTTTTCCTCCTCTTCTTCCTCCTCCTCCACCTCCTTTGTTTTGGCCAGACTTTTCTTCTTTTTATGGCTGACTGGTGTTCTATTGCATATATAGTTAGTTCATTCATGGATATCTAAGTTGATCCCATATCTTGTATATCACAACTAGATATGAAATAAACATAGAAATGCATCTAAAAGCTTCAATATACTCTTCAGTTTCTTTGAAAACTTAAGGTTTTCAAAGATAGCTTGCATTGTTTGAGGGTCTAAAAGTAGAGACAATAACTTAATCTCTATTACCCATTTCACTGATCTTGAAAAGCTATCAGCTCGTGGTCCATCTTGTTTCACAGGTGCTCTCCATTCCTAATGTGTCTTCATTCATCACTTCATCTCTGTGTATTGTAGTGATATATTTAAGAGATGAATTTCTTAAAGAGAAAAAAAAAACTAAAACCAGGTGCAAAAATCCATAACCACACCCTGTGTGTATTTGTGCGCATGTTAGAGACCATAGCCCGTGTATTTAAAATTAAGGTTGTTGCTGCTCAGTTTATTCTGTAACTTTATTTGGAGTAAAAATATTTATACTTAGTTTGAGTGTATTCATCCCCTTTTACCCACTTTTTAATTAAGGTATAATTCATATCACATAAAGACCACTCTTTCCAAGGAATGCAGCTCAGTGGATTTTAGTATATTCATCATGTACAAGCCTTTTCATTGTCTAATTCTAGATTTCTGTCCCCCATGAATATAACCTTGAGCCAACAGAAAGCACTCCATATTCCTCTCTGTTCCTCTGTATATACCTATTCTGGATAGTTGATTGAATTTGTAGCGTAGTGTTCCAGGTTTTTTTCACTTAGCATAATGTTTTTTATCCATGCTGTCATGGGTCAGTATTTTCTTTCTTGTTATTGCTGAGTAAGATTCCATTCTATATATGTTGCTTTATCTTTTCATTTGTTGCACATTTGAATTGTTTTCATCCTTTGGTTATTATAAATATTGTTGCATGAATGTTTTACCAGCCTTAAAATCAGTCTTCCTCTCCTTCCCTCCCTCCTTTCTTCCTTCTGAACAGGGTCTTTCCCCTGGCTGTCCTGGAAACTCACTCTGTAGACCAGGCTGTCCTCTAACTCACAGAGATCTGCCTGCCTCTCCATCCCAAGTGCTGACATTAATGGCATACACCACCATGCCCTGGCTTAATTTTTAATTTCTTTCAATTTCTGTTTTTATGGTTTTTTTTTTTTTTTCATTTGAGGTGGGTTCTTGTTGTGTTGGTCTCTAACTCCTGGGCTCAAGTCTCAAGTGATACTCCAGCTGCCCGAGTATCTGGGACTACAGTTATGCAGCACTGAGCCCAGCTTCTTAGTGTACAAGTTTTGTATAGGAATATCCTTCCATCCTGTCAGGTATTGCCCAGCAGTAAAACTGATGGGAAATATGACTGTATAGCTCTTTTGGGAACAGCTGAACTGTTTTCACAGAGATGTACTTCTGAAAATTTCAGATTCTTCATATTCCACTTACATTCTATACATATGCATATACTTTAAAATGTGTTCCTGTACATGTATGTGTGCAGGTGTACATGTGTGAAAACCTTAGATAGCATCTTTAAGAATGTCATCTGCTTCCTTGGAGGCAGGATCTTGATCCTCTCTCCCCTATCCCCTTTTGGTTTTGGTTTTTCGAGACAGGTTTCTCTGTTTCTCTGTGTGACCCTAGCTGTCCTGGAACTTGCTTTGTAGTCCAGGCTGTCCTCAAACTCAGAGATCCACCTGCCTCTGAGGTAGGGTGTCTTGTGGTTCTTATTAGCCTGAAGCTCATCAGCTACTAGACTGGCAGGTCAGTGAGCCCCAAGGAGCCTCCTGTATGTCTCCTCCGTGCTTTGATTACAAGTGTGTGCCACTGGGCCCAGTTTTTAGTATATGATACTAATAATTTGAACATATATAAAATTTATGTCTGTGTTAAGATAGAGCAGTTTGAGTTGTAAGTAATAACTCAGTGGTGGGAGACTTGCCTATCATGTGACCAGGCCCTGGGTTCATTTCACAACAACATAAGACAACAACAAACATAGTACAGTAGTTTAAATATGTGGATGATGTTGCCACTTTCATCTGGATAAGCAGTAGGCATCTGAAACAAACTTGGTTTCTCTGTGTTCTTTTTCCCTATCACTTATGGGCTGAGGAATTCGCTTTTCTTAAGAGTGTCCTTCACCAGGAAAGTCCTTTATTCTAGTTGCTGAGACAGCAAGTTTGAGATACTTTTCTGTCACATTTAGTGGATCAACTCATTGTGTGTGTTTGTGTGCATGTGTACGTGTGCATACACACACCTATCGCTTCAGAGACTGTGAAGAATCTGGTAGCACTGCTTGTATCACTGCTGCCTTGTAAGTCTGGTATTGGATTGTCACATCCAGCGGCTCTCAGCATCTTCCTGCCCCTTGTCTCCAACAGTGACTGTCCCTCAGAACACTCTGTTAAAATAATCCTTTTCTCACAGCCCAGCAGAGGTACAGGCATAGAGACAGAGCCTTGGCCCTGCTGTTCCTTTGATGTTCTTTTTCACTTTCTTAATGCTGCTCTTACAGCTCTTATGCTGAGTATTGACGTTCAAACTCCCCAAAATACCATCTTTTTTTTTTTTAACTTAAACTTGAGCAAAGCAATAACACTGGGTTTGTATGATGGTAATCTGTTGAGGGAAGGAGCCCTTCGAGAGAGTGCTAGCACTCCTCTGCATTTTTAGTTGGACGTTCTTTTGTTCTTAGAAGCACAGGTGAGAGGATTATAGCAGCTCAGGAATTTTCAGGTAAGCACAGAATATCAGGATAATAAAGCAGTTGATTCATATTTTACCTGCTAAGTCAATTTGTTTCCATAGACAGGGTGATCCATTTTCCATAAAATAAGCCACACAAACATTCTGAAACATTAGAATGTTGTGTTTGCAGGTTGATTTTAATTATTACTTCTTTAAATCTTTCTGCAAGATTCATAAAATTTGAAAATTAACTCTCAACACAGGAATGTCAGTGTTTTTCACTTTCCTTACAGAACTAGTTAAAGTTAGGAATATTTCCACAAAGGTGTTATTCAGTTTAGAACTAATGGTGAGGATTTGGCTGGTTGATATTCAGCTTATTCGGGGCTGACTCTGGTTGAATTTCAGGTCTGTGTATGCAGTCTCTTTAATTAGGGTATGACCAATTAGGAGAAAAACTATTGCCAATTTTGCCTCCCTGTTTTTCCTTCCTAAAATAAAAGGTCTCAAGTAGAAGAGAAAGAAGAGCCTTGTTAGAGACTGGAGAAGGACGGGGTCTCTCCTGCCCTGGACTGGTCATGGTAAGTACAGAAATAAAGAAATTAGAGTTGAACTCCTATCTTGAAACGTGAACACTAATACATCTGTTTATGTTTTATAAGAAATAATTTCAGTTTTTCCCACTTCCTAATTATCTCTACCTCCTTTGTCAGCTCCTCAGTACCTGTCCACTATGAAGAGAAGAGCTACTTTTACAGTAGCTGAATCCTGAGAGCTAGATATGTAGCACACCTTAAGTCAGTCAGTAAATGGAGGCAAGATTGAAATATATCATTCTTGGACTCCAGGATTTTCATTTCTTCCTCTAATAGGAAGCTGGCTTGGAGGTGTAGCTCAGGCTAAACCACATGCTATTGCACATACGAGGCCCAGGCTCACTTCCTCCCTTTCCCTAAAAACATTCTAAGAAGCAAGACATGTAAAAATGATTTTTATGTGTTTGTTTGGTGAGTGTAGAGATTGTGAGATGGCTACTCACAAATTTTTCTTTATTTGATTTACAGAATTGTGAAAAATTGTAAAATGCTTTATAAAGTAAGCATATATTATATTATAGACTGATCAAACTGAGCTAATTAATATACGCTGTCACCATAACACACATTTTAAATGAATTTGTTTTCTGGATGGCAGCAATTCCTTGCCTTTCCTTTAAGATTCTTTTGACCCATAACAGATGGGCAGCTGTGCACACCCAGCCTTTCCCTTTCCCTGAAGAACAAAATGGGCATTTCGGTGGCCTGTGGGCCATTTAGGCAGAGAAGATGGAACACAGCCAGCTATATCTCATCAATCCTAAGAATGTGTAAGCAAAGCTTTGAGGACTAGAGAAATCACTCTCTATAGCATTGTCTGATTTATTTATTTGTTTGTTTTTGTTGTTAACCATGTGGTAGTTCCTAGACCCGAGTGTTTCATGCTGGTGCACAAAAAGGAAATTGAAAATAGCATGTTAATTTCAAACTTCATTAGGGACATGTAGAGAATGCTTTTTAAAATTAAAAACAAAGTGAAATAGCAACAATCCCTGCCCAGCTAGTTGTGTGGTAATGTCACACTAAAAGGAAGAGGAAGGTAATTTCTCCCTTTTTAAAGGTGGACCAGTGGGCATCACAATTTTCTGATTTAATCTTGTACCCAAAACATGATAATGTTTTACTATTTTTTTATTTATTTAAAGTATACAGTTTTTGTTTTTCCTCAGTTTTCAAAGCTGAAAGTATGCTTGCATAATATTAACATGGTGTGCATGCCAGTGCCATTGATCAGCAATTGGGCATCAAAGCAGCTCTGCTGTGCACTGAGTGCTTGCTCTTCACCGTGTGCTACATAGCCAGCAGTACAGTCCTTTTCCTGGTACTATTGAGGTCTCTGTGGTACCTAGCACAGTCCTCTGGGGATCCCAATAGTTATGGAGCAGTGTGACCACACATCATAAAAGATCTATCTTAGTTACTGTTCTGTTGCTGTAAAGAGACACCATGACTGTCAGGGTTTTAATTGCTATGCAGAGACACTATGACCACAACTCTTATAAAGAAAACATTGAATTGAGGGTGACTGGCTTACAGTTTCAGAGATTCAGTCCTTTATCATGATGGGGAGCATGGTAGCATACAGGCAGACATGGTGCTGGAGCTGAGACTGCTACATCTTGAAGGCAACAGGAAGTCAAGTGACTGTCATAATGAAGCTCGAAGAAAAGAGATCTCAAAGCCTGTCCCCACAGTGATACACTTCCTCCAACAAGGCTATACCTCCTAATAGTGCCAGTCCCTTCGGGAGCCATTTTCTTTTAAACCATCACTATGACCATGGCAACTTGTAAAAGAAAGTATTTAATTGGGGATTTGCTAATGGTTCCAGAGGGTTAGTCCATGACCATCATGGTAGGTAGGGAGCATGGTAGAACAGATGGCAGGCATGGTGCTGAAATGGTAGCCGAGAGCTTTTGCAACCTCAAAGCCCACCCCTAGTGACACATCTCCTTCAATAAGGCCACATAGTCTAGTCTTTCCCCGAACAGTTCCACCAACTGGGAACCAAGCATTCAAAGCCAGTGGGGGTTAGTCTCATTCAGACTACCCCAAGATCATTATAGCAAATTAAAAAAAAAAGTTAGAATTTTGCCACGAGAATTCATGGTTGTATATATTGTTTCTGATTGGTCCACGTTACTCACTCACATGTACATATCAGTATATATCTAAGTCATAAGTCTTATAACACAAGCTTCAATTTTGCTATTATTTAAAAATTTTCTCATTTGTCTATTGGATTCCTGATTATTACTTTATTAGCTATGTAATTCCTTGAAATTGTTGTCATTGATTTATTTTAATATAAATAAATCGTTTAGATTTTTGTTCCTAATCCTTAGTTTTTACAGAAAATTCTAGAATACTGAATTTTGGTTTTCTTAAAGATTTTGTCCAGTTATTCTTTGACAGTTTCATGCACGTACATTGTTTTGATGATATCCAACTCCACTCCTGCTCCCCAACACCACCTGCATCATTTCTTTCTCCTAGATACCTCTATTTTTCAAAGAATTTAAAATGAGACTTAAGTGTGTCTTTTGGCAGATGTTTCCGGGGTTGTTATTTGTTCCTAGTAGGACTCTCCAGCCTATGTAAGGAGAAAGAAGTGCACACCGGCATATATACTAAGTTCCAGGCCAGCCTAAGATACAGTGTGAGACCCTATCTATAAAGAGCAGAAAACCAAAAAATGTTCTGTGTACTGCTTGTCTAACATGTTTGAGGCCCCAGTTTGATCCCTAGTAAAATGAAAATGGCGGGGGTTCTGACTATGTGAGCACAGTTCATCATAATCTAGAGCCAGGCTTACTTATAGACTATATGTCTTTTGGGCCTCAAAAAGTAAAGTGGTTGTTTTTGAGAGTGCTTGACTTCCTACTTTGAAGTTGTCTTAACTGGAAGAGACCTCTTGGTAGTGTAAGGCAGAATGAGCAGGGATAGTGGTTTACACTGTTTTAAATTTTGGAAATTTAGTTCTTAGCTTAGTTTTTTGTTCGTTTTCTTTTTATATTAAAACACTTTAAAAAGTTATTTATTTATTATGTATAGTGTTCTGCCTGCATGTATGCATGCATGCCAGAAGAGGACATCAGATCTCATTATAAATGATTGTGAGCCACTGTGTAGTTGCTGGGAATTGAACTCAGTCCTCTGGAAGAGCAGACTGTGCTCTTAACCTCTGAGCCATCTTTCCAACCCTAAAGCACACCTTTTTGAAGCTTTCTGTTATGCAGATTTTACATAAAGAATATACAGTGTAGCAAACTAACATTCAGCACTTAATAGTTTCATGAATTATCAATTCATAGAGCTGTTTCATTTATTCTTCACCCATTCCTTTCTTATATCCCTTAATTATGTTGAAATGAATTCCAAATTTCTTTATTTTTAAGTAAGTATATATTTTTCAAAAATAAAAATGTAAAATTATAACATAAGGAACAAAATTACTGCTTATTGGTTTCTTTCAAAAGGCACCACAGCCTCTTGGTGCCCACAGAGACTGTAATGCTTGATAATTTTTGCATCAATGTGTTTCAGATTAGGGATACTTGTAATAGTCAGACTTCTGTTCTTATTACAAATGCTAAGAGAAGTCAACTAAAAAACTAAAAAAGAGAAAAGATTTGTTTTGGCTGATGGTCTTGGTCAGTTGGCCCTGGTGTATATCAAGGTGGGAACATGTGATAGAAAACCTACTCACCTTGTGGTGCCAAGGAAACAGGGAAGGGGCTAGGTCCCTTCATTGGCCTATCTTCCTCTTACTGCCTCTCAGAATTTCAAACTCCCTGCTAACAGTGCTGTGTGTTAGCATCAAAGCCTTTAACATGTAGGCCTTTGAGGAACCCTTATCCAAACTATAGCAATAACTAAGATAGTAGATGGAACACTTTGGGGGATAGTTTTCTTGAGCTTTTCTGCTTGTTTCAAAATGGTCATTGGATTATTATTGTGATTACGTACGTAAACACGACAGAAAAATCAAATATGGATGATAAGTAGAAGTTTATAAATTAAACCCTGTGGGGTTTTCCAGGATGAAGAGATGCGGCATAGCCTGGAGTGCATCCAAGCCAATCAGATATTTCCCAGGAAGCAGCTGATTCGAGAAGATGAGAATCTTCAGGTAATTATAGACCATTTTTGACAGTGTAATATGTGTTTAGCATTATAGTAATGATGGAGCAAAACTAGTGGATTGAAGTAATGTATAATAGATACATTTCCTAAACTGTACATATAGGAGTGCAATCCGGAAAACACTGTTCCTTTTTGAAAGAATTATTTCCTAAAAGTTCATTGCTTAGTATGATTATTTATCATATCATAAAAGTTCCTAATTTTGGTAAGTATATTGAAATTAGGTGAGAGTGTAAGCTGTCTTTCAGATTCTTGATTTAAACTTGTATGGCAGAGGGTTTATTGTCCGTTTGTTCACCTGACCATTTAATCTGGACCATTTCTTCTCTGGAACTATGAAAGGTTTCTTCTGTTTTCCAGGTTCCTTTCCTTGAACTTCATGGAGAGAGCACAGAGTATGTGGGCCGTGCTGAGGATGCCATCATTGCCCTTTCTAATTACAGACTTCACATCAAGTTTAAGGAGTCTCTTGTTAATGTAAGTGATTACCAACCATTCTTCCTGTAAGGCAGATAAGACAAGGAAGATATAAGAATTGTACAGGCTTGGGTATTTGAAAGCCTTGTGTACTGTGCATTTCATGCTCAAGGATTGTTGGGTTAATAAGGTACTCGTATGATTTATGTAAAACAATTCATCTTGTCTGCTGAGGTATCCATTGTTAGTTAATACTAAATAGCTTGTATCAGGTGCTGCTGTTTTATTAAGCTTTATAAAGGTACAAAGTTCATTACAGACTGACATATCAGGCTCCTACATTGGTAAGGATCCATGTTAGTATGTTGTTTATTTGCATAATGAACTCTTACTAATGCAAAGGAAGTTTGAAGTTGTTATGAGTGCAATTGCTCTTTCTTTGGTTATGAGGCTCCACTAAGTAGAACTGGTTCTTCCAGTGCGCTTCTGTCCTTGGTAGTCTTCAGTGAACCAGCCCAGAAAGCCCCACAGCTTCACCAGTTTCCACCAGTGGGAGCGTTTTTTCCCCTTTATTTGCCGGTGTTGTGGCTTTCTGCATTTGAGCACCAGTGCAGAGAAGTGTGTTGTGATGTCTTTAAGAGCTCAGACCTACATTCAGATTATGTGATTTGGAGGATTCGTTGAAATCTGTTGCTTGCATTAATTTTATTCATCTTTCTAGAAATTACCTAACTATTCAAGTTTCAGTCTGTGATTTATAAGATCAGTGGCTGTCATTTTTGAGTTGACATTTTATTTATTTATTTATTTATTTATTTATTTATTTATTTATTTATTTATTTATTTATTTGCTCATTCATTCATTCATTCATTCATTCACGTTATCGAGCCATTTTGACCTGAATTCTTCTGCCTGCCTTCTATAATTGGGTTATGTCTCTATTCTGTCCATTAGCTAACAGTGCACACCAGAGTCACCAAGGAAAAAGAAAATGTACTATGTTCCCAGAGTTCTAGGGTGCTTTCTGTTGTTGTAATAAACACCATGACCAAAGGCAACTTGGGGAAGAAAAGGTTTATTTCACCTTACAGCTTACAGCCTATCATTGAGGAAAGTCAAGGCAGGAATCTGAAGGCAATAATGGAAGCAGAATCCAGGGGTAGTACTGCCCACCATGGACTATGCTCTCCCATATCAATCATTAATCAAGAATATGCCCTACAGATAATGCCCACAGGCCAATCTGATTGAGATAATTCCTCAACTGAGGGGCCCTCTTCCCAGCTGACTCTAGTTTGTGTCAAGTTAACAAAACTAACCAGCACAATGGTTCATTTGGATTTGATCATTTCTGACCAGTGGATAAAAAGTGGAAATGGTGCCGGGTGGTGGTGGCATGATTCATGAAAAAGTCTCCAAGACAATCTGCAGGACACAGCAGATACTGACTGAACTGCCTTTGAAATTTCCTCAGTCGGTAGAGCATGGGACTCTTAATCCCAGGGTCGTGGGTTCGAGCCCCACGTTGGGTGCCATTCTGTAGTGAGGAGCTGCGGGCAGGCCTGCTTTTCATCCTGCCCAGCTCCCGGCCACCGGCTAGCTTATACCTCGAAATAACATCACATAAATTGTATTCTTTTAAATACTGCCTGGCCCATTATTTTCAGCCTCTTACTCACATCTTCTCTAACTCATATCTAATAATCTGTGTAGCACCACAAAGTGGTGTCTTACCGGGAAAGATTCTAGCATACGTCCATCTTGGGCTGGAGCTTCGTTGCATCTGGCATCTCTTTGAGGAGAGGCACAGCGGTCTGCCTCACTTGGGAGAGGCATGGCATCTGACTGAGCCCTCTACCTCACTTCCTTTTTCCTGTTCTGTCTACTCCGCCCACCTAAGGGCTGGCCAATCAAATGGGCCAGGCAGTTTCTTTATTAGCCAGTGGGAATCCTCCATCATTGGCACACACTTTAATCCCAGCACTCTGGAGGCAGAGGTAGGCAGATCTCTGTGAGTTCAAGACCAACCTGGTCTACAAGACAGGACGGGTTCCAAAGCTACAGAGAAACACTGTCGCAGGAAAAAAAAAAAAACCCAGCAATTGAAAATTCCCTGCCATGTCCTAGGGGAGGGAGTCAATTTACCACTCAACTTAAATTTATTTTTTGTTGTTGTTCTTTAAGTGGTTGGCATCAGAGAACTTATAATTCAATTGCCTGTGAGAATGATAAGGGTTCATCCCATTACATTTTCCCATATCATCCCATTTATCAGCTCACTAGATTTGGCTAAATACTTAAAGGTCTGTTTTTAGATTTGTTTGGGAATAGGGTCTGTCAGAAAATCATGTCTACCATCTTAAAGCTGTTTTCTTTATTTGTTCTATGAAAGTCAGTTATGCAGCATGATGTGAGACTGTGGTCCTTGTCCATGTCAGCTTTTCTGTCTCCTTTCTAATAGTAAAACTGGCTTTTCTGGGCCCCTCTGGCAGACCTCATACTTTGCACATTTTCCCTTCTCTCATGCCTGGGGACTTTCTCTTCATCTCTCAGAACTTGGTTCAGGCAGTAACTTCCTCTGTGAAGCTTTGCTCAATCCTGTTCCCTTCTTGGCAGTAATTGCACTCAGTGGCCTGCTTCTGTATGTAAACATACTTTCACAGCATTTACTAGACATGTAACGCTTTGTTGATTTGTCTTTGTGTCTTCAGGATCCAATATGTCTCCTGATACCTGCAACTCAGTAAATAATGACTTGAAATTAGTATGGATTTGAAATGAATATTAGATCTTCTCTCCCCTTTTGGATTTTAAGTTCGTTTTAAAACAATGTATTTCTGTGAATAGGCCTGTGTCATTCATCATTTATTTCTTATAGTAACTGTATGGTAGATTGTGATATTTTTTCATAGTGTGATTTTAATGTTTAAGAAACTGACAACTGTGCTTACTTTTAATCCATTTCCTCAGATGAAAGTGTTTTCTCTAGCATTCTAACTCTCTAAGTCTTAGAGCCATGTGTCGCTTACAAAACCCCAGACACTGTGTTTGCACAGAAAAATGATTATGCAAAGTTATCTTGACATTGTAGGGACTATGCACATTTCTTATAGAGAAACACCACAGTGCTAGGGTTCCTGAAGCCTGAGGTCACTCCAGGAAAAAGATAGCTGATTCCTCCTGCAACAGATCCTAGAGGAGACCAGAGGATTGATAGTGGTTGCCTCTCTCTCTTCCCCTCTCTGTGTCCCTCTGCTCTTTCTTCAGCAGATAAATGCTACAGCAAAACACAGGAGATCAAGAGACCCTATTAGCCGGGCGGTGGTGGCGCACACCTTTAATCCCAGCACTCGGGAGGCAGAGGCAGGTGGATCTCTGTTAGTTTGAGGCCAGCCTGCTCTACAAGAGTTAGTTCCAGGACAGGCTACAAAGCTGCAGAGAAACCCTGTCTCAAAAACAAAAACAAAAACAAAACAACAAAAAAACCAAAACAAAACAAAAAGCTATTAAAGCTTTTTATCTAAATCATGCACATTTAAGCCATTAGAACCCAAATGTGCTGTCTCTATGGTGGCATGCCCCACTTTGCATTTTTAGCACTTCAGAAAAAAAGTTGCCATTAAATTTTAAATAGCTACCCAATATCAAATTTTCTCTTAATTTCACAGCACATTGACTGTTTATAGGCTTGGATACAATGAGCACTAGTCCTTTTATCTATACAACCTCAGTAAACATCAAGTTTACAGTTCTAGAGTGAAATACCTCTGTGGAGAGTCCATTTGTAACATTCCTGGTATGAGCAATCCTCTATTCTTTATTTTTCCCAAACTATGTTTCTTTGAAACTTAGATAATTTATTAAGCAATTAAATGTTCAAGTGGGATTTATGAAAGTTTAAAAAAAAAACAGTTTTTGTTTTGTAATTCAACAGATTGATCTTAATCTGCTATTTCTGAAACCACAGTAGGTGCATGAGACTCTTGAGTGATGGCTGTTGCATGTTACCTTGCAGTCATCAAAACCTGTCTCCTCTTTTACCAGTGCTCTAGTTGGTACTCTTATGAGAAATATTTTGTGGGGTGAAAATAAAGTTTATACATAAGTAATAGTATTATGATCAAAAACGTAGACTGAGAGTGGAAGAGATGGCTCAGAAGCTAAAGGCAGTTGCTGGACAAGCTTGCTGACCCGAGTTTACTCCCTGGAACCTGCATAAAGGTGGAAGGAGAGAACCAATTCCCTATAGTTGTCTTCTGACCCTTGTATGCTTACTGTGGTGTGTGTGTGTGTGTGTGTGTGTGTGTGTGTGTGTGTGTGTACACAGAATAATAAATAAACTTAGAATATAATGTAAACAGAGTTTAAAGCAGAAATGGTTTATAAACCTTTGTTTCTTGGTCAATCTCTCAGTGCCTAACAGCTGGCAGTCCAACAGCTGTTGGTATTCTCCTTTGTCTAGCAGTTACCTTTGTTCACCATACACCAGAAAGATCTTTTTTGTTATTCTGCCAGCTAGTAGGTCAGAGTTTGTAGTAAGCCAGCTCTGAAACGAGCAGGGCTGACATGGCGCCACTCTTTGGAGGCAGCATGGTCACTGAACAAGCCTAAACAAATTTTTGGAGTGCTACTTGCAGTTCCTATAGCCACATTCTGACTGGGTTTGATACAGTGTTAGGGACAAGTAAGCTACTCTTTTTCACAAGGCCTTAAGAGTGTACGTAGTCTGGGTGCTGGTAGTGTACACCATTAATCCCAGCACTTGGGAGGCAGAGGCAGATGGAGCTCTATGAGATTGAGAATAGCCTGGACTACAGAGTGATTTCCAGGACAGCTAGGACTACACAGAAAAACCCTGTTTCGGGGTGGGGTGGGGTGGGAGAATGCACTCAGGGCTGATTGTAACTCAGTTGGTAGAGTACTTGCCTAGCATGCATCAAACCCTGAATGCAAAGTACCAAATAAAGCCATGGTGGTACAGACTGTAATTCTATCACTTGGGAAGGTAAGAGAGTTAGTAGCTGTCTTCAGTGGCATAGGGAGTTTAAGACTAGCCTGGAATGCATAAGACCCCGCCTTGAAAAAAAATTAATTTATTATTTTATCATATCTTGTTTGGAAAATGCTTTTGTAGTTGGAGAGGTTAAGTCAGATATTTACAGAAAGAATGTCACTGTGTCAACCTGAGGGTTGTTTACACACTTAGAGACATTTCTTCTGTCTCACTGGTGTATTGATCTGTGTCCACTATTGTTAAGTAGGACCTGCTGACCCAATTGGCAGGGAGGGGGTCCATTCCAATTCACTCAAGCCTTGAGTCCTGCTTGGCAAACAAGGCTCTTCAACTGTTGTTGTTTGGAGCAAGTTGGATCTAGCCTATTTTAGTTTTTGACTACCGTATAACTTCTTGTCATCAATGTTCTATTCTACTGAGTAGAGACCCTGACCAGTGGCTACTGGTGTGCCGTGCAGGCAGTTAGGCCTCCTCCTTTTTCAGAAGCCTCCTTTGCTAAGAACTGAGGCATGAATCTACTCTGCCATCTGGGACAATGAACACTTGGAGTCCTGTTTGCACTAGACCTGTAGTACTTCTGTGTAGAGCTCTTCAACTTTTGTGTTACTGCAAATCATAGCTTCTTAAAGTAGTACCTTGAGAGATGAGTTTGATATTCAAGGATCTATTCCCTCTTCTCTTCCAGAGTCCCTACCTCTTCTTGGTGGTCATCATGCTGTGACTTGAGGTCATTGATTTAGGGAAAGGGACACTCTAATGGGCTCTAGTAAATCCCTACTGGTCCAGCTAAACTTGTGGCTCTGTTTGCTTCTTTCCCTGTTAATCATTTGGACTAGTGTGCCTGCAACATCAGTGCCTTTTGACTAAGAGGACTTTATCCTTTTTAATTTTAGGTTCCATTACAGCTTATAGAAAGTGTTGAATGCCGTGATATATTCCAGCTTCATTTGACATGCAAAGACTGCAAAGTTATCAGGTAGGTGGTGTATTTGTGAGGCTGTGAAGTATTGGCAAAAATATTCTTTAAAGCCGGGCAGTGGTGGCGCACGCCTTTAATCCCAGCACTCGGGAGGCAGAGGCAGGCGGATCTCTGAGTTCGAGGCCAGCCTGGTCTACAAGAGCTAGTTCCAGGACAGGCTCTAGAAACTACAGGGAAACCCTGTCTCGAAAAACCAAAATAAATAAATAAATAAATAAATAAATAAATAAATAAATAAAAATATTCTTTAAATTGTTGTTACATAGTTTGTTAGCAAGATGCCTTTTGAAGGCTCCATTTGTTAGAATAATTTCTGACTAGTTCCTGAAATATTTTTAGTGAATATTGTTATATAAACAGACACTTTTTATTTGGATGTAATTTTAAACATATAAAAAGTATAAAAATTAAAATAGTAGTCATGTAACATTTACCCTTGTTACTACTTTACCCCAATTTACTTTATTATTTGCAGAGCCAGAGAGAGAGAGAGAGAGAGAGAGAGAGAGAGAGAGAGAGAGAGAAATGAGAGAGAAATGAGAGATTGAGATTCTTTTCTGAAAAATTAAGTTGCTTCACTTGGCTCTTCAACTTTAAATTCTTTCCTAATAATAGAATATTTCCTCATATAACCTGTATACCATTGTCAGTTTCACAATTATACAATGATAAGAACTTTTGCCAGATATTATCTTTGTCTTTTATAACATTCATTCTCACCCCGTCTCATTCAGCACATTCAGTAGAGAATTCATTCAGAGTCAGATAAAGTGTTTAGCTGCATGACTGTAATCTTCATTAATCTGGAATCTTTCTTTAACCTTTCTGTGTCTTTTATGATAGTGGCATTTTGAATAATATCGTTTCAGTAGATTGTTTCTCATTTTATGCTTGTCTAGAGTTTCCTCAAGATTAAATTGAAGTTAGGTGTCCACAATTGGAATACACAGACACACACACACAGACACACACTTTCTTTTCAAGGTCCTGTGTTACATCTAGAGACAGTTGATCTACTTGTCCCCTATTGATGACTTTTTATTAGTCCAGTCAGAGTGTTACCCAATTTCTCTAGTAATAGAGTAGTAGTAGTAGCAGCAGCAGTAGTAGTAGTAAACTTCTACATTCTCCCCCATATAACCAATAAACCACTTTGAGAAAATGCAAGTGTCTTATCTCTCACCAAAATTTCTCTAAGTTTAACATTTATTCATGATTTTATCAAGTCTAATTTTACCCTAATTGTTGCAAAATTATGCCTAAAAATGTTTTTAATTTAATAACTCTAGACATGCTCCATTCTTGACATTTTTACTTTATTCCTTTGATCTGTTTTGGGGTACCAGTAAATACTATGTTGTCATGTTAATGAGCTACCTTGGTTGGGACAATGGAAGGGTATAAGGGACCTCCCTGTTAAGGAAAACATTAACTTGCCTTTTTAGAGACTCACATTAGTCTTACTTCCTGAAGCAGTCTATGTGGCCCAAGGTGGCCTGAGACTTTTAGTACTCCTGCTTTAACTTTCTGACTTCCTGTGCTTACAGGAAGGAGCTACCACACCCAACTTACTTTTGATAACTGAAGCCATTCAGATTTTAAAGTTTGTGTAGTTTCAGTTTTCAGCACTACACTTAAAAATAAAAATTATTTAAGTCCTCAAAAACTCAATTTGTATTAATTATTCTTTTTTTTTTTTTTTGGTTTTTCGAGACAGGGTTTCTCTGTAGCTTTGGAGCCTGTCCTGGAACTAGCTCTTGTAGACCAGGCTGGTCTCGAACTCACAGAGATCCGCCTGCCTCTGCCTCCCGAGTGCTGGGATTAAAGGCGTGCGCCACCACCGCCCGGCTTGTATTAATTATTCTAACCCTTTAATTGTATATGCTGAAAATTGCTGTTGATAATGCAATTCTTTTGTTCTCTCTGTGGTTGTAGCTGAAAGTTTGCATGTCTTCTGGCTTAATTTGGATCTGATTGTACTAATTGCTAAGTAGATAAATTTTTTTAATACTTATTTGTTTGTTTGTTTGTTTACTTATTATGTATACAATATTCTGTCTGTGTGTATGCCTGCAGGCCAGAAGAGGGCACCAGGCCCCATTACAGATGGTTGTGAGCCACCATGTGGTTGCTGGGAATTGAACTCAGGACCTTTGGAAGAGCAGGCAGTGCTCTTAACCTCTGAGCCATCTTTCCAGCCCCATAAGTAGACAAATTTTGAAACCACCCCCCAACTGGCTATGGATAGAGTTGTGGTCTGTTTTTTAGGTTGACCTATTATGTCATAACAAAAGAAAAAGGACTTCTGAACTTTTCTGACTTTTCTTGAAATAGAGATAGATGACTTTAGAACTATCTGAAGAAGTAGGGTGGGACCTAATTCATCAGAGAGATAAACTAATGCTTTACTTTGATAATCACCATTAATTGCTTTCAGAAGAGATTCATTAGATTAAAATAATAGATTTTCCATATGTCCACCCTCCCATTTTTTTTTTCTTTTTTCTTTTTTTTTTTTTTTTTTTTTGGTTTTTCGAGACAGGGTTTCTCTGCAGCTTTTTTTTTTTTTTTTTTTTTTTTTTTTTTTTAAGAGCCTGTCCTGGAACTAGCTCTTGTAGACCAGGCTGGCCTCGAACTCACAGAGATCTGCCTGCCTCTGCCTCCCGAGTGCTGGGATTAAAGGCGTGCGCCACCACCACCCGGCTCACCCTCCCATTTTTTAAAGATCTTTTTACCCCTGGCTATAATTTGTTGTTTTTATTGTAAGTAGTAGTGAATGACTGTGCGTGATGCTTTCTTCACTTCTAGTTGTTCCTTCATTATGAACAGGCACTCTTGAAACGGTGGCTTTTCTTAGACTTCATTATCAACTGTCATCTGATTACATTCATATTTGTTTTGCTTTGCAAAGGTGTCAGTTCCCAACCTTTGAGCAGTGTCAAGACTGGCTTAAGAGATTGAACAATGCAATCCGACCACCTGGTAAAATAGAAGATCTCTTCTCATTTGCATACCATGCTTGGTGCATGGAGGTCTACGCCAGTGAAAAAGAACAGCATGGAGACTTGTGCAGACCAGGTAGGCCAGACTTCTTATAGAACTTCGCTTGAAGGTGCCTTTATCATAAAATGGGAACCTATACTATTCATGTCTTCTATCTCTGTCTATTTTTATAAAGTATCTTGTGTGTTTCCGGTTTTCTTTTTTTTTTTTTTTTTTTTTTTTTTTTGGTTTTTCGAGACAGGGTTTCCCTGTAGTTTCTAGAGCCTGTCCTGGAGCTAGCTCTTGTAGACCAGGCTGGCCTCGAACTCAGAGATCCACCTGCCTCTGCCTCCCGAGTGCTGGGATTAAAGGTGTGCGCCACCACCGCCCGGCCTGTTTCCGGTTTTCTAAGTTTAGTAAGATACATTTCCTCCTTTCTAGGGAAGGGAAGAAAACTGTTTGACACTTTAGTGGTTTCCTAGGCCTCTAATGACTATAAGAAGGTTGTGGGGGGTTATGAAACCCTAATGGACAGAAGCTGTGAATTTTGTGTATGTGTTTGGTAACATTCATATTAAAATGGCATTTGAGTAGGCTTTGAACCACATCAGCCTTGGACATTTTTGTGAAAGTGCTTAATTTCTCATTTTATTCTCTTACCTTTTCCCCTGATCTTTTATTAAAATGACATATATGTGTGTGTAAGATGTGTGTGATGTGCTAAGAATTGAAGTCTAGATCTTGCATATACTAAGACAATTATTTGTAGTGTCAATGTGTGTGCACAGGTGCATGTGTGTAGATGGTAGATACACATATGTGTGGAGACCAGAGGTTGATACTGGGTGTCTTCCTCTATGACTGTACACCTTATTTTTTGAGATAGGGTAAAGCTCACTGAGTCAACCAGATTAACTGGCCAACAAGCTCTAGTGATACTTTTATCTTCACCTCTCCAGAGCTTAGATGATAGGCATGTGCCACTGTGCCCTGCTTTTTACATGGGTGTTAGAGATTCAAACTCAGGTCTTCCTGCTTGCTCAACAAACTCTTTACTTTGTCATCTCCCCAGCTATTGCCCTGTCATCATTTTTTAAAAAAAAAAATTGTGTGTGTGTGTGTGTGTATGTGTGTATGTGTGTATGTGTGTGTGTGGCTTTTGCTCGGTGTACCTTTAATCCCAGCACTCAGGAGATCTCTGCTGAGTCCAAGGCCACATGCATGGTCTACATAACAAGGTCTACTGTGAGACCAGTTAGCCAGTCCCACATAGTAAGATCCTGTATCAAATTTGAAAAAAGAGCCACATTTTTTTAAAGTTTTTTTTAATGGTAAAGTTATAGTGAAATGCACAAATCTTATATTTACATTTGCTGAGTTTTAACCGTTGTGTATTATTTCAGTTTTTATTTCTCTATTGTCTCCTAGAATAGTAACTTAGAAGTGAACTTGTTATATCTCATTGTTTGTGACACTAATTCTAAGAGCCCTTCTTTGACTTGGAGTTGCCTGAGTTTTGCTAGTAAGGCTTGCTTGTCTCTTACCCGTTACTTCACAACAAACTTTTAAAAGAGGACCTCATCCATTGCTGGTGGGAATGCAAACTTGTATAACCACTTTGGAAATCAGTATGGCGGTTTCTCAGAAAATTGGGAATCAACCTACCTAAGGATCCAGCAATACCACTCTTGGACATATACCCAAAAGATGCTCAATCATACTACAAAGACATATATGTTCAACTATGTTCATAGCAGCATTATTTGTAATAGCCAGAACCTGGAAACAACCTAGATGCCTCTCAACCAAAGAATGGATAAAGAAAATAGAACACATTTTCACATTAGAGTACTACTCAGCGGCAAAAAACAATGATATCTTGAATTGTGCATGCAGATGGATGGAACTAGAAAATACCATTCTGAGTGAGGTAACCCAGACCCAAAAAGATGAATATGGTATATACTTATACATAAGTGGATACTATCTATAAACAGTGGATATTAAGATGATCTTAGAGAAGCGAAGTAACAAGGCAAACCCTAAGAAAAACATATGTAGATCCACCTGGAAAGTCGAAATAGATAAGATCACCTGGCAAAATTGGGAATATAGGGGTAGGGGGAGAAGGGAGGGTAGACAGGGAAGAAGGACGGAGAAGGGGAGGGACAAGGAGAACTTGAGGGAATGGGATAGTTGAGATGGAGGAAGGACAGAGATGAGAGCAAGGAAAGAGATACCTTAATTGAGGGAGTCATTATGGAGTTAGCAAGAAACTGGTTCTAGAGAAATTCCCAAGAATCCACAAGGATGACCCTAGCTAAGACCCTAAGCAGTAGAGGAAAGGGTGCCCAAATTGGCCTTGCCCTGTAGTCAGACTGATGGATATCTTAAATATCACCATAGAACCTTCATCCAGAAACTGATGGAAACAGAGGCAGAGACCCACATTGAAGCACTGGATTGAGCTCCCAAAGTGCAGTTGAAGAGTGGGAGAAATGAGAAATTGAGCAAAGAGGTCAAGACTGTGATGGGTTCACCCACTTGAACAGTCTACCTGAGTTAATGGGAGCTCACTAACTCCAGCTGGACTGGGAAGGAGCAAGCATAGGACCAAATTAGTCCCTCTGAATGTAGTTGACAGTTGCATGGCTGGGACAGAATGAGGGGCTGCTGGCAGTGGTACCAGAATTTATCCCTACTGCTTGTACTGGCTTTTTGGGAACCTATTCTCTTTGTATGGATAGCTTTCTCAGCCTAGATATAGTAGGGAGGAGGAGAGGGAGTGGGAATTTGGATTAGGTATGTATAATGAAATTTAGGATTTTTATTTTTTATAATAAAAATTAAAAAAGAAGTAACATGTTTATTGTTCAGAGGAACTATATTCATGCAACAATTATTTCTAAAAGTATAAATAAAGATTGATCATTAGTGCTTAAAAAAAAGATGCACAGTTCACATGGATGTTAACCTGTTAACCACTTACATGGAATTTTACTGACATTATTAAAGAAAGAGAGTGGAAGAAAAAATATGTTTGGATTTTTTCTTTTACGTAGTTTTACTATGTAATACACAGAGAAAACTTGTATTTGAGTTAAAAAAATACTCTGGTAGCATTTTTCATTCCAGCTCTCCTTGTTCTAATGCCTTCCCCTTGGTGGCCACAGCTTACTCACAAAATAGGAATATTCCAGACAGCCATATTCATGTCATCTCAAGGATGAAACAACGTGAGATATTTCAGAGTGATGCCTTTGTATAGTCTGCCCCAGAACATGAGACCATCAGCATAGATGCTGAGAACATGAGACCATCAGCATAGATGCTGAGGTACAGAAGTTAGTTTAGTCTTTAAGTCACACATAGAGTTGTTCCTGACTCCTCTCCTTCTAAATACTGAGTGTATCAGCAGGCAGGGAACTGGGATGTCTTGGTATTCTTGTAAATTTCAGTGTTTGGCTGTTGAGCATGTCATAGTGGAACCATGACATGTAGAGCACTGCAGCCAGTGCTCTAGGACTTACTCAGCCTTGGAAGAGGGCTTAACATTGTTATGGATTCATTTGCAAAACTTGGAAGTCCTTGTTAAATCTTGACTCTACTTTAACCACATCTCAAATTCAGGCAAGCAGTGGACTCAGAACTTCACTCTCATATCCTCAGCTTCAACAACAGTTTTCATTGCTATGACAAAATTCCCGACAAAAGGTGCTTTAACAATGAATGCAAAGGTTTAGTCCATGATACTTCATCATGTTGAGGAAGTCATGTCTTAGTTACTGTTCTTTTGCTGTGAAGAGACTAAAAGAAGGCATTTAATTGGGAATTGCTTATAGTTTCAGTGGTTAGTCCTTTATCATCATGGTGGGGAGCATGGCAGCAGAGAGGTAGGCTTGGTGCTAGAGAAGTGACTGAGGGCTACATCTCAAGTAGGAATTATCTCAATCAGATTGGACCTGGCATGGGCTTTTAAACCTCACAACTCAACTCCATTGACACACTTCCTTTAACAAGGCCACACTTCCTAATCCTTCTAATCCTCTCAAAGAGTTCTACTTCCTGGTAACTATATATATGAGCCTATGTGGGTCATTCTTATTCAAACCACCACACATGGCCACAGGAACTTGGGCCAGCTGCATATATTGTGTCTGTGGTCAGAAAGCAGAGAACAGTGAGTGTTCAGACCACTTTCTCCTTTTTTGTTTAATTCAGGGCCCTTGCCCATGGAATGTACTGCCAGTATAGGCATGTCTTATTTCACTTAACCTAATGTATGTAATTCCTTACGGGTATGCTTAAAGACTTAATTCCGAAGTGGCTCTAGAGCTCATCAGGTTGATGGTTGATATTAACCACCACAGTTTCCATTCTCTGTCATAGTCAGCTTGTTGGTGCTGCCTCTGTAGTAGAAATCAGGCTTAAATTCAAACTAGAGTGACAGATGACTGATCATTCATCTATTACGTTAATAGTGCCGTGTCTACTCTCTGACCTCTGGTAAGAAGTGTCTATCACTTACATTATATCTTGTTTATCTGTAGGTAACATGGGCTTGGGTCCTACACTACTGTTGGATTGACTGTCTTCAGGCATTGGACAGAGCCCAAGAAATGTGTACTTCAAGGACTTTCTAGAACCTTGATACGTAGAAAAAAAAATGATTTTTCCCCATCACTTAGAAATCTGAAAGGGGTATCTTTTAACCTCTCTGACTTGTGCTAGTCTGCGTCCTTGCCTGTGCTTTGTAGGTTTGTATACTCAGAATCATCTGGGGAGCTAGATTTTTTTTTTAAATTGCAGATTCACACTGTGGCCTATGAGTAAGATTGTCTATTTGTTTTAAAAATTCATTTCCAATAAAATTAAATGCTTGGAGTGTTGTATGAATGTAGTGCAAGAAATACTAAATGTTGAGAAGGTAGATTAGGGAGCAGAGGAGGCAAACAGGAAGAGTTGAAGCAGAAATAAAAAGTCATTCAAAAGCCTTGGCTTCTTCAATTTCTTCATGTCATAAAGCTTTCATTGTAGAGGTCTTTACCTTTTTGGTAAGGTTCATTAATTAATTCATTCATTTATTGAAGCTATTGTGAATGGAATTATTTTGGCATACAGAAATGTTACTAATTTTTTATATGTTGATTTTTCTGTTCCGCTCCCTTGCTAAAATAGTTTATTAGGTCCAAGACTTTTCTGGTGATTGTTTGTTCATTTATTCATTCATTCAGTCTGAGGCACGGTTTCATGTAGCCCAAGCTGGCCTCATACTCATTGTGTAGAAAGGACTATCTTGACTTTGAACTCCTGATCCTCCTGTCTCTACCTCCCAAGAGCTGGTATTACAAGTGCATACCACACACCTTGCTTTGAGGTTGCCTTTAGGGTTTCTAAATTATGACATCTGTAAAATCCTTCCTTTCTTATTTTATCTCTTTTATTATTTTTCTTATTTTGCTCTTGTAGCTAAATCTTGAAGTACTATATTGAATAAGACCCTCATTCCTCATTTTAGAGGAAATGCCACTTTGCTTCTATTTGATCTGATATATTAAAATTAGTTATGAAGGGCCGGTGAGATGGC